>NC_134509.1:16644266-16964766 GCF_027942865.1 Odontesthes bonariensis
GTCAGACTCGTGATGAAATGTGATGAAATCTCCACTTTAACTTCAGTTTCTTTGCAAAGCAATTACAATTCATGATTTCTTTCCTGCTCATGATAAATTATAGCCTTATTATACTTTATGAATATTTCAGGTTTTTTGCTGATGATTCTCATTGCTTCTCACAAAAGACAGACTCACATGCTGCACACATGGCTAGTAGATTATCATTATCTGTCAGGCTGAATACATAGGCTTTCCTATGTTATCTAATCATTTCCATGCACGTAAAATAAATGTCATTTGGTAATTCTGGTAGTTTCTGCAATGTTTTAGAATCGCGCCACATTACAAGTCCGCTACACAATCCAACTATAACAATCTCATCTCCCTCCTTAAGGTCTGGATCTCCACAGTTTGTCTTCAGTCCCAGAGGTGGTGCGAAAAACAGAGACTGATCAAAGAGTTTGACTGAACCATTCTTTAGTCTGTGGGCTTTGAGCTCTATGGAGAATCAGAGGCAGATTGGATTTTCCACTTTCAGGAGCAGTCCTCTCTAATGTCACTGACACCAAACAAAAAGCAACACTGTCATACTGTGTTATCTGGTTCAATATTTTCCCACTGGCAGTTCCCTGTCTGCAAGGAGCATGGGGCATACCAAGAAAATGAGACAAGTGATGGAATATGCCCCTCGTTATTTCCGGCTGGAAAGTGAAAGGGGAGGAGGAAAAAAAAAAAATCTGTTTCATTTTTTTTTCCCACTTTGACAGAAATTCGAAGCGGCCTTTATCTGCAGGGGGCTGACTGTAAAAGCATTTTGATGCAGGGAACATTACAGAGCGCCACATTAAAAACTTTTAAATTCACAAGTGCAACAGTACTTAATCAATTATCCTCAGAGACTAAATATTTAGACATATTCAGTCTCCTGGGAGAAGCCAGTATGTTCAGCTAACTTGTGTGTTTTCATATAAATGTATCGTATGTGTGCCACCGTTAGAAATCTAAAAGAAACTATGTCTGAATTGAACTTTGCAAGGTGGACAAGGGACTAACATTTTGTGACTCTAAGATGCTATATAATTGTAATTTTTTCCTCTCTTATTGTGTTTATTCACTTGAAATATGCTGCAAGCTTAAAATACTAGATGGAAGCTTTACCTGTGATTAATCAAGGCAGTCTGTCAATTGCACCATGTTACTTAATCATTTCCCCGCTCTGTTGGACTTCTGCCTGACATTAATATATGTATATCTGATCCTCAGTGGAAAGATTGGATTTAACTACATCAGAAAGTAAACTTTCAGTGCTACAAACTTGCTTTCACTTTTCTGAAACTCTTTAGTACTTATCCTAATCAGATGTGATTTAATGCAGAAGGGAAGATGCATCTACACTTCCATCTGAACAGAGCTGGATTTTGAGTAAGGACCACATAACTAAGACCCTTTTCCCCTGTTTTTTTAGGACAGGAAAGGCACTTTGTGCTGCCTATGTTTTATACTATTCTCCAAATTAGAGGAGTAAATATATATACAATATATATCTATCAGCTCTATGTTGCCATTATGAACAAGATTATATCACTAGACATGCAGTAGTTTACTTCTTATATGATGGATATGATCTGCATTGTGTTTTTGCCAAAAGTCATCATTTTCAATGTGAACATAAACTGTATATGTTTTTTCAAGCTACATTTAACGCAAACTTGAATCACTTTGAACTGTAAAAATCTAATCCATCTAACTTTTGATACGCCCCCTTGTTGCGAAAAATGTGACACATATTGGACAATCATGTGTTAAGGCACGATTTCGTGCCGGCTATGTATAGTGGCGCAAGTCGATGCGCCAGTAGTTGCAATTTTCTCAGTCACAGAGGTGTCACTGCTACGTAAAGGTTTACCGCTACTCTACAACCACGAAAGTCGAGAAGAAAACAATGCCACTGTCAAGAGCAGGGATACTGTCATCCATAATACTGCTGCAGTATCTGGATAATTTTAATTTTTTGCGAGTTTTGGGAGTTTACGTTGGTCCCTGTGCTGTTTCACTGCAGTTTCCTACAGGTGCCTGTACAAACGCACCTCCTGACTGAAGCCGGAGTTACAGTTGACACACCTTCAGGTCTCAAATTGTTCCATCCGGTTTGTCGTTCTCGGCGCTGCCAAGTTACAAAAATCAACTGGTGCACGACAACGCGCTTCGCCGTCTTTTCAAGGCAAGCGCCATGCCTGAAACGTCATTTTGACGTCACGGGCCGCCACCGCCGTGAGCGACGCGTCGACTATAATTCCGACTTTAATTAGTAATGTATTGCCATGGGCTAATTAGTGTAATGAACACTTTATTCAATAACTTGTGCCCTGCCTTGTCAGTGATATTCAGAAGAAGACGAAGAAGCAAGTGGCAAATGGCGCAATGCCACAGATGGCCAGTAGGCGTTGGCTCCAAAGAAAATAACTCTGGCTGTCGTAGACTCGCATGAAAAAAAAAGAGATTTGTTTTATGTGCGATACATAAAACCTTAGAACTGAAACACATGACTGTTGATGGTTCAGCTGTGAATGCAAGTGGAAATATTACTCCAGATTCATAATCGTGATCAATTTCTTGTAAATGGGTGTCATGTTTACACAATATAGTTATATTTCAAGGATTGAGCTATTTCTCCCAACCCTTAAAAGACTGTTCTGTTGCACCGTGGAAAACTGTCAGTGTACAGAACAGCCTGTTCCCAGGTGCAGTCATATCAAGGCCTACACAGGACAGCTATGTTTGAACACCATAATCCTCAGCCTTCATTCTTCCCAAACTTCAATAGCTGCCGCTGTTGCCACTTCCCCCACAACAACTGCCTCTGTAATGTTTTGCACACAAACCCAAAGAGGGCTCAGGCTTCATGAAACATTCGTTAGACTCTCAAAGGAATGCTCGACCTGCTCGATGATAAAACACTGCTTTGACCCATCTCTTTGAAGAGTGTTACAATACACTAACTGTACCTAAATCCGGTGCAAGCGTATCCTGTAAAAAAAAACACTTATCCATCCACACGCGCAGACAAAATAGGAAACACGTCATATATCCAACATGACACAGAAATAAGACGGAAAGCAGGAGCGAGTGCCCTACTTTTTGCAAAAACCTGCCGATCAATCTAAAAAGCAAAGGGCAGAGTTCTCACCCTATCATAATAACAGAGTCTGTTGACCTTTTTAAATGGGTGAAAGATTTGTAAAGGCAAACAGTGGATTGCTTGCAGCTCCATGGTAAGCTGTATTGATCCCTGTTCTCAGAAAAGGTCATGCACTTGAGAGGTGATTGTTATTAGATAAGCAAAAAAACAGACAGTGAACTTTTCAGTTTTGCCCGTGCAAAGACAGACAGTGACATTTAATTGTATTGGCTCAGTATCGTTTCAGCACTGGAGTTTTACTCTCATTTCACGCACTTGGCTGTGTTATGTATGACTACAGTACTGCAGCTTGGCTTTGGGTTGGCTGAATCAGCAGTGGGGCTGCGTGTGGCAGGTCATTAGCTAACGAGGGCCGGTCTAATGTCTGCTACACAGCTAATAACTGCAGTCAGAAAAAAAGACGGCCAGAAAGGGATGAATGCGCTTTCAGCAGTCTCTATCTGATGCTTTTACGTCTATAATGTTCTGTAGCCTTGTTCAAACGATCAGGTCAAGTTTCCATTTTAGTAGGAGGATGGTTTCACAAAATGTGTCATCTACCTCCCTGCCTGCTTCTTTTTTCACCCTGTCTTCTCTTTTCCTACCCAGAGCTCAATAGATACAAATGATTCATCACTTTTAAACTGTTCGTTTAACAATAGACATGTAAAGATACACTCTGTAATGTTGTCATTTCTCTTCGGTTCAAATTTAATTCAATTTTAATGCACTTCAGATCAAATCAATGGAAGCCTGATGAGCTCATTTGCAATCTAACTTAAGTGAGTGTGTGCTTACCTTTGCTTTGACCATTTGCTTTGCTTTTCTGCCATCACAATGAAATATGATGAGTGTTGTGTGTCTTTTCAGGCTCTGTCTGCCAACATGAAGGCAAGCAAATTGAACTCAACTTGAATAAATCTGACCAGAACAGTGCATGCGCATCAAAAATCATCAATATGAATAGTCTCCTTACATGTGTGACCTGGAAATTATTCTGATCCCAACCAACTCTCTCAGTAGGATCTGCATCCTCTTCTCATCCAGTTTATCTATTCATATTATTCTACTACGACATGGTATTCATCTGTTCAGACAGGCGTGCAGAATATTTAAAACATGAGTTTCTCTCAAACTTCAACTGTCTGTGATGTTGATTAAAACAGAAATAATATTTTCCGTAATAGTAATACCTATGACAATAATTATCACCAGTATGAACTACCTGAACTTCTTGATCTGAATAAGCGGAAATGCAGAAGCTCTGTCAACTCTAGACTTCAACACTATCTCTTTACATCATCAAATCAAGAACTTTACACTTCAAAAAGGTCATGTCAAGTGTCAAATATCTCAGCATGGATTACAAGTAAAGTCATTATTTGAGGGTAAAAGCAGGGAAATTGGTGTATTCACAACTGCCCTGAACGCCGCAAGCAGGCACACTGTACCCCATTATATTGAATCAAATGTCAGACTGAGGACGAAGGGCTGTCACTCACAGAGCAGCTGACAAGCTTCAATACTGACAAAGACGTTCATGAAGGTGAAATTAATTATTCATCTACTTATTCATTTGGGGTGTTTTACTCCTCTCCATCTTTATTATATGTGAAATATTGATTTGGACAAAACACATCATGATAATGACTCTCTGTGCTGAGGTTCGGTTTTTGTGTGTTTTCCTCTTGATAATTTTTCTTTGCAGCTCTGAGTTTGCCAGTCTGCCACAAAGATAGATGGAAGCTATCAAACATTGATGAATGCCACTCTCTGCCTGCTGCTCCACTGATTTGCATCTCTGTCCTGGCACTGATTTTCCACACGGGGTCTTGCAGAGGGAACACGCCAATGCGTGTCAGTTAAACTCCCTGTTCCTTTAGCCAGTTCATTGAAGTAGAAAAATTCCATTTTAAAGCAGATAAGCATTGCACAAAGGTGATGACACACACAAGAACATGTTGTGTTGCAACAACTCTGCTCGGGCTGCCTCTCTGTACATGGCCTGAGGGCCGATTATTTGCCAACAAAGCACTTTACTAGTTTGCTCCTGCAAGTCAGCGAGGAGAGGCAGGCGTGATGTTCATCTTACACCGTTCGTTTAATGCACATAATACACCATGATGATAATATCCATACATAGCAAGAGGCAAGAAGGAAACTGTATTTTTTTTACGTGTTAATGTAAAGATAACTGTATAACTATGGCATTGATCATTGATAAAGGAGGAAGTCGGACAAATGCACACATGTTATTCAGTTTGGGAGAGCATCATTATGGTTCTGCTACCCCAATCTAAGCTTATCACCACACAAACCATGCACTCAGGTGTTTGCAAAAAAGACTGCTTGCCACAGTGTGCTCTGGCTGTCAGTCATAAACTGTCAACCTGCTCTGGATTGTGATTGTTTTCTGAGATGGTAAACATGCCATTTACCCTTAGTACCTTCGAGTTCTTTTATTTTAGGGGTTAGGATTAGGGACCTCCTGACTGCTTGGATACTTTGGCCTGTGCTCTGCTTGTCTGTTCACTGATCTCTCCACGAATAGCACATAAATATTAAGTGAATTCCTGAATCCTAAAGAGAGTTTGGAAAACAGTCATGATCTGACCCGCAGGTTTGGATTACATGTGACAACAAACTGGTGATTCACAGCTCATATTTCAGCAGCAGCACAGCTATAATCAAACATTTAATTTGTGCCCGCTGTGAAAAAGGATATTGTCTGAGAAGGGTGGGTTGACTATTTGCCACAGGCATGATTACTCAGAAATACTGTCTGCCGGCAACATTAAGCTCTCTGAGACTGAGCCATAGACGCAAATACATTATTCCAGCACTTATTCACACAACTGTCGACTGTTCTGTGTACAAGGTAAAAAAGAAATGAAAAACTTTGTTCTTTTTAGGTACTTTTATCCTGGGAGAGAGCTGCTGTCCCTCAAATCTCAGGACTTGGAAGCTGCATGAGTGCCTCAGGACATTCTCTTGCTGTCAATATGGCTCCTATTTGAAAAGCAAATGTGTATGTAAATGCACAATAAAGAACTACAGTAGGCTACCATTGGTTCTTTTTTGGACAAAGAATAAGACAGAATAGTGAAGCAAAGATGTATGGACCTTTTATGAATGCAGTTAATAATGAATGGTTTTGTTTAATTTGCAAATCTGTTTTGTGAGCATTGATTTTTTTTTTTCCAAGAAAAAAGTGGGCTACGTGACAATGAAAAGCAACATCCTCCACTAAGGTTTGAAGCATTCCCAATCATCTGTGTCCGTGTCTGAAAGCCCAGAGCTGCCAATGAACGTACTTCAATTGAAGTCTGTGATTCGAGTGGCTTGTTTACATGTGAAACTGTCCAAGTGAAGCAAAAATATTCCTGACTTGGACATCTGTTTGTTGTTGATACATATAAATTCCCAGTATTTATATAAATGAGAAATGATCCAGTCTCCAAGGGAGGGAGATCATGTGTGTGTAAACATGACGTGGAGCTCAGCTTCATTTTAATGTGCAACAACAAAAAGATGGAGGGTTCTCTACAAATGCTAGCCTCTATTACAAGACCCTACTAATCCATCCATGCAAATCCATGTCCAAAATGCGCCTTTTGTGTATAATCCTGACACAATTTCTTTGGGATTAGGATTTAGCAAGGAAAAAAAAAACGACTGGTGGAATGCAGTACATCAAAAATATCAGTGAGAGTTATGTTCAATTTGTTATTTATCCCTAACAGCCTTTATATGCTACGTCACGTCAAAGAGTTGGCCTCTTCATGGGAGAGGTCTGTCTCAGAGATGTTTTAGCTGAACTCCCTTCGTGATTTGCTGCTTATGTGTAACAATAAAATATGCACTGTCGAGTCGGAGTAGTATGTGAAGGCAAATGTAATTACTTAACCCTATATCATAGCAATTTATTCCACATCAATCTAGTTTTCTTTCACTGCATTACACAGATAGACTGTCCTGCATATGGAAGCATTCATGATAAGGTCAGTAATTCTCAAAGATAGGGTATTATCTTCCCAAGCCATCTAGTCAGTCAATAAGGAGAGAAGGTGAGGTTTAAAAAAAAAAGACTAGAAAAAAAGACATTCCACAGCATCACGGCTCGACAAACAAGCCAAAAGGCATAACCTGTTCTCTGATTAGATAAACTGACAATTACTCTTATCGACTCTCTTGCTCGGAGTTACACGAGAAGTAAACATTAATACTTTTTGTTTAATGTGAAGCTACAATTGGCAAGTGGTTACTCAAGTCAAAATCATCCTTACATAGCACGTCTAAAACAACAGAAGTTTGCCCAAAGTGCTCTCCATTTAGGGCAAATGAAAGAAATTAAGTCAGCAACATGAAAAACTATATGAATAGCATCAGAAACATGACATTAAAATCATGACACAATAAGGTTGAACAAAAAACAGCAGCAAATAAAATCAGTCAAAAAAAAATTGCGAAAAGAAATATAAAACACAGCCGCCACTTATCAGTCCATGCAAAAAAGGAAAGTTTGCTAATGGAAATATGGGTAAAGCTGGCAAAAGTGCAGCATCAGGCAATACTAAAAGCAAGAGAAACAGATGAATCTTTAAATCTGAATTAGAATTACCAATGGTGGGGCAAATTTTAATGTTGCTGAAGATCGTTCCAAACCTTTTGCAAAATTCAGTTGAGGAGGTTCAATTGGCCCCAACTACTGCCACACTGCAATTCAAAAAAAGAATTGGTATAATACCTGAAAAATACCTGCAAATCCTCGTTTCCAACCCTTTATTCCGGTCTCCACAAATTGCGAACTAACTATTTCCTTAATCTATTAGTTCAGTTGACAGCTCACCCCCATTTTAGATGTATTGTCTGTGCTTTTGAGCCACTCAAACAGTCAGAGGCAAGTAAGTCAGCTACCTTTTTGCCACTCAGTGGGGCATGGCCAGTCATAACTGAGTACAGGTACATGTGTGATGACATTACATGCATACCCTCTATTTGTTGGTCACAATAGTACTAAGGTTTAGCTGTCTCTTTAACTTTGATACGGTCTCAGACAATCTTATAAAAGTGTATGGCGCCTCTGATGAGTGGGACCTAAGACTGTGTGAGAGGTACAAAGAATCTAATACACCTAAAAACTTTGGTTCACACTAGCTGTTGTTAGCAGCGAACAAGTCCAACAAGCTAAACGTGAACATACAGTTTTGGAAAACCGATGGCTTGTTGCTCTTTGTGTGTACATAGTGTCAACACTGTAGAATTCCACATTATGTTCTGTTTATGGTTCAACAAGTTCTTCTGTATATGTGTATATTCTTCTAATATGTATATTATGTTGGTGTGTGTGTTTTTTGTTTTTTTTTTAATATTGCCTCGTATTCTCCTTTTTAACATTGAGCACCTATCCTTCTAAAAGTTACTGCACAGCACCTTAGTCAAAAAGCAAGGAACAAAAATAAACACCTGGTGAAATACAGGAGAGGGGAGCTCACAAGGACAGGAAACACAAACACACACAGCCTGATAAAGACTGGGGGAAGCCACAAAGACAAAAAACAGCATGATGAAACACATCAGGAATAAGCCAATAATCACACCTGTCAAATAATTGCAAATAATTGAATAAATCAAATAATTACGAACAGGGACTGTAACTTTCAAAATGAAATGGGAAACAGATAAACAAAAGCGAAGATCGTGACAGAAACAAAGTGTGTGTAGGCGTTGTTAGCAAGGCTATGTAAAGACATGAGGGCAGTTCGTGGAGCTCGGTTTTTAGCTATGCTGGAGATAAGCCGTGTGAACTGTGTGTGTGTGTGAAAATATGATTCGTAAAGTTGTTTGTGGTGTATATCTGTGTCACTGAATATCAAACTGTTGTGGAGAGTATGTGTGTGTCTGACTGTTCCTTTATATGCGCTTTTTGAGGACTGTATCGTGTTTTGGTTTTTTTTCCGGCTTGATCATATTCATGTGTAAAGCATTTGCTGGAAATTCAACCTGTTCCTAAGGTTGGACTGGAAAAAAAGCTCAATGCTTGGGAGTTGGATGTCTATCCCCTTCCTCCCCTACCAACAGAAGGATAACTTACATTTTGTAGCTGTAAAACAGTTCCCTATGCATCTGTAATGTGATGACAGAGGATTATTCTCTATTGAAAATTGTTGCAAAGGGCTCATGACCAAGCATCATAATCAGATAGTTGGGGAATGAGAGTGTGTTGGACAATTTGTTGAGACAATTATTCAGTGGAAAGAAAAAAAAGCCACGAGTAACTCAAAACTATCAGTTTCTAAACCTTTACTTGGGATTCACGGTGGTCCACAGAATATAAAATTGCGTCCCCAGATTCGGTTAGATGTACTGGAGTTCCCCACTACCTCAGAGACATGATTGGTACAGCAATATCTGAGTCTTTTCGTCACTATTCAAGCCCAAATCTGAGCTAGAATAGTATGTGAATAGGCAGCATAAAAGATTATGGCAAAAAGTCTGCTTACCTCAGATCATGCTCATTGCCTGCTTGTTTTGTGACCTAATAAAAGTTGTAATAGTGTTTCCTCTGTATGTGAAGTTTCACTTGAGCTTTTCATGAATATTGCACAAAAAATGCGTCTTAAGCCCAATTCGCACGGGATAAGTATTACCTATGGATCACTGGTAATTCGCAACTATCCCCGCACCTCTGTAATTTTTTGTGGCGCATTCGGACGGGACAAGCAAAAGTCTGTAATTTACTGAAATCACAGACATCATGAGCGGATATTCCGTAATTGTCGTAACTTCCTGTTTTGCCCCGTTGTACCTGGTTGTACACATAGGTTGAACACACAGGTGTGCGTTCAGACGGGACTTAAATTACCACAGGACGTCTGTGTTTCGCCGAAATACAGTAGGTAATTCGCGGCGGAATTATTACCCCACAAATCACGGACATGGCGCATTCGCACAGGACTAAGAACTCAGACATTCTCCGCAATTATTCCGAATTACGGGGAGTCCATAGGTAATACTTATCCCGTGCGAATTGGGCTTTAGAAGTAAACTTTGGGCCACTGATAATACTTGTACATAAATTAAGCTCATTATTTGAACTCTTGCCATGTATAATGATATCCAACACTGTGGCATAGAGTATAACAAAAAATGAGAAGAGGCATGTGAAACGTCCCTACTGAAAACATGAAATCATTAAAAAAGTCCTCAGGTGACTCGGTGGACTTTGCTCTCTGGGCTGAGGCATATTATGTGTTTACGATACTGTTTGAATCCACTGCTGTAATCTACTAAGGGATGTCTCTTGAGGCACCCATCTTATTTGGTGTATGAACCAGTGAATAACAAGGGGCTTCAAACTGCAAGGCAATCCAAGTCAAATGTAGAGTTTATAAGCAGAAAAAGGGGCTCATTGATTTCCCTGAGGAGAGAGTACACCTCTTCCTGATTGCCTTGCATGAGGAAAAAAGGCCACTAATCTGTTTCATACATTTCATTCTACCTGCACGCTCTCTTAAAGCAACAACACCAATGAATAATGCAGTAATGTTAACTCTCTTGACAGATTGCTCCAGATATAGCACAATGTACTTTTGCATCATCCTTTAAGTAATTACGGAAGCTTCTCCAACTACGGGGCTTTTCTCCGCTAATCTCCTGCTTTGCTCGAGGCAGCAGAGGACTATTCCCGGAACACAGCAGTGTGTCTCTTGTCTCCAGGAAAATGTCAGTTGCTTATTATTATTAGTTGCCAGAAATTGTGTGTATTATTATTTTTCTAAATGCCTCCAATTCAAATAGCATCAGCTACATTATGCAAAAGAATAAAGCTTATCATGAAGAGCTATTTGAGAGGGGCGCTCATTCTGCGGTTACGCAGTCTTTTGATGCGCAGATGGTCATTTTCTACCACCAGCTCTGAGAGGGTCAGTCTGTTTACTTGGGGACACTTCAGCTGGGTGGATATTGAATAATTCCAATCTCACTTACAGTTAAGCTCTGCCTCAGGAATCAGATTCTACACCGATAGGGTGGTGCAAGAAACGGATACCTGGGTGCTCTATTGCTGCAGGCATACGACAAATCATTTATCTTTTCCCAATCTCTATCCACTTTCAAGTTGCAGGGAGCGCAAAGCTTACGATATTAGTCACAGGCAAAGCAGAGGTAACTCACTCAGCAAGCCATTTGTGCCCGATCCGAACTTCTCTATACAGTCTGGGGACAACGTGTAGCAGATTTGTGTGATTTCTAAAGAAAATGCAGCACTCTGTAGACAGAGTTGTGGTGCTTTTCACATGGCAAATTCACACCAGCAGGGCACCGGTTGGTCAGCAATCAGCTTTGTTCACTGTGTGCTTCCAAGGTGGCGAAAGAAAGACAGAGAGAGAAAAGATTTCCAAAGCAAAAAGGTTACAAATTGGTATCTCTGAATTACATAAAATAAATTTTAAAGGGATAGTTCGCCTCTTTTGACATGAAGCTGTATGACATCCCATGCTAGCAATATCGTTTATGAACATTTTCTTACTCCCCGCTGTGTCCTGTGAGCCGAGTTCCAGCCTCGTTTTGGCGTCGACAAAAGTAGTTCGGCTAGTTGGCTGAGGTTTAAAAAATAAAGCGTTTTGCTTCTCAAAACAACATGCGCTCAAAAGAGTAATACATTTGCATCACAAAATTGTTCTCCAGGAAAAAATCAGACCTCACAATCGCTTGCCGCTATTTTTGCTCCCTTCGCATCACTGCGTGCTGCCACCTGCCGATAGCTGCACCTGTTACGGTGTTTGCTGCTCGGAAGCTTGGTCTGCATGGTCTGCACGGTCGACACAGCACGCAGTGATACGAAGGGAGAGAAAATAGCGCCAAGCCATTGTGAGGTCTGACCATGCATGACCTAACAGCTTCACGATATCTGAACCTTTGCAACACCATTTACAGCTCTTCTTTGGCTCCTTAGCACAAATGTATTCATTAATTGTGTGCAACCACACACATTCTGTTTTCGAAACACAGATGTATTAAAACCAAGATGTTGCGATTTCAATCTGATGACCAGAATTTAAAAAAAAAAAGGTTTCTGCTAACCATGGTTACAAATAATCTGCACTGGTTGGGGAAATAATTGACACAGACAACGAAATCTGTCTAAATCTGACTAAAGGATGGTGGTGGTGGAACAAATTGTAGGACCTTCGTTTTTGTCCTGAAGGTCTACGTTCAAGTTCAAAGTAATTTTTTCCTTTTCTTTTCTCTTTTAGTTTTGCTCCAGCGTTAATTTTGGTTCAACTTGGATGATTTAAAGTCAAGTATACATTTTTTTAAAAATGCTTACGTGAAACAACAAGAACAATTTATTGCATTTTGGTGTCAAATCAATGTATGTTATAAAAATTATTTTTTTAAATGATATCTCAAGATTAGATCTTAGATAAAAGTACTGTAAAATCTATTGCATTGATATCAATGACTCACTGCTCATTGAAATGCACAACAACAATAGATTAACTGGATTAAAGTAATATAACTGACAGTACACAAAGTAATTTTTGTCAGCTATGTAAATGTGAGAGTAGTCTACTAGAAGTCATCATGAAAGCATTCAGTAGTAGTGTTAGTACAAAAAACAAGTCACTACAAATACAAATTCACCTTGTCTAAGCTGTAGACAGCAACACAACAGGTATACAGCACGTGATTAAAAGAACATCGTGTGACCTATTAGGCAACAAGTAAGCCCTAAAGCCCTATTTTCTGTTTGATTGAGCACTGAAATTGAAGTGATTCCGAGGTCATTAGATAAAAATCCCCTTTGTTTTAGTTGCAGCCCGAACTCCTTTTTGTTATTTTCCAGAAAGAGCGCCCAGTGGCTGCTTCCTTTTCATTTTCATGGTAATGCCAGTTACCACTGAGGTCCACTCACCTGCCAAGATAAATCTGGCTTGCCTAGACAAACCCCCCAAGTAGCTGGTGCCCTAGGCCACCACCTATGCTGCCTGTAGGAAGGGATGGCATTTACACAAAGACACACAGCCAGTGTTGACCTCCTGTTGAGAAATTGTCAAAAATCCTGTGCTATGTCCGCCTGCTGTGCTTGGGAGGGGAAGGCAACAAATTTAAAAATCCCAAACTTCTGAGGTATATTGAATGTTGCATAACCCTTCTATAAACAGACCAATATATAACCATTTGTTTAGCAGTATAGGAAATGGTCCAAGTCTACATCCATTTTTGCACCTGGATACTAGAAATTGATTCTTTCAGCTTAACTCTATTTGCTGAACAGCTAACTTAATGTTAGCCCTCGGTACTATAGGGGGTTTTCTACACCTGAAACTAAATCTAATTTTTCTGTGTGAGCCTTGCCAGTGGAAAATATTAGAAGAGAGCACACAACGCACAACCCTGTGCCAAGCTATCCTGAGCTGCCACCTAAATGCAGAGAGAACGTGGACTGTATATGAAAGATGGATTTAGTGTCTCGAAAAAGAGTTGTGTCTTGAAAAGTCGAGCCACTGAATGAATGCCTTGAATGTTAATTTTTTTTATCTTGGCCAGCAGACGGGAACTGGTTGTAAAAATATGGATGATTGTATGGGCATCTATGAGAAAATGAGTTACTTATCACTTGATTTATTACCAGAGTAAACATCTCCTCATTATCTTTAGTTTCGGAGGTAGGTATAGGTAACTAGGTAGTTAGGTAGGTAGGTACTGTAAATATAGATAACCCCTCTGGAATGACCTTGTGTACGAATCCTTACAGTTATATTCTCTGTCACTAGTTCCAAGTGTTTTTTAATCTGGCAGCATGATAATTTTTCTTAAAATTGTGGTTAAATTTGGAATAGAAATAGTCGGCAAAGCATAACAGAGGGATATTGTGACTGTTGTTGTGCCCACTTACAACCGAAAAGCAAGATTGCAATGGTCAAAATGCTGAATTCGATGCTTAAGAACGGTAGTTCAAACTAAAGAGTGACTTCACAAAAACTATCAGCCCTTTAAAAAGAATATGATATACAGAAACTTACTGACAGAAGTGTGATCTAATGACAGAATTGAGAATTTAAACCCACTGCATTTTCAATAGTTGTTTTCTCTTGCCTGTGGTGTGGGGGAAACCTGCATGTGTTTACATTTGCTCTTGTCTCATTTTTTGCACTGGAATCATCTGATCGGCTCTCTTGATGCTAGGTACATGGAGGCGTGTGTGTGTGTGTATGTGTATGTGTATGTGTATGTGCGTCGTCTCCGCTGTGAGTCATCTGCAGCATTCAGCTACCCTTAATACCCCTCTCTGCTTGCAAAGATGTTACAGTGCCTGTTTGGAAAGGCACAATTCCCTCCCCTGAGCCTACTGATTTCCACTTGATCTGTAAGTCACTCTGTGTGGTTGAATTAGTCCGTTTTTCAGGGGCAAGAGCAGTTCCCCACTATACATCCACAAGATCTATAGGACAGGAAGACCTGACCCCCGAACAACCTGGACTGCAAACACTTTGTGAGATCAAAGGAGTGGAACCAGCCCTGAGCATCACCTGATCTGAATTCAATTAAAGCTTTACAGGCAGAGCAGAGAGCAGGCTAGAAAAAATAGAAGTTCCAGACTCCTAATGTTGCATAGGACAAAAATGCAGGGAGAGACCAGTGTAAGGAAGAGAAACACACCGCTCTCTGTAATAAAGGCACTTTCTAAAAGTTTTTCTCTCCCGTCCCCCTCCTCTCAGCCATTCAAATCCACACACCAAGACCATAGGTCTCGTTCATTTGCTTAGCCCGGGGGCATATGTGGCTTTAATGAGCCAGTGTTGAATGGACATTAAGCAGAAATTCTCATGCTGGAGCTCTGGGTCCATCCGCTCTCTCTGCTCTGGCATTTTTTGGCAGCCACTTCACAGCATGGTGTCAAATTTAGCTGTTAACCACATGTTCGAGGAGCAGAATGAAGACATCTTTGAAGAGCATTCAGAGATCACCATTAGAGGTGGATTGTGTTTTCATGTGGGTCATGGGAGTGCAATTAATAAAAGGAATCAGCTGAAAGAAGCAAAAGTGCCTAGAGGTGGCTGAATGCACAGCGGTCAGAATAAACACACCGAGCAAGAAGAGTATACTCTTGAAAGAATCTGTGAGTCATTTCTCCCTAATCATTTTTCAAATAGATTTTTGTTAAGAAGAGCACAAGCCCGTGTTTCAAAAAATTATCAAAATGCTGTTGGTGGAAGAAATGTAAGCTGGAGCAGAAAACAAGGAGCAGACATTTTTGATTAAGTCGTCAGGCTGTGGAATTTACCTGCATGACAAATGTCCAGATAAGAAGAAAGCCAGAGCAAAATCACACAGACAAAGATTTGCAGACATCACTTTCACCATCAGTGGATGATGTGATCACCCCCCCCCCCCCCCCCCCCCCAGTGATGTTTTTCTGAACCAAGGGCAACGAGCAAGGAAATCACGACGTCTTTACTATCGTTGTCTTCCTTTAGGCTGCTTGAAGGATCGCGATATTTCACCTGAAGGCAGCAACAGCATGCCACCCCACCTGTGCCATTGTGGAGGAGAGGCGCGAGGCAAACCGTAGCCGACAGCTCTACTGTACAAAGCCACCATGTGCAATAACTCTGAGCGGATCGGAACTAACGGCTGTGAAACCGCGAGGGGCTGAAGAGGGACAAAGTTGCCGATTCACACTGAACAGAAGGAGCCCTCATCTGGGAGATGATCACTAGAAATATTTACCATAATCTGCCAGGATTTATGTAAAGCAAACTTTGGATCGACAGCAAGTGGTCGCCCAGCTTATCTGGTGAGTAATATTTGAAGAAATGACTCATGGAGTTGTTTGGAGACGTTTTTTTTCCCCAAAAAAACTTTGGACTCAACTCTCGGCGTCTTTTGAGAGGGTGTTTTGGGAGTCTCTGACCGACTTCCGAACAGTAAAAAACGCACAAATCCGCACGCTTTAAACGCACTCGCGCGCATCTACCAACGCGCACACCGGATCGGTAAGTGCTGTCAACTTGTCAGAGCTGCGTGCAGCGCAGGCTTTCAGCAGGCGCTCCAGCTGGATCGCCGCAGTCCGGACAAGAGCAGTGAGATAGCGCCATCAGTCGCACAGCTCTTACACTCCCGGTTGCATGTGGAGAGAAGGTGGCACAGCTTTGGTCTGAACTGAGAAAAAAAAAAGTCCGAGTGGCTATGTGAGGAGGGAGTTAATGGGATCAAACTTCCAACATCGCTCACCCTGCTCTAACGCAGCAATATACAGACTCCAGGACGCACTGCCGGCGACTTTGACTCTTGGGGTTGTTAAGCCTTAGTGAGAACAACGAGAAGCCTGTCTTAAGGACCGATGTTAAAACACTTGTTCCTTTGCATGTATTATTAGCCTCTTTATTATCATTAGGGAAGCCCTCGAGTGCGATTTCGTCTGCAAAATAAGGCCTTTCCACTTCATCGGGGGTCATTTTACTGCAAAGCGAGGATGAATAATTGTTTAATTGAACAGTAAATTGTTTGTTTATTATCTGGCGGCAAGTCGTGCAAAAAAATGAAAAGGAAATAACCCGTTAAAGCGGCCAAGATAAGTGCCGTGGTTCAGCCTAAGAGGTGAACGTTGAGTTATTTCATTTGAGCAGCGCGAGGACATTTAATGAGCTTGTTGCAATTATGAACAAAGCCAGAGAAAGAACTTTTATTCATGTCGATGCGAGAAAAGCCTCATTAAGGGAGTAGGCTACATATCAGCTTAATGACCTAAATTGTCACAATTTGCTATTTAAGAAAAAAAAAACGGTCATGGCTGGTAATTCTCTACAGGTGCGTAACCGGTACGCTCAAAAAGTGGGTGGTTTGAATGTAAAGACAAACACGATGCACGTTAGGTTGCAATGGAGTTGGAGTGCTCGCGTCTAAATTTAAACCAAAGTGATTTAGAGCAGGGCAGAGCGAGGCAATTTTGGAAATATTTCCGAGAATACAGCGCCACCGCAAAAAAAGTGCCCTGTTACGTGCGTTCAGAGCGGAAAGGTTTTCTCCTGCTATGTACCAGCCGGGTAAGTAGATCCGGACGTGCGCAGCGCGGAGAGATATGGGGCAGATCCAGTGTTGGGAGAGAAAGGAAAGCAGCGAGTGAGGGAAAGGAGAGCCTGCCTGCTGGTGGCAGATGGACTAACGGAGAGTAGAGAAGTCCACGTACTACCATGCCGAGATTTGGACCACATAAACTACATGCAAAACCTCCGAATATGCGACATTAATGACAATAAAGGTATGTAAAACGTTGTTCTTGGACTATTCGAGGCTTTTCGAGTTTGTGGCGCCTCGGCATCTGCATCTTTGAATGTGGAAGAAAAAAAAAAAAAGTTGAGCTCGGCGGCTGGGACTGCTATTGTGAGCTGCGGGCTTTGAGTGCAACCGACCGCTGCTGCGTGTTTTCGCTGCCTCTTTCAAGAAGTTTGCTTGAGACAAAACCAGCGAATTGGGTGTTCTTTTTTTTTTTTCCCCCGATAACGCAAGCACGCGCGCTTCAATTAAAGAGTAGTTTAAGCGTAGTTTCATTCCGCGAGGAGAGGTGCGCGGCGGCTCTCCGAGCGTGCCTTTGCTCAGCGCACGGCTGCCATCGTTTCAAGAAGTAAACGGCTGTAGTTGGGGGATGGGGGTTGAAATGAAACCGTCTCGAGGCACCCTAACTTAAATTCTTAACTTAATTTTTTTTTCCTCCTCGGTAAAAGCGGGCCTGTGTGAAGATCGTTGGGGCATAGAATCGAGCACAAAACGCTCGACATTTTGCCTCGTGCGCCCTAAAATAAGCCACAAGTTGCATGTGTAGCCTAGTTTGAATTTTTTTTCTTTTTTTTTTTTTTTTTTTTTTTTTTTTACAATGGTCGTCCTCAAGCAGATGGCTCTTTTGTACCTGCAGGCTGCAGTTTCAGACTTAAGGTGACTCAGGCTTGGCCATGTCACTTATTAACCCCACATAAAACAGTAATAACTTAGCCCTGCTCGGCTCATTTTGACACGCCAAAAGTAAATAACGCGGATTTTATACAAAGCATTCTTGCGCTGACATAGCAACGTCTTCCCTTTATTAGTCTTTATTGAATGGACTCCTGAGCAAGAGCCCGAGAAGCTGTAAAGCGGCTGTAAACGAAATTAATCTGTAATCTTAAAGCAATTGCATTTTTGCGCTGTTTTTTTTTTCTTTTTCTTTCACTCTGAATGCAGCCACATTATAAAGAGAACCCTTGTGTTTAATTTCCCAGGACCCCCCCCCCCCCCTTTTTTTTTCTTTTTTGTCTTTCATTTGATTATAACTGAAAGAATAATCCAGCATGAGTGTCAGGCATCAACTCAAGCCTGATTTTTGTAATTCCACGGCATGAAAAAAGAATATATATATATATATATATTTATATTATGTGTGTACATTTTTGGCTCAATAGGGAAATTAAAGCTTTACTTGTTTATGTGCTTCCAGTGCCAGTGTTCTTAACTCATTAAGGGGATGTTTGAAGAAATTAGTTTTTACTGTTGGGACGTGCACATAGCTGGCATCTGGCTTTGTGCAGATTTGGGAGCATGATGGGCTCAGATCTTGTCACCTGACTGGCTGCGCTGCTCCATCTTATTTCCACATGGAACCAATTTAGCCACTTATCAACCTGGCCGTCACTTGTCATGCCATTTTGAAGCAGTCTGCTGATTTGCAATTATTTCCTGGCTCTTAATTACAGCTGATGTCGTCTACTGGTTGTGTGTTGGCGCTAAAAATCCAAATGTTGCTTTCATTCCAGGTGGTTCTGTGAAGATCGCGGTACGATGATGGGGAAGCACTCCGTGCCACTGCTCATGCTGCTCCTGCAGCTTTTCTGTGGCTGCGCAGGGAACCAAAGGATGGCGAGGGCTGCCTCCGTGCAGTTCACCCACTCCGTTTACAATGCCACCATATACGAGAACTCGGCTGCTAAGACTTACTTAGAGAGTAACAGCAAGATGGGGATCTATATCACTGACCCAACATGGGAGATAAGGTACAAAATCATTTCTGGAGACAATGAGAACTTATTCAAAGCGGAGGACTATCTGCTGGGAGATTTCAGTTTTTTGCGAATAAGGACCAAAGGAGGCAGCACTGCCATTCTGAACCGGGAGGTTAAAGACCACTATATGCTCACTGTCAAAGCTTCGGAGAGGAACACCAATTTAGAGTGTCGCACTATAGTTAAGGTGCAGGTACTGGACACCAATGATCTCAGGCCTCTCTTCTCACCAACATCCTACAGCATCTCTCTACCAGAGAACACGGCCATACGCACAAGTGTGGCCAAGGTCATGGCAACTGACGCAGACATTGGTACGAATGGAGAGTATTACTACAGTTTCAGAGAGTGGACGGACGTGTTTGCCGTCCATCCAACAAGCGGCGTGGTGACACTGACTGGCAAACTCGACTACTCTGAGACAAAGCTCTACGAGTTGGAGATTCTCGCAGTGGACAGAGGGATGAAGCTGTACGGCAGCAGTGGGTTCAGTAGCATGGCCAAACTTACCGTCAGGGTGGAGCAGGCCAATGAGCACGCACCGGTAATTACCGCGTTGACCTTGGCGCCATCCGATACGGACCACGATCCTACATACGCCATTGTGACGGTGGAGGACAAAGACCAGGGACCAAACGGAGAGATAGCGTCGCTGAGCGTTGTTGCTGGTGATCCTCTTCAGCAGTTCAAGGCTGTAAGAAGCAGCCCTGGGAGCAAGGAGTACAAAATAAAAGCTGTCAAAGATGTGGACTGGGACAGTCAACCTTTTGGATACAACCTCACTTTACAGGCAAAGGACAAAGGCACTCCCCCTCAATTTTCATCTGCTAAATTGGTACATGTCACCTCGGCACAGTTCCAAAAGGGCCCTCCTGTATTTGAAAAGTCCACTTACAGAGTCAGCCTTAGTGAATTTGCCCCTCTTCACACACCGGTCACCATGGTAACAGCTGTGCCAAAGTATCCACATGTAAAATATGCTTTTAAACAAAGTTCAAACAAGAACAGATTCACTATCAATCCAGATACTGGCTTAATCAGCACTGCAGGCCCAATCAATGCTGATACTTCCCCACAGTTTGAACTAGAGGTGATCACCAGTGACAAAAAAGCAGCCACAAAAGTAATTGTTGAAGTGACTGATGTCAATAACAATGCACCTGAATTCCAGCAGACATCTTACAAGGCCAGTGTTGATGAGAATGTACCTATCGGGACCAGTGTTGTAACAGTCAGAGCCACTGATCTGGACAGAGGAGAGAATGGCTACGTGACCTACAGCATCACCAATCTGAGTCCCCAGCCGTTTGTCATCGACTACTTTTCTGGTGTCATCAGCACTTCAGCGGTCCTAGATTATGAGCTAATGCCCAGGATTTACAATCTCAGAGTCAGGGCATCAGACTGGGGATCCCCTTTCCGGAGAGAGGTGGAGGCCTCGGTTACCATAACGTTGAATAACCTGAATGATAATAAGCCTTTGTTTGAAAATGTAGACTGTGAAGTGACTGTGCCCAGAGATCACGGCGTGGGAGAGCAGATAACAACAGCATCTGCCATAGATGCTGATGAGCTGCAGCTAGTGCGGTACAATATTAAGGCTGGAAATGACCTTGATCTTTTTGAACTGAACCCGAACTCAGGCCTGCTTTCACTGAAGCGCACACTGAGTGAGGGAGAGGCAGCTAAAGTGTCTTTTCATAGTTTGCAAATTGTAGCAACCGACGGTGAACATGAGACTCAGCCGATGATCATGAACATAACTGTCATCACGGCACGGAAACCTGTCCAGTTAAAATGTGTGGAAACCGGCGTTGCTACCATGTTGGCTGAAAAGCTACTTCAGGGCAGCAAAATCCACACGCATACTGAGCCAGATGACAACTTCATGGACAATCACTCAGTCAACCGGTACCCTCCTCAGTTTGCTGACTCCTTTCCAAGTGTTATTGAAGTGAAAGAGGACCTCCCTGTTGGAGCCCGGATTGTCCACTTAAGCGCCACAGACTCGGACAGTGGCTTTAATGGGAAATTAGTGTATGTTATTTCAGGAGGAGACACCGAAAGCCACTTTATCGTAGATATGGAAACCGGGTGGCTTTTGATTTATTCTCCTCTTGACCGGGAAATGACAGACCACTACACCCTCAACATTACAGTTTATGATCTTGGGATACCGCAGAAATCTTCTTCACGTCTCTTGGATGTGAAAATCCTAGACGCCAACGATAATAGCCCACAGTTTATGCAAGATTCCTATTCGGTTGAAATAAGCGAGAGCACACCTGTTGGGACAGAAATTATTCAGGTGGATTCCACAGACAAGGATCAAGGTGATAATGGAATTGTCAAGTATTCAATATTGGGAGGCACCGATTTTTTTGCGATCAATGAGATAACAGGTGTGGTGACTGTGATGAAGCCATTGGATCGCGAGCGCAATCCATTCTATACCTTGAAGATCGCAGCACGCGACCAGGCACTAAGTGAGCCTCAACTCGTGTCCACAGTCCCTCTTAAAATCACGTTAGAAGACGTAAATGATAACCCACCAAAATTTGTTCCCCCCAATTACCGCGTGAGGGTGAGGGAGGACCTTCCTATCGGTACTGTAATTATGTGGCTGGAGGCTCACGACCCCGACATTGGGCCTTCCAGCCAGGTGCGATACAGCCTTATTGACAATGGAGACGGGAATTTTGAAGTAGACAAAATAAGCGGCGCTCTTCGGATTGTTCAGAATCTGGACTATGAGACAAAGCAGGTGTATAATCTGACAGCAAAAGCTAAAGACAAAGGGAAGCCCATATCTTTATCATCAACTTGCTTCATTGAGGTGGACGTGGTGGACGTGAATGAGAACCTCTACAGGCCTTTGTTCCGCTCATTTGTGGAAAAAGGATTTATAAAAGAGGATGCTCCCGTTGGGACTTCTGTGATGACCGTTTCAGCTGAAGATGAGGACAGAGGACAAGACGGAGAGATTCGATACTCCATAAGAGATGGATCTGGCCTGGGGATATTCTCCATTGATGAGGAGACTGGTGAGTGTGTTTATCAAATGAATCTATGTGAAGCTTGTTTTGATATCTTGAATTTTAATGCATGTTTTGGAAAAACGAGTTTTACAGTACATGCAGGTGAGTTGATTCAGTCGTGTTCCACATAGTGGAACAGTGAGGTAAGGGAATCTTCTACGGGAAAGGTTCCTGATTCCAGTTCTTTTTCTTTTTTTTCGAGAGAAATGATGGCAGGAACAGATGGACTGGTCGTGCTCCAACCTTTCTGTGTAGTTGCTGCGGTACTAACAAGTTACAGAGTGATATCACATTTTCTTATTTCCCCGGTCACTCTCTCACCATATATAGGTACACAATGAAATAGTTTAGATATGGAAAATGGTCAAATCTGTGTTAACATTCAAAAGTGGCTTTAACAATAGCATATTTTCATTATGTCGATTACAAGGATTTACTTGTGGATTTCTTTGTTGCAGAAAATATGTTAATACATGCTCAGCTGCCTTGAATGATGTTACCAGCTGACTCAAATTAGCTCAAAATAAGCAGTCTGGGACTCTGAGAGGTCATATCCAAGACCTCGCAATCACTTGAGTTGGATGAAGTGGACCTGTCTCCCTGCTTTCTTTATTTTATACGGGATCAGAATGTGATTTTTTTTCTTCTTCATTAAGATTTTCTCTGCATGATTCATATTCAACATCTAAATGTAGTATCGAAACTAGTGTATAATTTATCGACATGGCACGTGAAACCTTAAAGGATCCCTGGTGTGCTAGAAAACTACAAATGCAGTTTTATCAGGTTGCTGCGTTTCCTGTTTGGACACTGGTCTCTTGCTTTAGGTTCATTATGAATCAGATGCACGTGAATAATTCACAATGTTGACAGGAAGTCCCTTCTAGAAACACTTTTCTTTTGCTAAATTTAGCACGAGGAGATGAGCCTTTATGGAGGGTGTGTGGTCCAGGGTTTTGTCTCAGCTTAGGTGTGTTTGTGCTTGTTTTCTGGGGTAGTGGTTGGGCATCTGATTAGTGATTAAAAAATTATGTTTCAAGGCAACAGTTGGGATATTTAAAGATTGAGCAAACAAATGGCTGCTTTCATGGAAGCACAAACTGTTGTATTGAAGTGAATTGCAAAGAACAGTGCAGTTTTACTGCATTTCTCATACTTGAACACCTCTTCAACATTTCTCCAACCTGTAAAAAAAAAAAAATCAGTGACAATAAAGATAAACATAGAGCAAATCAGACTCCTCTATTATACATGTGTAACACCATAATGCCGACATTTAGGATTTGCCTACTAGCGGCATTGAATTTCAACACTGTTGAGCTTCATTACTAGTAAGACAGCAATCAGAACCGTCACACTCTGCTCTGCTGCATGCGTCTTAGAAACCTTGCAGGCTTTTGAGATACTTCCAAAATTTTACAAGCGAGACAATAGGGTATAACGTTACCAAAGGATATGAAGGACACAGGCCATTCCACTGCTGCATATGTCTGCAGTGGATGAAAATACATACTGACACTCGACTCGCGCAGAAGAGTTTCAGAACTACTCCTTTGTTATTTATTTATTTGTCAGTGTATGAAGTTATTGGTGACATGGTCAAGTGATGGTAGCTTTCTTGTGGTACCGTCATTATAAACAGGTTTGGGGCGTCAGAACAGTGATAACTTTAATTGTCTCATTCACTCTGGCGGATTCAATCGGAGCATGCAGTTAGTTTTCTTGGAGCCACATGGAAGTCTGCAAGACTTCCACGTCTAACTAAAAATCCAACGCAGGACCCGAATACAAGAGCCCGGTTTGATCTTCTGCTTTATCTCAGAGGCCTTTATTAAGCGATTATCAAGAGGTGCAATGAAAGGATTGTCCCGGGTTGGGTCCTGTTATTATGGATTTCATCTGAGGTCAGTAGACAACTAAATACAGCCAAGGTGGTAATGTCCCTCCCATGAATTCACTAGATTAAGGGTGTGGTTTGTTAGGCAACCATATGTGTTTAGAATATTATGCCTTCAAAAGGAAAATACAAGCACGGGTGCACACCCCACTATATACTCAGTGCTGCAGCTGCATGTTGTGAATTTTAACCAGAGTGTTTGAAAATGGCTTGAAATGAGAAAAAGCAAATGTAATAGTGATGTGAGGAAATGTGCCAGCAGCCATATATCTTGTTTTCAGCATGGGTAGAGGTGAGGCAAAACTCCAGATGTCTCCTTGTGTTTGACTAAATCCGTCCGTCTTCAGTGTGGCGTTAACATATGCAGAGTTTGCCTGGTCTATCACCACACACTGTGATTCACTTTTCTTTTCCTCATATATCCACTATGACACAGTTAACAGTGTATGGCTAACAAAGTGCTGTGGAAAGCATTGCACTCTGTGGTGTTGCAGCGAAGTGATTGAATCTCTCAGAGTAGGTGTTTCTAACAAATCTGAACAAAGGAAGGATTTGAGAAAAGACAAACGGGCTACGTTCTCGAGCCATGCAACAAAACAAGCGAGTCGTTTGTTGGCGACTCGGTGATCACATTTAAAAGTGGTGTCTATTATAGCTGTTTACAGGACACTGTGCTGTTCTCATTTACATCAGCACAAATAAAGGAAACCTTCTCATGCAAGCCACGTCTTCTTCCCCTTCAGCTATCATTTCTCGAAGTCAAACTGCTCAGGGAACCTATGGCAACGGCTTGTCCAGACATTGTCCACGCTGGTAAAAGCACTGTTGCCACTGGATTGGTGCCATCTTAATTTAAACACAGTCTTGTCTTTACTGGGCCTCTTCCCGTGCTGTCCACCAAACTGAAATTTTCCAACTTTTGGGGCCAAAACGGACGAGAAAAGATTGAAAGCCACAGATGCTAAAAGCTTTTAAGATGCTCACATTAGGGCTGCACAATTATGGCCAAAATAACAGCGCACGATTATTTTTGATCACTGTTGTTATTTACTGGTTTCAGTGGAAAAAAGCTTTTATTACACTTTTATGTAAACATGACACTGCTTTTACATTCAGTGCATCTTAGAAGAAAATAGATAAACAGGGCATTTTAAATATCGGACGTTCCTGTCCGTTTAATGGTAGGAAGTGAAAATTGAGGTCAAAATTCGATTAATTGTGCAGCCAAAGCGTTGTGGATATGCTACCGTCAAATCCAAGAACAGTCATTACCTTTTGGTCTTGGTTTATTTATGTTAGATTTGAGAAATATATCCACATCTAAATTGGTGAGAGGTCATCCTCCACCACGTGCCGTCTACTTGGTTTCGCCACCATTTTGTGCTGAGAAGGAAACACACATGTAACATTTATGGAACATGTAACCGGCGGTTTTCGGAGCACAAGTGGTCGGCTGCTGATTTTCACGTGGAGCCTTTCAGAGTGCTGTAGACTGATAAGGGTTCTCAAGTTTTGGTGCCAGTGTTGGAAAGTGCGTCTATTCTCTCTCCTTTTTAAATTCTTTTGTTTTCACAAAAATAGATTTTTTTCTATAGCTATACACTCTGATACATGATGATACAATGATACAAAATGATACAAAAACCAAAGGCACTTCTGTGCTGTATTTCATCCTGCGTCTTGCGCTGGATGGGAAATGAATAAAACGCTGTGATACTGCGATTCCTGAATAAAAATAATGTTAGACAGGGGCATGCAGTATATATTAGTCCCCCCACCCCTCACTTCCGAAGCCCTTGGCTAGACTCACTGTGAAATGTTGCTTAGCTAACAGTAAAGCTGCAGAGTAATCCAGTGGAGCAGGACATGCTGTAGGTTGGTCAGAAGTAGAGAAAGTTGTAAAGATTGTAAGTCCTCAAATATCATCATCATTACAAGCTGAAAAAAAGTCCATATAAGAGTGTGCCTGTAAAGACTTAGTTATGATGGGCTGTGTGTACTTTTGACTGGTGAAATTAAAGTTAAGGTTGGATTAAACAAAGATCAGACTTGAAAAGACACAAACCCATTTGAGGTAAACCTCCAGTGCTGCTCAATGCAGACGAGCACTAAAACAATACTCATCACGATGATCCTGAACAAGTCTCCACTCCTCAAAGTACACCTGACTCATCCGGGCACGCCTTACATCGGGCAACAATCAACATGGAAAAGGCGAGAATTTCTTTTTCTTTTCCTTATTGCCAGTGAGTAATCGTCTATTCATTTTCACATCGAGTCATTTGGCAAAGGCTTTTATCTAAAGTGACTTAAAAGTGAGGAACTTCAGTGTTGTTAAAGAAAACCAAAAGAATAAAAAAAGACTGCCATAAGTGCTAAGAACTAAATCTATTATGAATAGAGTGTAAAAAGAACTCCTAAAGAAGTGTAAAGTGAGTTAGACGTATAAGGGTATGACAGGTGTTACCAGAACAGCTCTTTTCTTTGTCTGCATTCACTATAACTCAGGGAGGTTGTGCAAATGTAGCAGCTGTGTTCGAATTGTCTAAACAGTCAGATGTAAGGTAGAAAGAGACACTTGCAGGTTGTAAACCATAAAGAAAACATTTCAAGATATGAACAAAGTAGCCGGTTTAAATGAAGCCTACCTGCTGTATGTGTACAGAATGCCTGTCTCTGAGGTGCTCAGAGAGGTTAGTTGTTCTGTTTCTGTCACACACAGAAACATTTTTCTATAACATGGTCGTGGTCACGCATACCAAACGTATCTGTTCTGGTGTCATCCTTCCTCAAAAGGAAAGAGCAGCTGAATGCTGTGTGGTGATGTAAACTCACTAAATGTATTCAAGTCAAGTCGAATCTCAGCTTAAAGTGAAATACTCTCGTATACAAGGTCACCAGAGCAGAGTGTGTTCAGTGTACATGATAAGCAGATGCTGATTGTATAATGTATGCATTGCCCTTTCTTCTTGGATAAAATATGCATTGCCCTTTCACTCGAAGCCGCATGCAGCCTGTGCTGTGAAAGCATTCTTTGTGAGAGCAAACAAAACAGTTTGATGCATAATGACAAAGTGCTGTTCCATTTCCACTTTTTCCACTGCCTCCATGTTAAGGTAAACGGATTCTTTACCGCGTAGAAAAGATGTACAGTGTTCTTGTTGGGGTCAGCGCTTTGGCACAAAGTAAAGTTTTAAGGGTGCGTGCGGTTTCCTTCCGCCCCTCGTTTCCCATATGTTTGAGATAGAGATGAGCTGCAGGGTGGCACATGATTCCAAATTGTCTTTGCTTGAGTGCTGTTACTGTGGAGATGGGACCAGGAATGTGCAGCAGGACAAAGTTGATTGTAGGTTGCTAAATGAAAAGCACACTCTCTCCAGTTAAAAGTATGTTGTTCTTTCAGTCCATTAAATCTTTTTAAAGAAACCTTGAGCAGCCTCGAGCACGGGATGCGCTTTATTATGTGACATTCACTTATGAATTAGAGTCTGAGGTAGCGGAGTGATCGTCTTCGAGTCTGTAGATCGGTTGTTCAATTCCTCAGGCTCTTTGTGTGTTGAAGTGTCCTTGGTCGAGACACCGAACCCCCCATTGTTCCTGATATGCTCCTATATATAAATATATTTAGAGATGCTGCATGAGTGTTTGTGTGAATAGATGAATGATAAACAATATATTGCTCTTTACCTGGTCGGCCATTCATCCATTTGTTAAAGCTGTACTCTACACCTGTTAAAAAGCTGAAGATTTTATTTTTTAATCATAAGGAAATGTTTTGACTTCCAGTTCTGGAAACCCAGTACCCATATATATATTTATACTATACAGCTTTAGCTACTTAGTCATCTAAGAATCTCCAGCCCATCCAGTCCCATTTTGAAACCATTAGCATCTTTCTCACATTATGCTTTGAGCATCTTCACCGGGGCGCTTTCTGATCCATGATTAACATTAAACATTTTCCAGCCAATTTTATGGTGTCTGATGCCGGACAAGTGGCAACCCTGACCACAAACGAACTGAAGTGCACTGAAGTAGGGCAATAAAATACATCGGCATGTCTGTCAACCAAAAGTGTTCTGACTGAAATGAGTCCTGAAGTCACAGGTGAGAGGTTACTTATTTATTCAACACATGTAGAAGTCTCTCATTTCTTAGATGAAGTCATTATCACGTTATTTCTCGTTTGTTTATTCCACAGCGAAGCAGAAGTACAAAATTAGCAAGTGGTGGTTTCGTACTCGAGGATGTGTTGAAATTCTTAGTGTCCTGTTGTCACTATGGCGATGCTGGAAAAACAAAACAGAGACTTAACACATACACTTAACACATTTATTGTTTATCCTCTTAACCGGCGGCAAGATCATCATTCAGCAGATGCTCAATATACTGAATTACTGTTTTGAATAGTATCATGGTAGCGTCCATGTTTTTCTTGTGTTGCATTTTGCTGTTGATAAAAATCTGCGTCACGACTTTAGGAGCATGTTGATGGATTGGCTCCACTTCACGCACAGGAAGCCAGCAGGAGGTCATTCTAGTGGTTTCCTCAACATAAAGAGTTTTTCTCCGCTCAAATGATGCTCTCTCACGAAGTTGTGTGCCATCAGCTAAAAGTCCGTAATACCGAGCATTCAGCCGTAACAAAGGTGAAAAATGTATTCGGTTAAACATCTATAGATACATCTGCGTTGTTGGAACAAGAAGTTAAAAGATCTTCAGTGGGGAGCAGTACAGAAGTGAACTGAGAAGGATTAGTTGTTATCAGAGGAACAGGCTTTCCAGGGTGAGATAAAGTAATGCAGTGATTTTGAATAAAGAGTATCACTCTGTGGCCTTTTTGAAGACCTTTGCACAGACAATGGAAGCTTTGTATTTTCAGCTGGAAAGCTCAAAAGCTATCTCAGCTGTCTTTAATTGTTTTATTTTATGCTACAGTCATATATCATAGATGTGTGAAGATGTCATCTAAGAGATCTGTTATTATTATTTTTTTTTTTCTCAGTCTCGTCTCACTCATGTACAAATGAATTCTCATATTTTCTTCAGGTTTATTTTGAATGATTTTAGCCGCTGAACCAATTTGGAACTTACTATCAAAACTGCCAGTTCTTGTGATTCATGCCAAACTAAATACTTTTCTTAAAAAAAAAACATTCCTACAAGCCAGGTTCTGACAGCCATTTCTTCTGCCATAAGTAACAATGCCCTGTGATGCATGGAGTGACAAAGCCTCATGTGTTCAATAGGCTGTAATAGTTTATCTAGTACGTTGAGAGAGATATGAGAGACAGGGTATTATGTGATACTTTATCATTATTATGTTTATCTCTCGGACCTATCCCTACATTATAAACCCTGTTTGACCTTCCAACGAACCAGAGGACTTCATGTGAGTCGTGGCAGTTGCTTTAAGCCCGTACATGATAGCATAATGAACAGTAATTCATACGTGTGTGTATTTTTAAAGAAGTAGATATGCCGAGCATAGACGTGTGTCCATGGCGTCTTCCCAAACTGAGCCTGTGACCGCTATTGTCTCACTAGCTGCTGCATTTTGTAAATATTTAAATACTAAAGGCTGAGTTATACTTCTTTTAACTGCCCTTGCGCTTGCGTCTTGCGCTTGTGTTAATGGCTCGAGACGTTTATGCTTCATTTAGCTTGCCGGCGCTTGCGTGTGCTGCGTGGCGATTCACCGCAAGGACAGTAGGTGGAGTAGCGGGTTTTTTCAATGACAAGCCTACTACGATGAAAGGAAATTCACCGCCAGGACCTCTTCGGCAAGTCTCTCTTCGAGTGGATTCAAATATATTATGTCTATGGGATTCATGCTTCTTCTTCTTCTCTTTCTACCTTGGCGTTTGAAAACAGTGGTCTTTTATTAGGGGATGAAACCGGAAGATGAACACGCCGCCGGATGTGATGTAGATAGTGGCTTGTGCTCGCGTCCAGAGTGGCTACTCTATAGCTCTGCTCGCATCTTGCGTCTTGCGTGAAGTTTAGAAAATTGAGGTGACACACGCAAGTACGCAAGGGGGGGCTTGCAACCGCGCAAGGGCTTGCGTTGCGTCTTGCGTTGCGTCTTGCGTTGCGTCTTGCGTTGCGTCTTGCGTTGCGTCTTGCGTTGCGTCTTGCGTTACCGACTATAAACCAGGCTTTACTTAACCTCCGGTGTCACATCTCGCACCACGGCGAAGATAACAAGTGAACAAGCCTAAACACCGCACAGCATGTGGAATGTCCGTGCCTAAAATACTGGCATCTCTATCACCATCAGCACTGACAATGTTTCCACCTCCCACCCGGCTCAACATTGGTGCCAGTGTTGTTTTTGACAACCATCTTAGATTTAGTCTTAGTCTTAGTCTTTTGGACTAAAATGCTTATTAGTTTTAGTCACATTTTAGTCACTTCTATATGTGATAGTTTTAGTCCAGTTTTAGTAGATGAAAACTCAAAAGGGTTTTAGTCTAGTTTTAGTCGACGAAAAGTCAAAAAGGTTTTAGTCTAGTTTAAGTAAAAAAAAAAAGAAAAAATAAGTATAGTCTACTGTGTTAAGAAAATAGTATGGTCTTAACTATGAAACAAGCAGAACAAAAATATATAGCTTATTAACTGACCCTGTACTAAAGCTTTCTGATTTTTCATTCTGTACTGTGCGTGTGTCCCAACTTTACTGTAAGCGCACTAAACGCACAGGTCCTGGTTAGGGCTGCACAACGTCACTTGTGGCTTTTAGGCTAAAGCTAGCAGACTCTACGTATAACAGTAACTCGACCTGTTTAACATATCAAGTTACGTGCTGACAGAACGTACACACAAAGAGATAACCACACCGTCACTGAATGTAAACATGGCTAAACATGCTGCTAAAGTAACACACACATAATGAATTGACGTTAGCGTAACAAAAGCTAACTTTAGCCTGAAGTTAGCAGCCCATTTGCGCCAGGAGAATGGAAAACGTACTAATGTATTAGCTTACTATGAAATTTATCGATTACGTTAACAGCATTTGTAACTTACCTTCGAAAAAATATCCCTGTGGCGAGCCTTAAGGTGCCGCAGCAGATACTTTTTAGGTTTTAATTGACACACACAATAAGCAGAAATGTCATGCATTTTAAACGTCTGACAGATCACCCACTAACATTTTCGTCCATTCTCGTCTCGTCAACGAAAACTCACACACGTCTCGTCATGTTTTCGTCATCAGAGAGCTATGTTTATCTCGTCACCGTCTCGTTATCGTCATGAAAAAAAGTGGCGTCAACGAAATGATTTCGTCATCGTCATCGTTGACGAAAACAACACTGATTGGTGCGTATGCCCTGCTTTTCTACCACCGACCCAAAATGGCAACCATTGAGATTAAGAAGTAAACGCCATCCGTGCGCTCACGCCGTGCTCTCTGTAGATGTACCTGTCAGTGTTGGGATGCTCATGCACTTAAAAGTAAGTGTATGTAGGAGAGAAGAAGAATGTGGAATGTGACAAGGCACGTTATTTCAAGGGCTGTCCCAAATACCATTTTTGGGGGTTTGGCAGCTTCAGCTATCTGAATGTTTTTGTATATTTATCAGGGGCCGTTGGGTCTTTGGAGTGCTTGACTGATATAAAGATGACGACTGGACTGTGCCTTTGTGAGGTTGTGCGTTGCAGTTGCAAAATCGACATGGCAGTACGCACAGTTTTCAGGTCAAAATTGTTGTTGATGCCAAGCGCAAGAATTCTTTTAGGGCCATACGTGCATATTTTCAAGTTATTTCAGACCACAAATCGCATCCAGACTTAGTAGTTGACTGACAGCTCTATAAAGGAGTCCTTGCACTGGATTTAAACACGCAATTGAAGTGCATAACAGTTAAGACGGCGTCATGTTTTAGGGGTGCAATCTGATAAAGTGTTTCATATCACACCAGCATAACATATTCTCAGACTGTACTTAAGATCTTTGGATTTTTCAAGCATTAACAGCTTATTATCCCCAAAACACAGATCTTAGCCGCAGATGTCTGGAAACTTTTGGATGATGTGATGCGAAGTTGCTGGGCAATAGAAAGCTCAGTTTAGGACTCTTTCTATTACACTATACCCAACAACGAGGTACTGGAATTTGAAGCATTTTGCCAAGGCTTTGGAGAGGGGGGGGTTTATGCAAGCATGTGAGCTAGAGGCCTGAGAAGGCTGTGGAATGTGGGGTAGAGGTGAGCAAAATTAACAGAGGTTGTTGAAAGCAAACTCCTAACTTTTCAGCCACTGCTTGAGCCAGGAAGTATTAGTTTATGTTGAATTAGCTGTACATAATCGCAGCGTTCTCGGTCGGTTGTTTACGGCCAAACTACCAAGGTTAGTTCAGAAATGAGCACAGAAAACATGCCAGGAGACAAACTGCCTTTTTTAAACTGTGTTTCAGCCCATCTACTCACTGCACATGACACATGTGTAACTTCAGCTTGTTGCTCTGACAACTCCCAAATCGTGGATACCATAGATTAGGTACACACACACACACACACACACACACACACACACAGGATACCTGCAGGTCTTGACAGTTGAAAATCCGTTGCCCGTCTGAAGCCTCAGCTGCACTGCCACTGTGTTCAAGTAGCTTTGAAGAACAAAGCCAGAGGGAAAAGAAAAGAGCAAGGAAAAAAAAAGCGGAAAGCAAATCTGGCAGAGGTTGTTGCACAGTCTGTTTTCTTTTTTTTCTTTTCCTTGTAGCCCAAGGGCAGGTTTTGCTCCTTCCTTACTGGGTAGGCTAGGTATATAGGTTGGGTGTGGCAGCTAAATTCTTCAGATTCATTTTTCCTGTGCTTTGTTAGACACCATCCACCCACAAGCTATGGCAGATAGCTTTTCACATGTGCTCTTTCTTTTTTTTTTCTTTTTAAGACATTTAAGGTCAAGTTGATCTGTTCTTTTTTTTTAATGAATAGGAACAACCACAAACCCCCCCCCCCCCCCCCCCAAAAAAAAATCTCCTTGTTTCAAGTTCAGCATGAAGTTATCTTCTGCATGCTGACAGCTACAGGTTTAAAAAGCATGACCCTGGTGAGAGTGGAACTGTTGCACTGTGCTGGTGTCTGCCTCTCAAATCGCTGATCGCTCATGCATGGGCATCTCTCTGGCAAAAGCACAAAAGACGTCTCATATTTTCCCCGTTGTTTCTTCTTCTTTCTCGTACATAGTCTTTTCTGTGCGAGTGCATGTGCACGCATGATTGCCTTTGCTCCGCTGTATCTGTTCTCCTCACGGCAGCCTCTTTAACCCATTTCACCTGCTCATTCACTCTCATCGTTGACATTCTCCCATTTAATAATCCGTTTTTCTCCCACCCCACTGAAATTTTTCCCTAAACATTTCCCTTTAGCTGTGGTCGTAGCTATTCACTCCGACTCAACTGTTTATGATTACTCCTAATGGTTTGGGATATTTCTTTGCCTTTGTTATAGATGGAAATGATTACACCTAGTTATTCGTATCTGTTGGTTGATACTCAACTGGAAGCTCTGTCTGAGTTAAGTCACCACTTTGGCTGCAGAGTCATCTCATTTGCATTCGGGACATACTGGCGAGTGTCGATGTTGCCATGGGACTCTTGGCTTTACAAAACTTCTGGAAGCTACCTGTTTTTCTTGCCTGGATACCCTTCTTATTACATACCTCAAGCTAAGTTGAGAGAGCTGTAATGATGAGTGATGAAAGGATAGGATCCCAGGACGAAAATGCAGGCAATCTGAAGCAAAGCGAGGCTGGTGAATAAATGAGCTGAACTCCTCTCCCAAGGTAAATTCGAGAATTTTGCGACAGGCCATTTGAGAAGTATTCCTTGAAGAAATCTGTTATTACCTTGGCCAAAAAGAAAAAAGGTTACTCAGATTACAGTGAACGAACAAAAGCAAGAGCGGTGCAAAGACGGTCTATGTAAACTATTAGAAATGTGCTTTTATGTTCGGTTAGAGGCTCCTTATCTGAGACACCAGAGACTCCAAAAAGGTGTTTAGACATTCAGACTAACGATTGACAACGCCCGTATCTGGTAATGATACTCACCCATACCGTGATTCACTTTTTATTAGTTTCAGATAATAGTAAAAGCAAACAAAGCCATAAATTTCCATTGCGGTTATGAAGGTTATTCGAATGGCTGCTATAAGGGTTGTCAGGGCTTCCATTGTCTTGAAAATATTTGCGTCATTATTTTGTCCGCCCCCACCCACCTTGAACTAATGTGTAATGCTCTACAGATAACTATATTGCTGTTACATTCTTGGTGGCTCCATTTCTTATCAACTGAGAACCTTGCCTTTTGTTTTGGCTCTAAATCGCTGTGACAATATTTGAATATGCTTAAGTGTCAGCTCAGTCATCCTTTCTGTTGTACGTTGTTTCCCCACCACTCATGTCCCCTCTGCTTCGGACTAATGGGAGTTTGTTTCGTTGTGCTTAACTTCTGTTATTTTATTGACTGCATTTCATTGTGCATCAGTCGACTTCCACAAGATTTAGTTGCACAGCCGAGCGCCACAGCGTTGCTTTGACCACATTTTGATTTCAACCTAAATTAAAAAGGAGAACTCAGTAACTTAAGGCAGACTTAGTTCTGTCTTAACATCCATGTCACTGTCGCTATAAAAGGAATAGCTTCATCTAGGAAAAAAAAACAACTTCTTTCATCAGTTTCACTTTGCGCTCTTATAAAGAATAAGGAGAGGAAGGCACTTGACTTATTTATCACCGCATAGGAAATGAGACAGATTTAGTTCCATAGAGATTCGTGAATTTGGTTATAGCCACTCAAACGTTAGGTTATCAGTTTAAATGAGACTGGAGCAGTAGTTGGTGTATCATCTTAGTCAGTTTGTAATACTGAAGCACCTTCTCTCTACAACACACACACGCACACACAAACTACACTTGTATGTACCCAGTGAGCACCTGGTGAGTGCCTGTAAGAGTAGTCTGACAGAAATGAAAAGCTCTAAAGCAAACCAAATTCACTGATGTGAACTTTGCTGTTAGCTCTTCCTCCGAAAGATCAACAAGCGACTTTCACACGTTTCAAGTGTCAAGCATTCAAACATCCAACGTGGTGATTGAGAGAGACGGAGGATAATTAATGTGTTGCATCAGCCGGGCAACATGTCTGTTCAACGCAGTGTCGTATGTATCTTTCTTTCAGTTTGCAGGATCTACTCATTCACCACTCTATTTGACCATTTTCATCCTGTACCACTCATATGTGGGTTTGAAAGCTCTTTTGTTTGCTCAGCTGAAGGTTAGAGCCCCCGCATGGCAGCCAAATGTAAACAGGAGAGCGTTGACTGGTTGTTGTTAATGTACCACCTTGACGGGTTTCAGGAAAGGGCCCTTCAAACTGTACAGCTGCCTGATCAGGGGCAGCTATAGTTCACCCTTCTTAGCTGCTAGAAATCAATTTAGGAGATCATTGAGATCGGGGGGCCATGGGTTGCTTATAAAAATGTTCTACAACATAATGCAGACAACAGAGATTTATGTGTGTGTTTTATGTTTGGTCTCTTAGGTGTTATCCGAACACAAGAACTGCTGGATCACGAGACAATACCTCACTACTGGTTAACGGTCTATGCTGTGGATCGCGGTGTGGTGCCCCTTTCAGCTTTTGTCGAGGTGTACATCGAAGTGCAGGACGTCAACGACAACGCGCCACAAACCTCCGAACCCGTTTACTACCCGTCCGTCATGGAGAGCTCTCCAAAAGACGTGTCAATCATCCAGATAAACGCCGTCGACCCAGATGCCAAGTCCAGCGATAAACTCGCCTACAAGATCACCAGTGGCAATCCCCAGGGTTTCTTTGCCATCAATGCCAAGACAGGTAAGACTGCTGTTACGAGGAAGGAAATTGATGTCAAGATCAAGTTGCATTTATTTGGCTGGAAGTCCTGCTACTATGTCATGAGCTTATATTGTAATCTGGGACAAACGGTAATGGGATATGCCTGCTTGTTGTGAAAGGAAGAAATCAGATCATGAGGTAAAGCTATGAAAGGCCGACTTGTTCCCAGTATACAGTGTGTCAACGTCCAAATGATTAAATATCAACAATTACACTCTCTTACTTTGCCGGTGTTACATTTCATGCTTTTCTTGTTAGCAGTGATCGATTTTAGAGACCCAAAATGCATCGATATGATGAACAGGAAATTAGCCCGAGACACCACGTGTAATCATCCTCATCTGAACACATCAGCTACACCAAAGGTCAAAAATGTGGGAACATAAAGGCTGCTTTACATCGTGGTGTAAAGCTGGGAGAGCAACAAGGCTCTGCGAGGCTCCCGTTTAATTTCTTTTTAAAAGGAATGTACAGTATGGACGCTGTATCTTCACCTAGAACAGGAGTGGGCCGAGCCTATGGGGATTTTGCACTCCAACACTCTTAAGTGTGTTCTCATATGGTTCTCTGGAAGTGGTGTGATGATAAATATTTCATTGGGTTCTTTTTAAGTTGCCTGGGCAGGCTATGTTTAGTGGTGCATCATGGGAAAAAAAAAAAGACTTGTGATAGGTGCAGAGAGAAGCTCCACTGCAGACAGAGATTTCTCATAGAGTTACAAATCTGTTGTGTTTAGATTATCAAAGGAAGGCTTTGCTCTGACTTTGTATGAAGTTAGAAAAGATACAAGCACCAAATGCTGCAAAGTGGAATCAGCCTTTGTCATTTTCTGCTTGAACTGATGTCTCGCAGCAGCGTAGACCAGCGTTCATCTCTGTTTCTGTCTGCGAGTTAGCTTTTCTCTCAGACCCCGCGCTCACACAGGTCTGTCTTTGCTTCGAGTTCAGCTGATCGGTAAACTGAAACGGGGAAGGGGTAGAGCAGCAGTTGCTCCAGTTGGTCCTCACACACGTGTGTGGTCTTGTTTCCCAAGGTAGTCACATCAACAAACTGGAGTTATTTTTGTTGGAACTGGCAACGTGAATTTTCTGACCAAATAAGGATTTAGCATGCGAGCTGCCCACCAAACAAGCCTCGCAGTAATGCTGCGCTTTCCTTAATGGACGCGGGGGGGCGGGGGGGGGTGAATGACAAAGAAAAACGAGAGCTTTTCGGTATGCACATATGGTTTGTGTTTTGTCTGCGTGCATGAGAAGATCAGCTTACACATGCAGATAAGAAGTCTGAAGTCTGAGATGTTAAAAAGGGTAGGGAACTGGAAATTGAATATATATCTTTCAACAAATGAGTTCTAAATAACACTGTTTTAACAAACCAGGCACATCTTATGCAGTGGATAAAGTTTGTTTGTTATTGTATGTCACAAACTCTCCAAACACTGAAACTTTCACATGCGAGTTTAGACTGTCAGAGGAGCTCACTGAACAAGAAATGGGAAAAGATAACGCAGAAGCAGAAGGTAAAGAGCCACTCATGCATATCTGAGCATGCTAAAACTTTTATCAGTGGGACACAAGATCCGCTTGCTTCAGGTTCAGCAACGACTGCTCTGGACAAAGAAAACTTTATTGAATCACTGCTCCGAAGCTTTGATTTAGTGTTTCTTGGTTTTTCTGACGATCGTGGCATTGAGTGGAGGCAGAGAAGGTAGGTGTGGTTAATACACAAGGGCAAAGAAGACGGTTACGCTTAAAGTTCATTTAAAATGTGCACATCCAGGCATTTTTATTTTCTTTCCTTTTTTTTTTTTCTTGTAATAAAACTAGGAAAGGTAGCAATATTTTTTGGGGGGGGGGGGATTTGTAATTATTTTTTATCTACGATATCAAACCCAGCTCAAAAATAGCACAAACTATCCCCACATCATCAACTCAATTTGAGATTCTCACTGCACATTCACATGTTTTTGAAAATGCTTAATTTTCCAACTCGCAAGTTCTTCTGTAATTCCATTGGAAGCATAGACCCTGTTTTGGCACATCTTCAAAGTTTCACTAAGCGGGGGTGAAAAGGGAAAAGACGTCAAAGCCTGTGTTTTTGTGTGGGTTATGAAACTTCACAGGCATGCGTCTAACTTGCTTTATCACGGGCTACAACCTTAAGCTGCCTTCTCTGCCTCAAACATAAAAAGTATGAATCACTAGACACCTTGGGTGGTGTCGGTTGCCCTCTTTTCCCCCACACAGACTCACACTGGTTCAGTAAAGTGCAGGTTGATAGGCTAAGGTCTACTTTATTTCTGCCAAGTAAACAAGTCCTGTTTTGGATGCTGTCTGTCTTTACTTTGTCATTTAAGTGCAGGACCAGATCTTCTGTCTAGCAGACACTACTGCTGCCCCGAAGTCTTAAAACCTACAACTTACTGGCTTGATATAACCCTGCTCTCGAAAGGATTGCACCAACCAGGCAGGGCCGTTTTTTTTCCTCCCAGCTGCATATGAATTATGTCTTCTAAAACAGTACGAGATCGTTGAATTGGAATAGTACTATTCAAGTCTAAAAATGTACAAGATGAACCAGTGCTCAGTTGTCTGGTGGTTCAGATCTCATTCCACCCACACACGTGGCCACAGCTGCTCCAGACTCTCCGTCTTTGATTTGGGAGAACCGAACAGAATCTCCTGGATAAACACTCGTAGGCTGTTGTCTGCAGATCACAACACGTTCCGAGATAGATCCGAGTGTGTATGTTCTCTGTGCAAACTATCAACTCGTTGTGTGGAAGGATATTCAAAGCGTTCATTACTTTGGTGTAAATTTGGAAAAACGGTGGTTTGTTCACACACACAGCGCTTGAGACAGTCAGCCCACTACCCCTCCGGTTTTGTGTTTTCTCTGCAAAAAGATGTCAGTGCTTTGAGCCGGTTGATCTGAGCTTGTTGACACAAGTTGCCCACCTTCTCTGTGGGAGACTGAGCAGTGTTCATTGCCTGCTGAATCACTCCCTGTCTTGTCTGAAATGCTTCTGCTGTGCTACGGACTTTGACCCGAGCTCCGGTGCCCGAACACGCGTGTGTTAGGAACGAGCAACCGAGCAGAACAAGTAAACGGAAACACACGCGCGCGCTCACACAAACACACGCACACACCACCACCACACAGGAGGTCTTCCATGTCTTAGCCAAGGAGAGAAAACCCAAGCATAGAGTTTTACGATAGGCATCTTATCTGGCTGAACTTACTTCCTGTTGTTGCTACACAGTCTTTCTATGTGTAGTATTCCACACTTTCTATCTCTTCTCTAATTGCCCCAATATTGTTCACTGACCTTTTAACTAGATTATCATTAGTTTATGATGACATGACATGAGATGTATGGTTGAACCCCTGAAGCTTGTTGAAAACTCGTAATAACAGCACCTATATGTGTTTCTCACCAGACACTAGTGTCGTTGCAGCATACCTCGCATTAAATGTGGCCGCCTATGCATGATTGTTTTAGCCTTTAATGGCTGCTTTCATTCCAGTTGTTGAACCAGTGAAGAGCCAAACTTCCAGGTGAACTCTGTAAATTGTTTTCTACCTTTTTCGCCCAACCCCCTCGTCGTTCACCCAAAGGCAGCTGCTCATTGTCATCAGCTGAAAGGGAATACTGTCGGCAAGGCTTTGGCAGGGTTGAATACCTTCAACGGGCTTTATGTGCTTTTGTCATCCCTGGGGCTGAATGAAAAGTAAAGGGAAACAGCCAATGGGATTCACAGCTGCGAATCACTCACATTTTGTCTTATATCAGTTGTTCGTAATGTCTGCTCTGTTTAAGAGAGAAAACGCACACATGCTGGTGTTATCAGCAGTTCAGCAAAGCCCCCAACCACTACCAAGGGAAGTGAGAGAGGAAATGAATACTTCCAACAACTTCCTGATGTTTCCGGTGATTTGAGGGGAAAACAATTGTTGCGGCTCTCCAAAAGAGATAATGAGAAGAAAATGTGAAGATAAGACAACAAGCCGGGATTTCCCTTTTAAAACTTGAAAAAAACTGTCATTGTGGTCAGGTGGGCCAAGGTTCGGTATAATCCTGCTCGAAACATTTGTGGTATGATGTTGTAGTTTTTTTTAATAGAAATGTAGAATTCAGTGTATCAAAAAAGTCATAGATAGTACTGTATTGCATATCTAAAGTTGTTTTAATCTCGATGAATAAATGTGAAGATACTTTTGAAACTTTGAAGAAAAAAATGATCAAAAACTAGATCTTCTTGTCATTCCTGCTTCAAAGAGAGATCATGAAACATTTACACATCTGGAAACATGAAAAATGTATTTAATTCATTACTCCAGGATGACTGGAGACAAACGCCACGGCATAAAAGGAATAAATAAAGACGTTGTGACAACTAGCTGTGTCATTAACACGGATAAAATGGCTGATTTGCCAATTTTGTTGTATTTAGACAGTGTTGTTCAGAAGATGTGATCAGACACTGAATTGACAAATCTTCACTGACAGAGGCTCGCTGTCGTTGTGTCGCTGGCCGCGGTTGGTTCGATCCTATACTGAAACAAACCTTTTTCCCACGACGAACACTTTGAATTTTCCTTCATGCCTAGCCTCTTAAAATTTTGCCGTGGGGACTTTTCTTATTTTTCACCTTTAAAATGTGTAAAACAGCTTTCACAGAAGCAGGATTATGGTCAGAATGAAGTTGAGGGAAGTAAAGCATAACTTCCATCAGGCTCTTGATCATCAGGGCATTGAGGAGATCAGATCTGTTTCAAGCATTACGACATACCTGTACTGTCAGCATGATGTCTAGGGAGGCAAGCCCCTCGGATTTGGACGATTTAAAAGACCAGTGCAAAGTAAAAATGAGTAAAGCATATGCCAGTTTGTTTCCTTTTTGATGACATAAGAAGGCATGACCAAACTGATCTCGCCACAACCTCTTTCCTTTCAGAAACATGTTATGATGCCTACCTTGTTGGTAATGTTCATGCGCTGATGTCGGCTCCTCATAGTTCTTTTTAGTTTAAGTTCTCATTTTTCTCACCCTTTTTCCTCACGGGGTTAGGGGTCACAAAAACCTTTCTTTGCAAGTTTAATTTTTTTTCTCAAGCATTTACCCATTTAATTTTTACCATATCTGAGAACAAAGTCACCAACCACCGATCTCATGAGGCTACTTTGTCATATTACTCAGTCATCATATCTGTGTTTTTGTCCCAGGATTGTTGATGTTATGTTTGCATCTCTGAACGTGAGCCAAAGGTACGTTTGCTTGTATAATTTTACCAAACCCCCAATTTATTTAGACCTCATGGCATTCTCTTTCATAAGTGCTTGGGAACCTGAATCCCTCCTAGTTCCAACTCCTCCATGACATGGCTGTCTTTTCAGATTACAAATAAGCACTGCAGCTGCGAGGTGCTGAGAAACTTCAATCCTAATGTAAACAGTGCTTCCCCCTTAATGCCGTTCATTCATTTTCACAAGCCCCTCATGTATGTATGAACGTGTTTACCTGGGCTTATATCGCCTCTCTTGGTTCCATTTGTCAAATTCCGTGTGTTTCTGGAGTGGATATTTGTTGCATGACACAGACTAATAAATGGCACGCCTAGCATTGCACCCTTTCTCAGTAAAAGAGAATTGTCAGCATGTCTCCTTCAGCTTCATTTTGGAGACTTGATTAATAAAAAAGGGTCAAACTGTTCCGTCTTTGAAGCACTGGTCCCTTTTAAACTCCTACGGTCTGGATTAGCTTAAGGTTCTTTTTTTAATGCTGTACCACAGTTTGCATTTTAGAGTACCGATGATGCGATCATAGTGGAAATGAATACTTTTCACGGTGCTCTTTTGGCCTTAAGCATATAATTATTGGTAAAGCCGACAGTATTGATGTAGTTGGAGTTGAAAAAAAACCGGGATTCAGGTTAAAGACATTTTCAGCCACTGCAAAACACGCAGAGAGCATTCCTGATTGTCTGGTATCACAGCTAAAAGTGTGCCACATAAATATATGTGTCACTCTCAAGTCGGCTAATCACAGCAGCAGTGACTCCAGAATTCCCTTCAGGCCCCCATTTTGAAGCAGCGGTTGTAGCGCTGAGGGACACGGTTGAGAGTGCCACTGTTGGTTTGCTGTTGTTTTACTCCCCCTCTCAAAACAGCATGGCTGTAATTACTGCCGGCCTAGCTCAGCCCACGCCTGTGGATAACTTGTGTGTGTGTGTGTGTGTGTGTGTTCCTTTCTGGTCAGCTTTGGCTCACAAACCCGTTATTTTGCAGTTCCTTAACGTTTAGGTAGTGACAGAGAGGCATGCACCTTTATTGACTTGAACACTTGTGCCAGCAGAGTGGTGGGACCATTCCTGGCAACGGTTGCTATGTATGATGGATTTCAAGGTTTTTATCTTTTGGGGAAATAAGTGGTTGTGAATTGTTTTTCTGAATGTGATGTCAGTGCTTGGATATTAGAGTGGACGGGTGGGTCTTGTGGTCAGAGACCTGGAAGTGAGTTGGCAGCGTGCCAAACAGAAATAGAACGGTAAGTAAACAGAAAAGCTTTAAGCCACGAGAAAAATGGGCATCGAATATTTTTAGATGCCGCTATCAAATCTAAAAAAAGAACGGTAGTTCGTGGTCCGAGAAAATTTATCAAAAAAATAAATAAAGTCATTGAAAATATTTCTGGTCACAACTACAGAAAATAGGAATTATGCTAGTTTTCATGACCAAATTTGGAGGGAATAAGCTGGGCGTCATTATTCCGCCACTGAAAAACACAACTGGAACACAACTGTCCTGGGTGAGGCGTTGTCTTTAAGAAATATTTAACATGGTCTAACGAAGTTCTTAATTTCTGAGCATGCTCGGTATTTGGGGTTTGATGAGAGCTTTAGCCGTTCTTAAGTTTGCTTAAGCAAAAAAACAAAAAAAAACACAGTTAAGTAAGGCTTGAAATGTCATGTGCAACTCTGTCTGGCTCATATTTTGAACACATTCCCTATTCTTGCATGCAGCTAAAAACAGAAAACAGGATATGCTGTCCCGCGCCATTAACTCATCTTCCAGTGAGCCCGCGGCTCGAAAACTGAGGTCTAAATTATGTTTGAGAAGTGGGAGTTTTCCACATTCTTCAAAAACAGAACCGAATGTATTTTTCCAATGTGGGTTTTGGGAGAAATGCGAGTCATTTTGTCACTCGGTTCGCTTTGCTGATGCTGTGTGTTGCTGCACAAAGGCGCAGCACGGAGATTGTGCCGTGGTGATTACAAGCGGTGTTTTGATACCGTGCCCAGTTGATTTGCAGAGAAATAATAAATTTGCCTCATAGACTCGGTGCTGTTAATGTTGTCATCTGTATTCCGCCGTACAATTCATGCTCAGAGAGGAGTTTTCTTACACAAGCACACAGGGGAGCTTAAAAACATAATCATCAATCATCTCCGGCCTTACCGAAGCACACGAGTAATTGGTCAATGTGGCCTGTTTTGATGCGGCTCAGCAGAACCATTTGTTTTGATGATAATAGTAGCTCATCTAACCCATGCTGATTTTGGAGACGGCACGCAACACAATGAAGAATAATCCCTGCGGGATGCAAAACTTTGGCAGACGTAATTTGTGTTGTTGGAACGTCATTTTCGCTCAGCGCTGGTTAGACGGTTCTTGGTGCTACACCTGAGTTGCTGGTGGAGAAGAGGTGGAGGTATATTTTATTTTGTCAGCAGGCATTTTTTTCGTTCACAACTGCATTTTCAGGGAAAACCACTTCAAACGGATGCGAAAATGTAAACAGGCTGTCACCATGATTGGTAAGTGGAGCAAAAAGAATGGGTTTGCACCCTTGGGAGTTCAATTTGTCCTCACAAATATGAGGAGACTTGCATCCTCGCAGTTCACTGTGAAGATTAAATACAGCCTAAGAAGAGGAGGGAGCAGAAGCGCCTCACTCACATCCCTCAATCTCGGTGCTGGGGACAGCTATTTCTGTGGACCTGCAAGTTGTGGCCTGCTATTCTTGTTGCAGCCATATGTGCCATTGATGGGTTTGGGTTTCCGAAATCCTTTGCTGTATGCTAATCAGACGCAGTGTGGCGAGCAGAAAGCTCTGGTGCGGTTGAAGTTGGCATGTCTACTCTACACTCAGTGTCTGCAAAGTTGCAATTACACTGGGAGTGAGAGCAGAATGCTGCCTATAATGTAGAAAATGTAGCAATACCCTTCCCCCCTCGCTTCTCTGCTCTGCCCTTGTTTGTGAGTTTGATGCAAAATTGCATTAGCCAGGAACTCAAGACTCCAGCTTGTTTTATTTTTACTTTTGTCAAAGGTCCCTACGTGATTGATGTCACACGACCTCAGTCAGGCTACTTAAGAAGGAGGAGAAGAGCTCAAAAAGACTCTTAAAACACTTCAACCAACAGCGGGAAATTATCTGAACCGTCTGTCTTTGTTGCAAAAAGTGCTCGGGCCCGTGGCTGCTGTCTTACGGGCCATCTATTTATTCAGCTTGTGGAGAAACTAAAAGTAGGGTGTCAAGGCTACACTGCTGTTTGGGTACTATTTGCAGATCTTTGAGATATTTCACATGTCGGGCAGTATAGGGGGCTGTCTGGCAATTTAAAGCTTTTCACTCATGGGTGACTGATGAGATAACCAGCGGGGTTCAGATTATGTCACACAACAGTGAGCAGTGGCGTTTTTTTTTTTTTTTTGCTTTACCCTGTACCATCTCAGTGTTTGATAGCTGTTCACTCAAAAGCCAATCTTCATGACATTTTCTCAAAGATCCGTTACTCCCCAGTGCTTTTTAGGCCAAAAGCAACACCGTTTATGAGGTACATTTAACGCTGTAGATGTTCCTTTTCTGCTTTTCATATGACATACAATTATACCACTATGTGTACAAAAGGCTAATTGTGTGCTGTTTTAGCTCAGCTGGTCTGTCTGTCTGTTATTTCTCAGTGGTTCATTTCATGCACAAAGAAATAAGTGGTTTATGGTCGATTTTATGTATTAATTTTCACAACTGTCTTCAACAGGTCTGGTTACAACCACTTCAAGGAAACTGGACAGGGAGCAACAAGATGAGCACATTCTTGAGGTAAGCACTTTATTTTGACAGATTTGTTAGTTTTTCTTTTTCAACTGATAAAACCAAACGTCAGTTTATTTTTTTCAATGTGAAAATAATTAGGGGAACATGGTAATCAGGATTTTAATCCAAAAGGTCAACACATTTAGTTCTCCAGTTTAGGAACTGAAAGAAAAAATGGGGGACTGGGGATTTTCCGAGGCTTGGCATTTCCAGTCAACTTTGGCCACGTGCCACCTGTTGCCAACGAAAAAGTCTTCATGTATATGCAAAAAGGCCTTCTTGGAATCATTTTCCTTGTGCCGATTTCCGGATGGGTTAGGTGGGAGAGGTGTGTGCGAGAGCCTGGTGACTGTTCCTTTGTTCTATCCCAGTGTTCCATCCCGTGGATGGAGCAGGCTGAGACAGGAAACTGCTGTCAAACCAATGGGCCAATGTCTAAACTTGTGGGATTTAATTGAGCTCAGCTCTGTGTTCTTCCGATGCTTCCCTCCCTCTTTCACACCACAGAACTGAGCCTTATAGTTGCCGCTTTAATTGTGTTTCCGTGGCCGACGTGGAGCAGATTGATCGCCTTTTAATTATTGTTAGACGTTACACAATCCAGGGATCTCTGGGTGACGGAGCTGTTGCATCTGTTGCCAGAGCTGCGCTATATTTCATACTCGTCTTGTGCATTTTCCTGCACTAATTACATTACTGGACTAAGTGTAAATGATAGGGATAAAAGTGGGGAGTATGGGAATACTATTCCCTCCTGTGCCACTGAAAAACGGTTGTATATTTTGGGCTTTACAAAATTGGATACCAGGGTAAAAAAAAAAAAAAAATCTCCTTCCTCTGCTGGTTTACTGAAGGCCTAGAATTGCTTCTTCCATGTGGGTTAGAGCTGTTTATTTATAAAGCTGGAGTTGGTGTCTTATGTAAGTTTATCACTAACTTTAATCAGATACGCAAATTTAAAGCATAATGAGCCAGAACCTTAGCAAAAATAGCAAGTTGAATGTGTTTTATTGAATGCTGCACGTTCCCTCTTAATTTAGATATTTAGAGTTGGCGGGGTTGTTTCAAGCTCAAAGATTAGAAAGTGGGTGACTAAACAGTCTTAAAAGTTCTCTGAAACTATAGAAGCTAAGCGAAGTTTGTGCCTGCTGGTCACATGTTATTGGAAATTCAACAGGAAGCTCTTTATAGGGCTGTACATTCACGGAGCAGCACGGACCCTTAAACCCTACAGTTTAGGTCCGAGCAGAGCAATTCAGGCCGAAGTCCCAACTAATGCTGAATTCTTTCTTTCTTTCTTTCTTTTCTTTTTTTTTTTGATAATAGCTCGTTGTAGGAGAAGAAACTAAACATGTGGGGCCATGTGAAACATGTGGAGCAATTAGAGTGGGGGCTGTGTCAGCATTGTTTGCACCAAATGCCAAGAAGAGGTGGAGGGAGCTGAGGGGGCCATCAGCTTTTATGATGAGACGGATGGGGGTTGGTAGCTGTCGTGTGTCTGTGTGTGAAACGGAGAGAGCCTAAAAGCAGTGGGGGAATTTGAGAAAAAGGCAAAGCTGCTCTTGTTGGTCTGAGTGTGGGCTCTAGCGGCAGGATCAGAGGCCTTCATCCTCGGAAGGAGGGGGTGGGTAAATAGCAAAAGTGGGACATGCCAGGGCATGCTTAGTATTCAGGCCTGGGACTGCAGGGAACACGTTGCAGCGCCCAAGCAGAGGTGAATGGACTGTTCACATCTGTTGCCTGGAGCCTAAGCCCGGATGCAGTCTGGCCCATTTTACAGACGTTAGCTCTTATCCAGTCCACTATTTATGATTAATTCGTAAGTGCACCAAAGGTGGAAAAAAAAGAGAAGAAGAAGCAAAAAAACGGTTATAACTGTGTTCATTTTCAGAAAATGCCCTGCCTCTCTCTCATCTTGGCGCAGCTGGATAATCACTGCATGAAGCAGGTGTGATTGTTGGATCATTAGAGGGGGGGGTCTGATACTATTAACCCATCCAGCATGCAGTTGGGAAAAAGCATTAATCCAGCTCTAATGGCCGGGCAAATACGATAGATGAGACTTTAAAAAATGAAGGCGACATTTGAAAGCCTTTTTCCCCCTCGCACATGTAATCAGTTGTTACCATGTTACCATGCAAACCTTCTCATTTGGGAAATCACACCTCCCAAAGATGCTTTCAGAAGGTTATAACAATACGAATAGGTGGCACGCTGCAGTGCTTGTAAGATATTGAGTTTCACAGTTTGTATACAAATGCTGTGAAGCATCAGTTGTGTCTGAAGTATCTGAGGAAAAGGCAATGTTTCTTTTTTTTCTTTTTTTTTCCACTGTAGCTGCCTTTGGTAATCCTCTGCACAGATTATTTAAGTTACTGCTGATCTCAGTAATACATCATTCACATTTAGTCATTCAGGTATGTCAGATACAGCCTTACACTATGTCGACAATTAGAACACAACGAGTTGCCTCTGTTTGACGGTTTGCAGCTTTAGCGGTGCTGTACGGAAGCGGTGACAAAAGCCCGCTGATTTAGCATCTCTGTCTTTTGTGTAGTTTGACTTCTTTTCAGACAATGTTCCAAAGAGATCCACATGGTGATGAATAGCCGAGCAGCTACAGCATACATGCACACAATTACACAGACAGCAGTTTCGATGAGGTGTGGAGCTGGAGCGCCTACTTGATTTAAGTACTTTGAATGACGCTTAACTCGAGCAAATCAACTTTTACAGATGTTTTAGGGAACAATTGGCATCAGGTATTCAGAAAGCCAAATAACAGAGTTGTTTGTTGTTTCACTGCATTTTCCACCACAAGGCAGAGGAAAAGCCCCGACATGTTGTGTGATTCCTTAGAGACATTCACACACAGGTTTCTTGTCATCCTATTCAGCTGATGCTGCTTATGTGAGTAGCACGGACAGCTGCAGACACAGTGTGAAAACACACGCTACTTTAGCTTTCCTAAGCTATGGTACCAAATGGTGTGTGCCTGGCATTGGACTCCTGGCTGTTTTTATTGAAGTACTTAGCAGATGGTTTTAAATGACTGCGACATTTGTTCTCCCCTTCTATTGTAATTTGCAGCTCGAAGCCAGCAATGCTCACATTTCTGCCAGCGCTCCGAAACATAATCCATGATCCCATTTTCGTGGGACTCTAAAACATTTGTTTGTTTAGGTCAGCCTGTGGCTCTTTCCTTTTGATTAAGCCTCACAGACTGTGCACTCAACTATCTAAAGTCACACTGACGTGTTAAATCATGGCAGAAATTTTAAAAAGCCTTAGAGTGCCACCAGTAATACTCGATGTCACGCCTGACATGAAGGCCCCATTAATGATGCAGTTGTTTGACAAGGTTGAAGAAAAGCTCCCAGCTTTTAGATGAGGGAAATACGTCTTAATGTTCACTGGCAGTTTAAAATCTGTGTGTGAAAGCTTGACAGTGAGCAGCAGAGTAGGTGCAGCTGGCGTTATCGGACCGAATGGATGCATGTGATTAAAATGAATTAGCTCTGGTGTGCTGTTCGCATCGCAGCCACATGAGCTACTAATATTGTGATCACAGGCAAATAGATTACATTCTTTAGACCAAGAAACAAATCAAATTCCACCACAGCAGACTGCAGCTGAGATTCCTTGCTTTCCCCCACGATCCTCTCCGATGGTGCTTATTTGAAATGAATTATTATCAACATGAAGTAGTTGAAAAAAAGCTTTCCTTTGGTATTGATGTAGTGTCCAGTTTAGTTCCATCTCATCTTACTGCACATAGCTACATTTTTATTCAGAAATAAGCAGCCAGATTAGTGCTTGTTACTTTAGTTTTTCTTAGCTCTTTAAAAAGATTTGACAATGTCAAATATAAGAGGTGGATCTTTTTAGTCCGAGTGACCCACCTTATTACTCATTGAATCCTTCATCTGGACTTTGATTTGGCAGGTAGAGTGCAGGTAAAGTTGTTTATGACGGCAGCTCCAACAACTTAACCTGCTGGTTTCTCTAAAAGCTCTAAAAGCTGGGACAGATTCGGTGATTCACTTCCCTTTCTTGAAGGGACAGCTTCTTAATAAATCTTTGCTGATTAGCTGGGCTGGCTGTTTTTCTGGAGATTGCAAAGATTTGGTGAGAGTTAAACCAGGAAACATGGCTGCTTATATTGCCCTAAGTGCATTTTTACTCGGCAGAAAAATCATAAATACTTTTATTCCATCATTTTGTGTTGGCTTCAAATTTTCGAAGATGCATCTTAGAATCGAGAAATCTGCCTCTGAGAAATCTGGGTGTTCAGTATTTGAGATATTAAGTAATTGACATAAAATTTGTATTGGCACAGCCAAAGACACAAAGCTGCTGTTTGAAGCTCCACTCTTTCTCCACACACACTTACATTCCACTTTAGTCCAATTATTTTTTATCCGGCAGACTCGTAAATTCACGTCTGATGGACAGTTTGCTGTTCATTTTACTGCGTCAGAATGTTTCAGCAGCGGCCTGATATCGAACAACCTGCTTCTGTTTCTCTTTTCAAATACAAAGTATGTTTTTGAATAAACCCCTGGCAGCAAAAAGGACGGGAGATGCTTGAAATTTTGGCTCACAGTTAACTTGGTGAGAATGAAGTGGTTTGAAAGGATGATGGAAGGAGAAAGAAAATGTCCTTTTGCTTCCTTTATTTCACTAATTCTAGGCTTTGAAATGATGGATTTCTAGCACGAGCGTCCTGATCCTAACAAATTCCAGGGGTAGTTGTACATTGTATTCAATCATATTTTTTTCGACATTATTCATTGTGTCCACTTCCAAAGCTACGACTATGAAAGAGAACAAAGAGGCTTTGTGAATTGAACTGATGAGAGTTAGTGGATGTGATTTAAAGCTGGCAGCATCAGTAGACATTAGCAGTCTTATTTCGGTTGATACATTTCGTTGTCTTAAGACTATTCCCCCCCCCCCCCCCCCTTTTCCTCAGATCACCATCACTGACCACGGTGTTCCTCCTAAATCCACCACCGTCCGCGTCATCGTCCAGGTCCTTGATGAGAATGACAACAGGCCATTGTTCTTGGAAAAGATCTATAAGATCCAGCTCCCTGAGCGGGAGAGGCCCGAGAAAGAGAGAGCCATGAAGAGAGACCCAGTCTATCGGGTAATTGCATCAGACCGCGACGAGGGGCCGAATGCTGAGATCTCCTATAGCATCGAGGAGGGAGACGAGCATGGCAAGTTTTTTATCGAGCCCAAGACGGGCCTGGTGTCATCCAAGAAGTTCTCCTCCGCTGGAGAATACGACATTCTTACAGTGAGTATCTGATTTCAGGACTTCATGCTGCCCTGTGCCTCACAGTGAGCTGTACATTTTTACAGCAGATGTTCACTTATTGTTTCACTCTTTTATTCTCCTCTTCCTCTGAAGTCTTCTAACCCATTTTGCTTCTCCGGCCTCCCTTTTTTATTTTTTATTTTTTTTTAGTTTCTATGTTTAAAAATGCAGTGAAAGTGTCAGAGAGAAGCATTAAGTAGTCCACAGCCATGCGGTATACAAGTGCAGGAAAAAGCATTTGCAGGAGCATCCACTTCAAATGTTCGGGAGTGTGTTCGCAGCACCTGTCAACAAAATCTACTTAGGGCAAAGATATCACAAGGACGCATATTTCCTTTTTGGCTACGGTTGCACTGCTGTGGGGCCTTGGTTACCGTGAGCCACATTTGTCAGCTTTTGATGTGACGTTACACTCGGATCGTTGCCTGCGCTGCCACAATGTCACAGAAGTGTTTTTTCAGAGGATTACGGAAAAAATAAATTTGTGCATGAGTGTGAAAATAAATGCTTGTTTATCTGTCGATCTGGGAGCCAAAATTTGTTTTAACTCGTTTACTCATCAAGGTTAGCAGTCAGAATAGTGTGATACAGTTCACGGGGGACACGTAGTTTCACAATTTACCTTAAAAGAACTTCAGGCAGATGATCTGCTGGAGAGCTCCACAGGAAACTCTTTTATAATAACAGAGTTGCGTACCTCTGCCTGACACGGACGTTCATTCCCTGCCTTCCAGATTAAAGCTGTGGACAACGGACGTCCTCAGAGATCCTCCACCTGCCGTCTGCACATCGAGTGGATTCCCAAACCAGAAGTCCCAGCCGACGCAGCTCCCCTGCATTTTGAGGAGTCTCCCTTCACCTTTTCCGTCATGGAAAGCGATCCGGTGGCGCACATGGTGGGCGTTGTTGCCACCGAGTCTTCTGATGTTCCAGTGTGGTTCGAAATCACAGGTACTGCCTTTTTTCGTGCTCGTTCTTCTTGCGTACAGGCATGCTTTATAAATGCTTACTGTTGTAGTGTTGCTTCGTAGGTACAAACCCTCCTTTGTACTAACATAGCCTACGTGTGTGCGTGATATCGCTTGGCATTTGGACTTAAAAAAGACATTTTTGTTCTTTAGGTACATTAAGAGTTAAAGGTGTTGGCTGTAAAAAGACTGCATGGCAGTCACAGGTCAATTTCGAATATCCAATTAACTACAAAAATGTAGTTATTGAACAACAGTGATTGGTAGTTATTGTAGTTATTATGAGCCGCAGTCAGTGGCGCCACGGCTAACACGAGCTTCCGCTACAATTTGCTGCTTTTCATCAGGTGTAATCCACTTTTACGAACCTGTTAAAACCAACCAAAGTTGCAAAGTAGTCAAAAGGGTTATGTTTAGGCTTATATGTTGCAGCTTTTGGCGTTTGCTCCAAAAAACTTTTTTGAACATCTGCTGTTGTCATAACAACAGCTACAGTAACATTTTTGTGATATAAAGGGGCGAGAATGAAATAATTGGATCCTGGCGGGAGAATTGTTGTTCTCCCAGATGTTTGTGGGTGCACATTAAAAAGGGAGGCATGGTGCTTATCAAAATTCAGCGCAGGAGCTTCACTTGGAGCGAGATATGCAACAATAAGCCAGTTTGAGGCCCTGCTCCAAACTCCTGCTAAAGCAGAAAATGTTGACAAAGTTTAGGAAGACCATTAGCCGCAATTTTATAGATCATTTCCGCTAGCTTTTTGACTTTGAATCTGTTTCCTTTCTTGAAATGTATTAAACAGCTGTGTTTTGTAGGTTCAGACCACACTCTTCCCCTCTTTAAAGTGACACCGTGCGCACGAAAAGATTTAAAACAACTTTGAAAATGCCTGTCTGTTCTCCTTTCCTCCAAGCCTGTTTTCAATCTAATCGATGTCTGACTGACACATCTCTTTCTTCTCTTCCCCTTTGTGCTTTTTCACTGCTTTCCCCTCTTCTCTGGAATGTTCTGTTTGGTTGGATATTTGCAAGACGGCATAGAGGATTCTGAGATGTTTTACATTCTTCAGATGGCTTGTGACCACAACTGTACAGCAGAAGGTAGCTGCTGGGATCTCCTAATAGGCCGGGCTGTATTAAGAGATCATCTGACATTTTCTGTTGGTGGTGTGTGTTGGTTGTGGTTGACTTGTGTTTCGCCCTGGGACGGATGCTGTGATCCCCCACCCTGATAAACGTTATTGTTACATATTCATCACGTTCCACTTTAAGTATCCATACCACTGGTGTTTGGGTGAAATGCATGAAATGGTGGGAGAATGTTTAGGTAAGCAACCAGATCTATGTGTTCAGGATCATCCTCACCATTATCAGAGCAGAAAATTGATGTTTACACGTTCGTGTCAGTGTCCCCATTTCATGTCTGTGTGACGATTTCTCTGATTTTTTTTTTCTTCTCTTTGTCTTTTCTGCTGTTTGCCATAAATGAAGGTGGCAATTACGACAGCCGCTTTGACGTGGGCAAGGCCAGCGGAACCTTGATTGTAGCGCGGCCCCTGGATGCTGAGCAGAAATCAAATTACAACCTGACAGTGGAAGCCACAGATGGGACACGAACTGTCAGCACTCAGGTAATCAAAACGCTAATGAAACGGTTGGAGGCTGATGAGGCGAATGTCGTGGTTCTGTTTCCTCATGTGATAAACAGCCGGAGTTAAGAGAAGGGTAATGAGTGAAGCTGCGGCCAAACTGTCCTGTTTTGTTTGTTTGTACATGTTGATGTTGTCACTGCTCTCAACATGAGCTGAATTCTAACTGTATGATGTAGATATTGTGGGCTGTGCTGCATCATCTCTTCTACATTGCAGAAAAAAGTTTGAGCATCTTCTTCTTATTAATCTGTGCTAATGGGAAATAGTAAAGATGACAAAAGTAATGATCATGGAGTTATCTGAGGGGCTATTTCTCGTCCAGGCTCAGGAACTTTCTCAGAGACTTTTCAGTTGCCTGGCAACTTCACAGTGACTCCAAGACTGCACAGTAGTTGCTCGTCGTACTTTTCACCACAGAGCCAGATTAGCTGTTTCTCCCAGCTTCTGGCCGTCATGGGAAAGAAAACTAACCACGCCATGGCTGTACTTTCATATTTACCGGACAAAGACAGGAAGGAAAAACTTCCCAAACTCAGGATAAACTCAGAAAGCAAATGAATGCACTCTCAAAAAGTCATATGGATCAATATTCTGTTTCAGCTTTAGGGAGAACTACATTGTATAAATAAACTAAACCAGACATCATATTGTCAGTCAGCATATTTCATTTGAGCACTCAGCACCAATCCCCCCTTTGTCTCATTTGTGGTGCTGAGCCGCTGTGACGATGGTACTGTTTAACCAAAGGTTTTTTGTTTCAAGTGTGCATTCTTGAGCCCCCTCAACTCCTCCCGATGGCTGTGTCTGTCCCTGAACCAGTGAACCCGTCTCTTCCTTCGCTCCGAGACCAACAGATTGGCTCGGCCTTTTCTTTGTGAAGCACTAAATAACTAAATATGGAATCGTTGTGTCGCACACCAGCTGATACCAGAGCTGAAGTGCTGTGATAAAGGCTCTTTAAGAATGCAAACTGTCTTCGGTTTTTGTTCAGATGGTCATGCCTTGTCCATGAGATTTTGCACGTTTTTACATGGTAGTTTGGGTCATACAGGAATGGCGACATTCAAAATGTTTTGTCCTTTGTCCTCAAAGCAGCGCCTCAGAGAACTGTAGCAGGAAAAGAATCTATTTGTTGTCACTCTGTATGAATAAAGCCTTTCATCATCTGGCTTCTGTGCTCCACTGAGCTTTGGATAAAGCGCTGCCTTCACTGGCATTTTTGGAGCTCACCCGTGGAAGGTCCTTTACTTGAGTGCAGAACCTTAAAAACAGCCACAAAATTTCTGTTTCCTCAGTTACTGTTTCCCCCCTCTGTTAAGCTCTTTCTTAAAAACCCCGGCAACAGAGAGCTCTTTAAAACCCTCTCAACATTACGGCATGCGGTGACATTTTAAGTCCAATTAATCACATTTAAAGGTTAACATACTCGAAAGGTCTGATTGTCAGTGTTGCTGCTTTTTTCAGTATGACTGTATTTCCCAGTAGAAAAGGATGATTTCATTCAGACCAGCTTCATAAACACAGATGGCGCTTTTAAGTGTTTTGTGCAACAAAAATATCCTTAAATAACTTGACAGACATATGAAAGATTGTCAAAGACAATAGCCTTGACTCCATTTAAACTCATCTCCTGATAATTTTCTCATCCAAGGCTCACTTCTTCTATCCAAAGCCTCAAAATGGTCTTTATGGATGATGGAAGATCGTGAATTCGATGAGCTGTTTGATGCTGCTTCAGACATTTCATTTCATCAGTTTCCCACGTTGGACTGAAATGGGTCAAAGAACCATCAGTTGCACACCAGATGAAGCTAACTCACTGCAGCAGCGTCGGCCTCTTTTCTCTGCCCTCAGATTTTAAATGTGCATCTTATTTTATTTAAGCTGTAAGTGATCTGCTTTCTTGCAGATGAGTCTAAGTGCATGTGATACTGTATATCCAAGCTGATTACTGTAAGTCAGCTGTTTATGTCAAGGGGTCGGATTTACTGAATTGGTATTTTCCACAAGACATACCCTTTTATATTGGCTGCTTGGGATACGTGGGCTGCAGTAGGAATGCAAAGGCACTCACTGTAGCTTTTGGTTACAATTGGTTGGCCATTAATTGCATTAATAAATGCAAAAAAGAAGAGGGAAGACAAACGAGAGAAATAATCATTTTGTTGGTGTTTTTTTGTGTGTGCTGTGTTTAGAAATAGACATTTGCCTTTGCAGCCTTGACTCTTTCAGCGTATTTGACATAAAGGAAACAATGTAGCATCAGTCCATTGACTTAATTAGATCGAATTAAGTCTTAAGTAGCTGAAGGACTTAGAATACAGTGTGATTATGTAGGTTTTAAGAAAGACATTTTATTTATTTGTACAATAGAAATGTTTCTACAGCAATCCATAACAGCCCAGCAAAAAAAAAAGTAAAAAAAAAAAAAAACTGCCTCTATGGTCGGCCTTTTGCCTTTTCCATGGCCACCATGGATTGTCTAACACACTTGGAAACTGCAAGATTATGTTCTGTTGGTTGCAGCCTCCAGTTTGGCCTCTAGATGTCACTAAAACCTACACATTTCCTCTACTTGCTGTTTTCACTCATTGTCTTTTTAATGCAAGTAAGAAAAGCAGGAAATGCTGTAATATAATTTGTATTTTACGTGAGTAACAAAGTCATGTTGGATAATCAATGTCCCCATTTCCGTGATTCCACAATGAAACACATTACTGAAGATATCCCGTAGGAGAGCATATGCAAAAGGAGATTATCAGCTGTTTGTTACTGAGCAGAAATGAGTTTCCTTTGGGGACCGTGTGTTTATTTTGAAACAACTAACACAGATTTTCAAAGCAAATTAGAGCTACACAGTCACAAACGCAGCACACCTCGTGAAAGCTGAAAGTTTGACTTATCTGTTCCTCAAATCAAAGTCATGCGGAGGCTGTGCTGCCAGACAGGCTGGCCTATTTTCTACCTCGTTTGGAATGTTTTTCTTCTCCCGCTTCTCTTTCACTACCAAGTCCTCATTGTATTTCTTCATGATCATCTCCGGCTCAGCTTTTTGACTTTTTTACTGGCCAGGCTTGCAGGATGGATGAGTACTCTGTTTAGATAGAATAAAGTGCAAACAAGAGTGCTGGACCTCTGTGGGTAGTGGGCAGTGTTAATCCTGTTTTGGGAACATGTTTGATCGCTCTGTGCCAGTGGCCTCCCTTTGTACAGAACCTGCCACCTGGCAGGGGGGCTTCCTCTCCTACGCATGGCACAGGAGGACAGCAAGCTCAGTGAAAGCTCTCTCATGCACTGTTCTGGACACAGCACAAAAGATTCTCACTGTTCAGGAGGCACAGGTCCGTTTTTTTTTCTGAAAATGTAATGTACTTTTTTCCAATTTCGGTGACAAACTGAGGTAAACAAGAATAATAAACTAATAGGCAGACAAACCCAACCCTCTCGAGGCTCCAGTGGTGATTTGAGTTGGAAGGATTCTGGCCTCCGGGAGGTCTTGAGAAAACAGTTCAGGCCATTCTGTTGTGTGCTTTCCATTTAACCGTCCTAATTCTATGAAGGCGTCTCAGAAGGATCAGCTGATGTAGACAAGGGGTGCCGCATTCCAGTCCGGGCACCTCATAGCCAAGAGCTGCGCCAACAAGGCAGCCTCGGCATGCAGCCCAGCCTCCCTTCCCCTTCTCCAGCTACATGACATCCTCCTTGGCTGTGCAGAAGTACCTCAAGCTGTTCTGCTCACAATCTGTTCTTGGTCTCCTGTTTCTCATGTTGTCTCTGTCCACATTACAAAGGCTCTCTTTATGTCCCACTGAAACGTTCGGTTTATTCGGCCACAGTGACATATTTTTCTGCCCTGAGTATCCAAGCCGATTATTGTATCTAGAACCCTGTTGCATTTCAGTCTCTGAAAAGCCACTGCTTTTGTCAGTGTATTTCTTTCTTTTTTAACTCCCAATTCGTGTTTTCTAAATATGACCATTTCCCTGAGCTTTCTTTGGATTTTCGTTGTTATCTGTTTTACCCTTATTCCGCCCTCACAGCACTTCTTTTTTAATCTTTTGTATCTCCATCTGCCATGTCTGTGTCTCAGTCCCACTCTTTTTCTTCCTGAGCATTCCTTCAGGAAGCCATGCACGAAAAAAAACTTCTGAGTTTTTCTTCTACACCAGCATTTCTAACACAGTCAGACTGCATCATGCTGGTTTGTGATGTTTGGGGCAAAGTTCCTTTGAAGTATTGTGGAGTCTCTTTGCAAAGGGAACGGCAGGTTTGCGTGCATATGTGGGGGTGAATAGCCTTCTGTGGGCTTTATAAAAGGCATTGGAACAGTACATCGCAGAATGATGTCAATTCTACTGACCAGGTTCCGTTCCTTTCAGCTTCTCTTTGGCACTATCAGTCCTTGCCACCTTTCTAGCTATTCACAAGACATGTTATCTGACTCTGGCCACATTGAGAGACATTGCATTGCCTCTTTGTGTGGATGTACACGTGAAGATGCACACTTTATGAGCTTGCATCGGGTGTGTGGGAGGTTGGGTGTGTGTGTGTAGACCGTGGATTTTCAGACATCAGGGATCTGGAGCTCTGTGACGTCTGGCATCACATGAGAAGGCTCGCTTGGGATGAGAGATTGTCGCGCTGCTGCTCGGGATGGTTTGCTTTCCTCGAGTTAGTATCACTTCATAGAAATGTATTCATTTTGCTATGCGCGGCCCGATTAGCACTGTGATAAGGTTTGTTTATGACACAAGAGTTATGGAAAACAAGCACCGACGGACAGCATGCATCCCGGCGCTCCCCCTGCAAGATGACATCTGTGAGCCTCAGCAGCAATGCCAACATCACAGCACACAGCAGATTGTAAATGTTATCAGTCCTGTCAGGTTGAGTCTATATTTGTCTCTGGTATCCACTCACAGTGCTCAACAAGCAGTATTACGGCCACAAATGCCACTGGACAGTTGTTTTGAGCAGAGATCTGGCAAACCCTGGTTAGCTAGAGAGCTGTCACCAGGTCAAGGCTTTTGTGTCCACAGCCCCCTTAAGTGTCCCTGCACCAAACAGCTCAACTTCGACCGTTCCCTGATGGGACATCACCCCCTGGTGTCTGGTATGCAGGTGTCTAATCTGGGCTGATCCCTTTGTTCCCCATGTTTGGCAACGGTAGAAGCCCCTCGCTGGTCTGGCAAGCAAAGATGGCATTCCAGCAGCTCTCCATAATCCTCTGTCGGAAGTCCAGTAGACGAGTGGCTGCTGTTGATAAAACACGCTCCCAGTGGAATTTTACAGTTTGGGAATGGTAAATTCTTTGTTTTGTTTACATAGAGGGAGAAAAAAAAAAAAAAAACTTAACACACACGTACACCTTTTTTTTTGCTGTCCAAAGCGAAAATCCCATATGTGAACAAACTGCTTTAGAGATGTGAATCTGAGCCGTTGCTTGTCAAGTAAATCTGCCCAACGTGGACACAACTGAATCAGCTGCTCCTGCACAGGCCTCAGGAGTCACCGAGAGGCTTTGTAGTTATTCAGAACTGATCTTGTTTTTACGGTCAGCAGCATCAAATGGTCTTTCGGTAAAAATGTTGCTTTTGCTGTCATATGTATTGACAAAGATTATGTCATATTAATGTATTTGTTATTGCAGATAAAGTTTAAAACGTGTGTGTGTGTGTGTGTGTGTGTGTGAAGGTAAAGAATGAAAAGACTGAAAAGCAAACTGTTTGTCTATTGAACAGTTATGCTGTATTTACCACAGACACTCATCTATTGTTCGAATCACTGGGTTATTGGAGAAATGCACGTGCACACTTTTTCAAACGTATCCCACTTTGTTTACAGCGATTATTGAAGAAAAAAACAATTATTCACTCAGTCCATTAAGACTCTGAAGGCCACAGCGCTGTTTCCATTTTTGATATTGGAAATGACCGACGTAATGTTTTTTTTCTCTCTCGTTTAGGTGCTCATCCGTGTCATTGACACCAACAACCACCGGCCACAGTTCTTTAACCAGGTTTACGTTACGAATGTTCCCGAAGACAAACCAGCGGGGACCGAGGTCCTGCAGATCAGCGCTACGGACAGAGATGAGAAAAACAAGCTGACCTTTACACTCCTGAGCAGCACGGATCCCTTCAGCCTGAGAAAGTTCCGCTTGGACCCAGGGACGGGCACTTTGTACACCACTGAGCCACTTGATCATGAAACCATGCATCGTCACGTCCTCACTGTCATGGTATGAATCAATAAGCACACACAAATGAACCATGTTTTTACAGAGCTAATTCTGTTCCTACATATGACTTAATAGTTCATTTAAGACTGATTTGTCAAGCTAGAAAAAGAAGCAATGAAATCAAGTTGTTGTTTTTTCATGCTACTCTTGGGACAAAATATCCCACGATAGGCTCTCGTGCTCCCCTGTTTTTCTCCTGGTTCCCTTTTCTTTATCAATTTCTTCTTTCCAGGTTCGAGACCAGGACATTCCAGTGAAGAGGAATCTTGCACGCGTAATTGTCAACGTGGGAGACACAAATGACAACGCGCCCTGGTTCATCGGGACACCTTACTCTGGCCGCGTGTTTGAATCCGCTGCCATAGGCTCAGCAGTGCTGCAGGTCACTGCTCTTGACAAAGACAAGGGCTATAATGCAGAGATCGTCTACAGCATTGAATCAGGTAAACGCTCCCTGAGATACTGTGCAAGTCAGTTGAGTCGCTCTTAGCTGTTTTTTTTTTTTTTTTTCCTCATAGCAGAGAGCTTTCATTGTCAGATAAAGCACATTAAATCAGCCCATTAAGAATGCATGAGTCATATCAGTCATGCTGCCCACTGGATCCTGCTCATGAATGAAATATTTTACAAAGACCATGGAAATACTGAAAACTTTGTTTAGAGGATCTCCAGTGTGTGGGAGATGGGCGGATCCCTCAGAGTTTCCCATGATGATTTTCTCCTACAATAAGTCGCAAGAAACACGCTGTAGTTCGTCTGTTGTCTGGCGATATGCATATTTGAAATAGCTGAGGGGAATTTATGCTTCTTTTTTTTTTTTTTTTTTTTAGTCTGCCTTGGGGATGGAAAGGCAAACTGTCTAATGTTAAAACTTCCTGGTTCAAAGTGTGGGAAATAATAAATCGTTCTCTCATGTTTTCTGTCTCGCAGGAAATGTTGCAAACTCCTTTGCTATCGATCCGGTCCTTGGAACAATCACAGTGGCCAAAGAACTCGATCGCAGCAGCAAGACGGCGTTTGAGCTCATTGTTAAGGCATCCGATAGCGGCACCCCACCGCAGTCCACTACCACCGTTGTCAATATCGTCGTCACAGTTTCTGACAACGCAGCCCCCAGATTCACTGAGAATCAGTTCTCTGCGGAAATCAGTGAATCGGCGCATCCAGGAAGTTTTGTGGGCTCCATCACAGCCGTCAGCCAGTCGTCGGTCTTCTATCAGATAAAAGGCGGCAACATCAACAACGCCTTTGATGTAAATCCAAATTCAGGAGTGGTCGTAACACAGCAAGCTTTGGATTATGAGACCACCTCTCAATATAAGCTCATCATACAGGGCACAAACATGGCTGGACTTGCCAGCAACGCAACGCTTATGATCCATTTAAAGGATGAAAACGACAACGGCCCAGTGTTCACCCAGAGGGAATTCAAGGGCGTAATCAGTGAGTTGGCGCCTATCGGTAGTGTTGTTCTAACCCAGGAAAACACTCCTTTTGTCATTCGTGCCTCTGATGTTGATTGTGACCAGAATGCCAGACTCATTTATCAAATTGTTGAACCTTTTGCTCATAACTATTTTGCCATTGACTCAAGCACTGGAGCCATCAAAATCACAACAGTTTTGGATTATGAACAGAGGAATGTTTTCCACTTCACAGTTCAGGTCCATGATTTAGGAACGCCACGACTGTTTGCAGAGACCGCGGCCAATGTGACCATTGAAGTGATCGATGTGAATGACTGCTCACCGGTTTTCAGTCAAGAAGTGTACGAAACTGCCATTATTGTGCCAACGTACAAAGGGGTCGAAGTAATCCAAGTTAATGCCACAGATGCAGACTCCGGGCCTAACTCCAAACTCCTCTTCTCCATCTCCGAGGGAAATATTGGTGATAAATTTAAAATGGATCCGGTGACGGGCATCATCTCTATTCAGAACGTCACGCAGCTCAGGAGCAGATATGAATTAAAGGTTAGGGTTTCTGATGGAAGGTTTGCCTCCGTTGCAACTGTGAAGCTCAGTGTGAAGGAAAATAAGGGGAGCAACATGAAGTTTACCCAGGAGTCCTACAAAGCCTACATCCAAGAAAATTCCTCTGACAAGAAAACACTCACAGTCATTGCTGCCATTGGGAACCAAGTGAACGAGCCTTTGTTCTACAGAATTTTGAACCCTGACAGCAGGTTTAAAATCAGTCGCACGTCTGGGGTTATCTCAACGACTGGCATTCCATTTGATCGTGAAGTACAAGACACATATGACATTGTTGTGGAGGTCACTGGAGAGGACACAACTGAAGATGCTGCTCATGTTTTAGTCACTGTGATAGTGGAGGATGTAAATGACAACAAACCTATGTTTGTGAACCTTCCTTATCACGCCCTGGTCCAAATGGACGCAGAGGAAGGCCAGGTCATAAGACAGGTCACAGCGGTGGACAAAGACATGGGCCAAAATGCAGACATTCATTATTACCTAAGGGAGCATCAAGAGCACTTTTTGATTAGCCAGAATGGTAAAATCTTGCTCAAAAAGAAGTTGGAGAGAGACTCACTCAACACAGACTTTATCATTGTTGTTGTGGCAAAGGATAACGGAGAACCAGCTCTCTCAGCAGTCGTGGAAGTGCCAGTAACAGTGGTGGACAAAGCAATGCCTGTGTTTGAGAGGCCTTTTTACAGCATTGAGATCCCTGAAAACATGCAGTTACACTCCCCTGTGCTCCATGTGCAGGCCAATGACTCTGAAGGCCCTCGCATTGTGTACACCATCTCCGAGGGAGATCCTTTCAAGCAGTTCTCAATAGATTTCAACACTGGAGTCATTCATGTGATCCAGCCTTTGGACTTTGAGACTCATCCTGCCTACAAGTTAAATGTAAGAGCCACAGACTCCCTGACTGGAGCGCACTCTGAGGTGTTTGTTGATATCATACTGGAGGATGTAAATGATAATGCCCCTGTGTTCATGTCAAAGGCCTATTATGCCAATATTTCTGAGGCCTCTGTTATCGGTACCTCGATTTTGCAGGTAGATGCCAAAGATTCTGATACTGGCAATAACAAGGAAGTATTCTTTCAGCTGGTTGAGGAAAGGGGGAAGAGTTCGAATTATTTCACCATTGACCGTGACACGGGCATAATCTCAACCGCTAAAGTTCTTGATCACGAGGAGATCCAACAACACAAGCTGAGAGTCCGCGCAGTGGACGGAGGAGTTCCAGCCCTCTCCAGTGACATCATCGTGACGATCGATGTCGCCGACCTGAATGACAACGCTCCCATGTTTACAGAGCACACCTACACAACCACCATCAGCGAATTAGCCCCACGCGGACACTTTATCATTCAGGTCCAGGCGTCGGATGCTGACAGCTCAGATATTAACAGGTTGGAGTTCTCAATTATCTCTGGAAACGAAGAACAGAACTTTGCCATCAACAAACAAACCGGTGCCATCGTCGTTTCGAACCACCGCCGGCCACATATGCAGCCTCTTTACAATCTTAATGTGTCGGTGTCAGATGGCGTGTTCAGAGGCTCAGCACTTGTCACGGTGACAGTTATTGGTGCCAACTTCCACAACCCCACTTTCTCCCAGACGGACTATTTGGTAGAGCTAGTCGAGAACTCGCCTGTTGGTACTTTGGTAGCAGAGGCACAGGCGACAGATGACGATGAAGGCATTTATGGACAAATATCATACCAGATAGTCAATGACTTTGCAAAAGAAAAGTTCTCCATCAACGAAAAAGGAGAGATTTTCTCTCTCGAAAGCCTTGATCGTGAGAATACAGTTGAGAAGGTTATCCCTATCTCTCTGCGAGCTCAAGATGGTGGTGGTAAAGTAGGCTTTTGTGTTGTCAATGTCATTGTCACGGATGCAAATGACAACGCTCCACAATTCAGAGCAGCTGAGTACAAAGCCACTATTGCATCAGATGTTCCAAGAGGAACCTCTGTGCTTAAAATTGCAGCTTCAGACATGGATGAGGGAAGTAATGCTGACATTGAGTATTCACTCGAAGCAGATGTTGAAAATGTGGGGGAGAATTTTGAAATCCACAAAACCTCTGGAGTCGTCATTACCAAAGAAAGCCTCATTGGACTTGAAAACGAGCTGTATGCATTCTTTGTGAGGGCAAAGGACACTGGGAACCCACCCAAGCATTCAGTTGTCCAGGTTTACATCAGGATTGTCTCATCAGAAACACCGATTCCCAAATTTTCTGAACCATATTATCGTTACACTGTTGCTGAGGATCTTCCCATTGGGACAGAGATAGATGTGATTCAGGCTGTGGGCGAGCAGCCACTTGCTTACAGCCTTGTGAAAGGGAACACCCCCGAGAGCAACGAGGATGAAATGTTTGTTGTCGATAGAGACAGTGGAGCCTTGAAGCTTCAAAAGGGCCTCGACCACGAGACCACTAAATGGTACCAACTCACTTTGCTTGCCCAAAGCAAATATGAGAATAACGAGATTGTTGCATCCGTAAATGTGAATGTCCAGGTGAAAGATGTCAACGACAACAAGCCGATCTTTGAAGCGGACCCTTACGAGGCTGTCACTGTCGAAAACCTCCCAAGTGGTGCTCAAGTTATTCAAGTCAAAGCCACCGACCTGGACTCTGGAACCAACGGCCGTGTCGTCTACAGCCTTGACCCCAAGCGGAACTCACAGGAGATCTCTGAGCTGTTTGCTGTTAACAGCGAAACCGGGTGGGTGACCACCTTGAAAGAGCTGGACCGAGAAAACACGGACAAATACACCATCGCCGTCATGGCCACAGACCAAGGCGACGCGGTTCAACACATTACCGGCACCACAGTGGAGGTGAGGGTGGCCGACGTGAACGACAACCCACCGCGCTTCACTGCAGAGATCTACAAGGGAACAGTCAGTGAAGATGACCCGCCTCCCAGCGGGGTGATAGCTATCCTCAGCACCACAGACAGCGACTCCGAGGACATTAATAAACAAGTCAACTACTTCATCACAGGTGGGTTGTTACTGTTTTCTGAAATGATAATAATCTGTTAGCTCAGAGTTTGCTCCTTTTTTTGTGTCACAGTTGTTACAAACTAAGCTCAGATTTGTCTAATGTTTTTGAACTTCTCACAGTCTTACCGTCTGAGTTATCTCCTAATCTGGCTTGACAAATATTTTGACCACGATCCAACATAAATGTGTGATAGTCTGAAATAAATGCCTTTAGATAGACTGGGGAAAAGGCCGGTGCCAATTAGCAAGTGTGATTAACTGTGCCAGGTCTGTAAATATCAAGCGGAATTAGAAATGAGCTATATTGTTATTTCACAGATGCTCTCTTTTTCTTGGTTCGCCAGATTGCTTGTGTACCAGTGAAGATTGCTTTAGAAGTGACAGTTTGCTTTGTGAGGTAGCTGTGAATAAGTCTGCAGTTGTTAATATGTTTGTTTGAGTAATTACTGATTCGGGGGAATAGAGCTTATTAATGGCTCCGGCTGCGTCCTGCTTCTGAATCGTTGGCTGTGCTACAGAGGTGTCTATCTGTATCACCAAACAGGAGGGGACCCGCTCGGCCAATTTGCCATTGAACACATTCAGAATGAATGGAAAGTCTCTGTCAGGAAGCTCCTGGACCGCGAAGTGACGGACAATTATCTTCTCAACATCACTGCCAGTGATGGCATCTTCACTGCCAAAGCCATTGTGGAGGTCAAGGTGCTGGATGCCAATGACAATGACCCAGTTTGTGAAAAGGTATTGTCCACTCAGTGGTGGTTTCTATTGGTTGTGCTGATTTGGTCCTGGAATTCACTTCAACTCCCCCTCCCTCCTCCACTTTTCCTGTCCTCCAGTCTGTCTACAGTGAAAGCGTCCCAGAGGACTCTCCGGCTGGCAGGCTCATCTTGCAGGTCTCTGCCACAGATGCTGACATCCGCTCAAACGCCCAAATCTCTTACGAGCTCCAGGGAGCTGGATCCCAACTGTTCATCATTGACTCTGACACAGGTGCGTATCTATGCAGTAACAAACATTTGCTCAAAAAGGACTCAGTGTAAAGGGTAGTAATCGTGTGATATTTTCTGTAAAAAATGTCACGAATAATAGATTCTATATGAATAATTTGACTGAAGCCATTTCATCCCATCTGTGTTGGATGGTATTGTGATAATTAAGGAGCAGTGTGTGATACAGTCACGTTACAGTCTGTCACGAAACACTCCTGAGCCTCAACTTTGAGCAACAAAGTCTTAAAAAGCAGGTCAGCGTGACAGCAGTTTAAAATTCTACAGTTTAAAATTCCACTGCAAGATGTTTTTGTTTTTTGTATGATTTATTGTCAGAGGTAGAGCAGAATTTGAAGTTTTACCCAGTTTTTGTTGACCTATTCATTTTTAAAAGGGCCCAGAACACATCCGCCCGCGCAGGGCAACAGGAAGCCTTGATGTGGCATTAAAGTACAGACATGCAAACTGAATCAATGGCTTCTAAACTTCTTCCCTGAAAACGATTTCTTCCGGGAGACGTTCTAAATAAGACCTCCCAAGTAGCTTCTGGGGTGAAAGGAGGAAACACAATCAAAAATCAACACAACCTTCGTTAATCAAACCAACCTGCTTTTAAAATGAACGCCAAATTAAAGCGTAAACACAAAGCAAAGTAGGCTCGTAGATCTCAGCAGCTGCCCTGCACCTTTGCAGTCGCATAGACAGACAAAAGGGCAGCAGTGTAATCCAGCTTTCTTATGGCACAGCTCAGTATTAAGTTTCCAGCGCTACTGTTTTGGAAATGGAAAGTTTTTGGGTTTTTTTATATTTCCATGGCAGACGAGTAGTATTGCAGATTAGGATTGCCAACACGCTCTGGAGTTTTCCAGAGAGGCTGTGGTAATATTGGCTGCCTCACTTCCTAGGACACTTTCAAGCTGCTTTTCGCTGCCAGTTCTCATGTTTTCCCACATTACCCCCCTCTCTTTGCCTCTCACTACCTACTCATGTGCTTCAAGAACTTATTCATTCCCCTTGCTTCTCTCTTGAAAGCCACTAGTTGTTGTTTTTTTTTTTGTTGTTGTTGTTAGACAGGATGTAGGAGGGGGGTTCATTGCTTAGTTCATTAATTAGTTGAAAATGCACATCTGAGTGAAGTATGTGTGTGTGACTTTAGGGGAACTGAAGACCTTGGAACCTCTGGACAGAGAGGAGCAAGATGAACACAAGTTCAAAGTGCGAGCGATGGATGGAGGAGGGCGGTACTGTGAAGCTGAAATCCACATCACGGTGGAGGACGTCAATGACAACCTGCCACAGTTCTCATCCGACCCCTACACCATCACAGTCTTTGAGAACACCGAGACGGGCACGTTTGTTGCAAAACTGCTGGCGAACGATCTTGATACTGGTGAGGAATTCCATTCCTAATCATTCATAATCACTTGGCACTCTTTACACAAAATTAGCTGATGAAAATGACCTGTTACAGTAGATTCTTTTTCACTTCCATTTCTATTTACTCAAAGTTGTATATCTGCTGTGGAGCAGTTAAAGTACGGGGCAACTTTACTGCTTTTTATTCAGCCGAGTTTGTTTGAGATTAATGACAAATTTTATCCATCACCTACTGACAGAGGGTCGACTCACATTACAGTACACTGTAGTGTTACATAATCCTCCCTCAGCTGCCAAACTTTGTCATAAGAGGACAGATTTATCCCTCAGAATAAAGTCATTTCAACTATCCCCCAAAAGACAGAAGAAAGCTTCTTATTTTTAGCCACTTAATTTATGCGGCTGACGTATGTTAAACTGGTTCCAGTTTCATGAGAAACTCTCCGACTAATGTTTATTTTTTAATGTTAGCAGTTGAGTTGTTTTAAACAAGAATCCTGCAAAAGGGTCTTTATTACAAGAAAGGGATGTCACAGGGAAAAATGGCCCGCGTTTTCGTCTGCATTGATCCACGAATAAGACCTGGATCACCAGTTCTCGTGACTTCAGTTTCAGAAAGATTTAAAAGGGAAAGGGAAAAAAAAAGAGACTTCATACGCTTTGAAATGCTGAACATCAGTTTTTCTTCAGCCACATACTGAGTCAGCATGAGGAGAGGTCTGAAGCTCGGCCGCACTGTTGTAGTTGAAGGCAGCGTTTTGGTGAATGGTCAGTTAAACTCCAGGTTCCCATTTAGGAACAATGCAGTTACCACACTTAAACCGCACATGGGCACTGGCAAAAATATGCACTATTTACCAGAGCGTGCGAGGGGGGTGAACCAAAAGGATGGCAGGCTACAATAATGGTGGGTATCGCAGAAGCTGCATTAGAGCCATAAGAGGTTCTGGAGGAATGTTTCTGGTGTTTCAAAGAGAAAGGAGACCCGGCAAGTGATACGCAGGAATGATAAACAGTAAGCAGAAGTTGACATTGTTTGTGTTTTTGGTCTTATTACCAGAAAGCAGAGACAGAAGTTGTGGATTGATTGTTTAAGTGTCCCCCACAGGGCATTTCAAAGACTTAAAGCCTCTTTTTTTGTTCATTAATGTTAGAATTAGCTCATGGAAAGTAATTACGGACGCTGGAGACTCAGAGAAATCTGCTTTAACTCAGCTTTAGTTTTTTTTTTCAGCAATAAAATTTAATTGCTAAACAACACGCTTTCAAACGCCTGTACAATGTGCTTAAAGTACAATTAACAGTAACCCAGCGCTAGCCCCCGGTCACAATAAAACTGTGCTCTCGGGTGATTCAAGAGTATCCTTTAGAAACAGTCGTTAGCATCGGGGCTCGTGCATATTCATCATGGTTCAGCGCCGACTCGCTGTGCACTTATTAACGTTTTGCTGTGGAACTGCAACCCGCTAAGTGAGAGAGGGGAAAGAAAACAAATGTGAAATTTTATGAAAGATCAACCCCTCAAATTAAAAGCTCCATTACACTCTAATGAAATTCCTCTCTCTTCAAGCTAAATTCTCTAAAAGGGAAGATTGCAATTTTCCGTTTGCCTTGTGCAGAACCACATGGCCGCATATTTATCTCAGGCATCTCCTCCTTTCAGCAAACACTGACAGTGTCTTAGAAGCTCACACATGGGTAGGTCTGAGAGCTTAAATCAGGCTATTTAACAGTCACTTCAGACTTTTTTTTCTTCTTTTTCTGGCGGACCTGCTATTCCAGCTTGTACTCTGAGCTTAGTGAAGCAGGACCCCCAAGCTTTAAGAACCTTTTCAGATGGTGACTGACAGAGAATCGACACCGTCTGTCTCTTTCTATTCTCCTCCCCCTTTTTATGAGGGGGAGGGGGCAGCTGACACCCCGATAGAATGAAAGGAATGCGAGAAATGAAAATCCAGCCGAGATAAATGTTTAAATGGTGAAAAGAAAGCTGGCATTAAAAAAATCTGTTTGCGGAGGATTGGCTGGCCCAAAACTTGCTCTAAATTTTGAATATCAAAGACAATGGTACTTATAAACAAGTTGCAGTTAAGCCCAAGGCAATAACTGTTAGTTACAGTGGGTGAAAGCAAAGAGGGATTTGATCTGTATTTATCCCACACATGGGTTATTGCACATATAAGGAGCTGTCTTTTTTTAAATGTCTTTGTGGCAGTTTTTATTTAGTTACAAGGTTAAAACACAGCCAGCTGGTCCCAATTGAATAGGCAGGGTCCCAAAAAAAATAGCTTTGACCCAGTTAACACGGGCTGCAGTCAGCTGTGTTTGCAACCAACCATCAAAATTTGAAACCACAAAGAAAAACCAGAAAGCATTGCGTTATCCTCCATATTCCCTGCTTATCTCTGAGCGGATTCATTCTTGGCATCGGTCTCTGTGCCGCGGCCTCTGCGATCCCTCTGTGTCTGAAACTCACCCACATAGCCGCTCCCCGGATCAGCCTTCAGTCACAATCTTCAAGAGGCAGCACTTATCAGTGTGGGATGATTACAAACCAGACAGAGGCACAGACCCAGACTGGTGCCCTTGATTTGTGATAAATTTCGAAATTCCTTCTCTGATTCTGCTTTGTCCTCGATCACATCACCTGGATTGGAGTGGATATCTTTGCCCCCGGCGTTATTTGTCTTGTTCTGTCTCTGAAATTGTTGCATTGGGGAGGAATTTAATCATTTTGTACGGTGTCCACTTTGTCGCTGTGTCAGAGCCGTCCTGTTTGTCAGGGGCAAGTAATCCTTGAGAAAGATGTTTTAAAAAGCAACATTACAGAGATCGTCTCTCGCTGACAAAAGTCTCCAACTAATGATTATGTTTATTATTTCATCGTCTACAATTTTAGATAATGGCGCACGATTTCCAAAGTGTAGTTTTTCAAAGCTCAAGAGAAGGTTCTGCATTGTTGTGGCAAGCTGCCCGTTGGTTTTCTGCTTATAGAGTCGCAAATGAATTGACAAAATGTTTCCAGCTCTGCTTGACATAAAACACTCCAGCCACGGGAATCAGTTGAGCGTCACGAACGTCAGCACATGAGACAATATAGGCAATCATAATTCAATACAATTCTCTTAACCATCATTAAGCCATCATCTTATGACTGATCAGACCAGATGGAAGTGATGAGAAACCATATAAGCAGGGTTCGTCTCTCTGGCGTGATAATGGGATCTGGAGAGGATGGGGGGCACTTACCTGATAAATGGGACTATAATAGCATATTCCAAATGGGGACCACCTGCAGTAAAGCATTATGGTTATTAATGTGATCAGTCTTTGTCTTGTTTCTGGGAACGTCTTGCTTGTGGGAGGACATGAGTGATGTGGATGGGGTAGCTTAGATGTATACACCTCCTGTAGCAGAGGCTCTGTGAAAGATGGATGTTTCGGAACTCAAAGTAAGAAGGTGCCGTTTTTTAAGCATTCAAAAGTTACTGCGCCAACATGAGAGTCATCGGGCTTTATTATACCCTGTACTTAAAAGCAGTTATTCCTGTTGACGAACAGTGATAATAACTTCCTCAGCAGCTTGCGAAGCAAGATTTGGGAGGTCAGACACTGAAACGAATCGGAAACTGAAAGCAGTCACATCATAAATAAAAGGAATGGTTGCCAAAGGAAGAAAAAAAAAAACACCAGACTAATCCTTTTTTATGTCATTCCAGGTCTTAATGGTGACATCCTCTACTCGTTGGCCGACTCTGCTGAAGGATCTTTCTCAATTGACGAGCACACTGGCGTAATAAGCCTGGCGCGCCCCCTGGACCGTGAAGTGCAGTCGGTTTACGAGCTGAAGGCGCGTGCCAGTGACCAGGGCGCTCCTCGTCTGTCCTCACTCTGCGCAGTGGTGGTGTCCGTGCTCGACATCAACGACAACCCGCCGGTGTTTGAGCACCGCGAATACACAGCGACCGTGCCGGAGGATGTGGCCGTGGGCACTCAGCTGCTGAGAGTGCTGGCAGCCAGCCGCGACGCGGACGCTAACGGAGAGATCTCCTACTGCATCATCAGCGGGAACGAGCATGGCATGTTCAGCGTGGACCCCCGCACTGGTAATGTTCCCGCGCAACAGTGTTCCTCCTCCGAAGTGTTTGTCTGTGTGTTTTATGCAAAAACTACCGCACTGAATTTCATGGTGGGAAATGTGCAAAGAGGAAACCCGTTAGATTTAGCTTCTCATCGTTGATACAACGTGAATTTCTGCATTATTTGAAACCAAATTCAATTTTGTTTAATTTGTTTTTTAGAGCCCTCTTCCATATCACCTCCACAGGGCTTACGTAAAAGCGAGGTTAATCATCAGATTTTGTCGTGGATTGTTACAGAATTCCAGCCGTGTCTCGCTAAGCTGGAACAAGATACCTTTGCATAGTTGTGGATATGTACAAACGAAAACATGTGCAAGTTCGACCCACGAGAAGCTCTGCAGTTACCCGGGATTGTGACATGAATTTGTTTCAGGCTGGGCTGTGATCGGCTCGCTGAATTAGTGCCACGCAACACCACTGGGAAAAAGAAAGTGACATTTATTTTCTCGTTGCCAGCGGTGACCAAAGTGCCAACCTCAGGGCTGAAAAATGAACACAGAAAACTGCTGTTCCTAAAATGGCTACTTTGTGCTGGCTCCAGCTGTTCCCCAAATGTTAACCCTCTGAGGTCTATGATCACGGCGGCGTGATCAGATCGCAAGACGTCATTACGGCTCAGACCCCAGAGGGTTAAGATAACCAACTTTACAACAGAAATAGATGCGTTTCCAGCCTACTACTCTGTCCTTTTTTTAGGACTCATTAATTGAACTGCTTAAAATTAGTATTATCTCATGTAAGACTTTCTAGCCGACAGTGTTTGCCTCTGAATGTACAAGCTGCTAGGAGCTAATTATTCTGCAAAACTGCTGGAGATGTACTGGTGGTTGTCACATCATCACGAGGATTGGCTTTAAATCAAAGTGCCGTTTTGTTTTGTTGTCTGAATATTTGGATGACCAAGAATAATGAAGTAAAAGCTCTTGTATCATGGTGGCAGCTCTCCCTAAATTCCTGCCTCTCTACTGTCTGCTCTCAGGTGACATCTTTGTGATTGAGGCGCTGGACTATGAGGTCTCTCATGAATACTACATTACCATAGAGGCGACAGATGGCGGTTCCCCACCGCTCAGTGACATGGCCACTGTGAACATCAACCTGACTGATGTCAATGACAACCGGCCTGTCTTCAGCCAGGACGTTTACACCACCGTCATCAGCGAGGACACCGAGCTGGGAAAGACCGTGGTGGCTGTAAGGATGCACACGTTCCCTTGAGGGACATGTTTCTATAGAACACAGCAGATGCTTGTTGTGTGGAAATAACACATAATTACTCTAAAACCACACGCAGGGTTTGGCATTTTTTCATCGCTTAGCTTTCCTCCAGCTAAGCCTGTCAGCTCATCCACCTTCTCACTCAGTCGTCCATTTCCTCCCTGGCGGCCCGTCTCCTGGCTGCCCGTTATTTACTGAATACACTATCACATATCTGCACCTGTGGCAAATCACCATCTGGTGGGAAAGCTAAATTAGGACCACTGCTCTTCATGCTCGCTGCACCCTTGTTCCTGAGCAGCGTTTGACACACTTGCTCAAACACTATAATTAAAACGCATTTTCTCATTAAGGCGTTTAAACCGCTCGCATGTTACACGTTCGCTCCGGCTTATCTCCGTCTTCCTCCTCTTTCGCTTCAAAAAAATCCTCTGCTCAGAGTAATTGAGTATAGAATATTAATCAGAAAATGACATTTGAAAATGTAATGGTTCATGAGTTATAGGACCATTCAGGGTTTTTCTGTGTGTTTGTGTTTGAAGGCTGGTGGATATTGCACCTGTAAGGCTACTGATTAAACACGATGTTCTTGATAAGCTGTTTTGTTTGATAAAGTATCAGTTACGATGAAAAAAGGCTGGTTTAGTTCCGGAGGTGATAGTAAAGTCATCTTATTTTGTCCAACCAACAGTTTAAGTCAAATGAAGTATTCGGGGCAGTGGGAAATGAAAGAGAGTAGAACTGAATGTCTTGAACACTGCAAGAAAATTGTTTGACATTTTTGCTAGAAAAACTATGATCGAAAAATCCATTATTACCAATTATTACAGGAACAAGTGTCAAGCAACTGTTTGATCCAGTTGACTGAGAAATAGTTTGAATGTTCCGATTCCAGAAAGCTTTTATCTCCAAAGTATTTTAATGCAACAGCAAACAGACAACCAGTCAAGATAAAGAGAAACGTTTTTCATTTAGAATTTAATACTGTAGTAAACAAATTGGTCTCTTTTTTGAGGGTGGGGGGTATTTTCCAACAGCTGAGCCAACAGATTTTATTTCTGAAATTGCAATATCCTGATACGTCTGTGGACAACACAAGGTTTTTTTCCCACCCACTTCAAGTGCTGTGATTGCACAAACACTTTACAAAAAGGAAATGCAAACTCTTCTGTCTGTGTGTGTGAGAAAAAATCCTTTCAAACTTGGCACCGAATTGTTTGCTTGTTTGGCATCCCACTGATGACGCAGAGGCTTTTAGAGCTGACGCTGTCTGAACACATGCAAGCTTTTTTCATTAGACGTTGATCGATTAACTCTGATGTTCTCATTTGTTTGATTCAAAGGTGATGGCCGAGGATTCCGATGGCCCGTCCTTCAATCACATCCGCTACTCGATCGTGGACGGTAACCAAGGCAGCCCGTTCAGCATTGATCCGCTGCGAGGGGAGCTTAAAGTTGCTCGCCAGCTGGACAGAGAAAGGGTAAGAGTAACGGCAGATACAATGCTGACTGTTCACATACGGTGTAATCCGCTGTGGAACTAATTGCCGTCTATACAGAATCCAATCAGACTTATGCCAGACCTAATAGGGAGGCTTGTTTAGTGATCTCTGCTGCATTATTGCTGAGAGGAGCAGCTTTGGTTATGTGTGGTAATTCCTGCTTCCTTTTCCCCTCAGACATCTGGGTACACTCTGACGGTGGTCGCCTCAGACAACGGGGTGCCCCCTCTTTCAAGCACTGCCATGATCAACATTGACATCTCAGACGTCAACGATAACCCGCCTCTTTTCTCCCAGGCCAACTACAGCCTCATCATCCAGGTGAGGGGGGAGGGAGGGTTAAGAGGAGATGACTGATTAGAGAGAAAGAGATGGTTTGAAAGGAGGAAACAGGCGAGAGGCTGCGGGAGGGATTGCAGTGGACACAGAGAGGGATTAACAGAGAGAAATAATGGGAGGCTGTGGGACCAGAATATCAAAAAGCAAGTAGGACGATGTAGCAAGAACAGAGGTAAGAAGAGGGGAAAAAGAGGGCGGGGTGTGGGGGAATTGGAAGACAAGAGCTGCATCTTAAGTATAAGAATGCAGATCAGGGATGGAAGGAAAGGACTGAAGAGGAGCGGTGGAGACTGGAATGTGCAAGATGCTAAGCTGCAAAAAGGATGAGAAGAATAAAAGGGAAGATTCAACTTCACTTCAGTTTTAGAGATCAAAAAAGGTAGAATAAGAACTGATTCCAAAGGCTGAAGCAAAGATACCTTTGCAAAAGTCGATCCAAAGCATCCACAAAAACTCTAACGTCTAACGCTTGAAAATGAAAGTAATATAGAGTCAGAAAGACAAACACCAGTGCGGTATTTGTAAGAACCATCAAGTCATATTTTGTCCAACTGGTCCGCTGTTTTGAATCATTTTAAGTGATCCGCAGCCATGAGGCTGCTTTGAGCGAAGTGCAAAATGTACAACAGGTACAAGCACAGTTGAGTCGAGCTACAATTACGTCTCGACTTCACCATTTAACTGGACCACTGCCCTCGTCTCAGTATACCTGCAGGGGAGGGAAATGTTAGAAATCATTCAAAACTTTCATTTAATTTGCACACTTAAAAAATTATGCTATCTTTGTGTCTTTGTCGTGTTATTTCAATCATAAGTGTGCTAATTAAATGAACGTTTTGAATGTTAACTCATTTAGTTACTTTTGTATGAATAATGAGCAGCCGTACAGTCACCAGTTCCCTCCCTAACATGCATGCATGCATGGAATGTGCTGATATTGTTGACCGACTTGTGCGGTATGAATGGAAGCTCGATGCTGCCGTTGGTTTATTGAAGTTTACTATTTCAGTTGATCTGACGGGCTTGTTAGCAGGATATAGTTTGAAAGTGAGATCGATGGTGGTATTTGATATTCCAAAGAATTTTAAACCTGATTATGATGCTGGATGGAAAGTTAAAGGATCATCCAAAGTTATTTTGATGAATGAAATTTATGATAATCAATCCTATATGAGTCAAACGTCAGTGAATGTCAGTTTTTGTGCCAATCCATATTATATATCAGAGACACAATATGAATATTTAATATTTTAGGGGTATTTTTTACCTGAAATTTCTGAGTCAGTTAGATTTATCCGGCGCACACACACGAATGTGCTCATAAAAGAGTTTTTCTTTTTTCCATGTCTGAAGCTCTTTCGAGTATGTCAATGTTGAGAGCCGAGCACTCTGCTTTCAGTTCACGCCTTAACTGCTGGTAAACATTTGTACAACAGAAAATGAGATAATTTCACGACAAGCACCCCTCTTATATCCCGCAGGAGAACCAGCCAAAAGGCACAAGTGTTCTTCAGCTCGCTGTAAGCGATCGAGACGCCTCTCACAACGGCCCGCCTTTCACCTTTACCATCGTGGATGGAAACGAAGGCGCTGCTTTCCACATCAATCAGCAGGGAGCTCTTGTGACCACGGGGGAGCTGAGTAGGAAAAGCAAAGAACACTATCTACTTCAAGCTCAGGTGAGTCACAGAACCGAGGAGAGACAAGAGCTGAGAGAATGCATTGATTTAACTGTCGAGCTACAGCCGTCTGCTCTGTCTGCCTTCGCTTTTTTCTCTCTCTTCGCTCACTTTCCCCAGCCAGTGTTCCTCTCAGCAGCTATATCATTTCAAGCTTAAATATTGTTTGTTGCAAGCAACCTCATATGTAAGAAGTTGCATTGAAGTAGGCATTCGGTAAAGCAGCTGCTTCAGAGCGCGTCTCGGAGGAGAGGCGACGGTAACAGACATTTGCTTTGATTTGGCTCATTCACGTGTCACCTCAGAAGAAGGAACAGAGAAAAATGTGTAGGCAGATGGGATATGAAATGTTAAGTGTGATGTGGCTTTGCACACGAGATCCCTGCAGAAAAAAGTGATAGTTAGAATGTTTGATGTCTTACATGTTTTGTTGGCTTTATTCTGGTGCATCTGCAATGTGTGGATGCCGTTAACTGAGGCGCGGGAGCAGTGCAAGATCTAGATTGCCCTCTGCTGTTGGAAAAACAGATGGAACTCGTGTGCCCTTCTCTCCTCTCACATTCAGGTGTCGGACAGTGGCAAACCTCAGCTCTTCTCTGCCGCCTTCATCAGCGTGCGCATAATCGAAGAGAGCGTTTATGCGCCAGCAGTACTCCCATTGGATATTTTTGTCTCTATTGCTGGCGATGAATACCCCGGAGGGGTCCTGGGCAAGATCCACGCCACCGACCAAGACATCTACGACACTCTCACCTACAGCCTCGCCCCTTCAGCCTCGTCCGCAGACGAGAGCGGTGCCTTGTTTTCGGTTTCCGCCTCCGATGGCAAAGTCATCGCCCAGCAGCCGCTCGATGTGGGCCACTACCCCCTCAATGTGACGGTGACTGACGGACGCTTCACCACACCTGCCGACGTCACGGTGCACGTTCGCCAAGTGGCTCCTCAGGCCCTCGACAACTCCATCGCAGTGCGCTTTGCAAACATTGCCCCAGAAGAGTTTATCGGGGACTACTGGCGCAACTTTCAGCGAGCGCTGAGAAATATCGCTGGGGTGAGGAGGAGTGAGGTTCAGTTGGTGAGTCTGCAGCCATCAGAGCAAGGAGATCTGGATGTCCTGCTGACGCTGGAGAGATCCGGCAGCCCGTACCAATCTCAGGAGGTAGGACCAGTCACAATGACTGATTTTGTTGTCAGTGTATTTGAGCCTGAAGTAGTTATTTGGTCGTAATTTATTAATACGTTATAATTTTATTGAACGCTCTTCAATTGTAACTCATAGAAATGTCAGAAACAGTCATATTTTCTATTGCTGTTCCATTTCCCTCAGGTTGTTTTCCGCAAGCTGAACTCCTCTGCAGCTGTGATCGAGGAGATGACGGGGGTCCGCATTGTGCGGGTGGTGCAGAAGCTTTGTGCTGGTCTGGACTGCCCGTTGCACTTCTGCGATGAGGTCATATACCTAGATAAAAATGCTCTGTCCACCTACAGCACGTCCCGTCTGAGCTTTGTCACCCCGCGACACCAGCGGACCGCAACCTGCCAGTGTGACGGTACGCTAACACACCTCATACACACACAGAGGAAAGCTACACTTTTACTCTTGTACGGTCTCTCCGAGTTCCTTTTCTCAGTTGAGGTGTTCCTTGGTATTTAGGTGGCAGATGTCCTGTGCTGAACAACCTGTGTGAGAACAACCCCTGTCCGGAGGGTATGGAGTGTGTAGCGGATTCTAGAGATACCGTGTACAGCTGTGTGTGTCCTGAGAGCAAAAAGGGCAAATGCTCTGGTAAGAATCTTTATCTGTTACCTTAGATAGTCCCCCCCCCAATTTCTCTTCAACTTCCTGAAGCTACTGTAAAGATGAGTCCACGTACAATTCTGTTGTGTAATACATGTGTGTCACTCCGTGTCAGATGGCCACTCGCTTACATTCAGTGGAAGCGGTTATGTAAAGTATCATCTGATGGAGAATGAGAACAAGGAGCTGATGAAGCTATCACTGAGGCTGAGGACCTTCTCCAGCCATGCTACTGTCATGTATGCGAAAGGGACAGACTACAGCATCCTTGAGGTTTGTGTCAACACACTTGTCCATCTCTGTTGCTGGTTTATTCTCTCCACTTTTTTTCCAAATTGAACATCGGAGTTCTCATGAATTTCTTCCCTGCTCATTGCCCTACATTTCACTGTGAGAAGGGATTAATAAACTGACCTCCTCTGCTTTGAAACCAGCCAGCCATGTATGTGAATCAGCTATGCTGAAGGGTTCAAAAAGCCATTTTAAAACTCCTTTCACATGAGGGACTATGGGAATGTGGTGGTGAGTTGAAAAACACACACAAGCTATTTTAGTACTGGGAGGGAAACAGACAACAGTTTTCCACACATTCCTTTTAGAGTCTGTCTGGTGTCGCAGTCTGTATGCCCAACATGGACCCTGCTGCGATAACAGACGCTTTTTAATTATCAGACTTCCACGTAAGGATGTTAATATCTACAGTTTGTGTATTTTAGAGACTTGAACAGAGGTGAAAGAATGTTGATGTATAAAGCTGTACATTTCCCGTGTGCCCTGATACGGTTCAATATTATTGAGCGTGCTCCTTCATGGTGTACCAATGAGTGAATGCACCCTGTTTCATAGGCTGATTTGATTAGTTTGAATCGTGTGAAGTGTTTATCTGAATAGGGAACAAAGAAAGGAACAGATGAGATGATTGAGCTGGTGTGAAATATGCAGAATATTTGGCATTTGTTTGCTGTAATTCCATATTTTCTGTCTCTAAAATAGATAGTAAACGGCCGTTTGCAGTACAAGTTTGACTGCGGCAGCGGTCCCGGCCTGGTGTCAGTCCACAGCGCTCAGGTTAACGACGGGGAGTGGCACTCTGTTTCCCTGGAGGTGGATGGTAACTACGCCAAACTGGTCCTGGACCGGGTGCACGCTGCCTCTGGCACAGCTCCGGGCACCCTACGCACCCTCAACCTTGACAACAGCATTTACTTCGGCGGTTACGTACGCCAGCTCAGCTCCCCTCGCCTCGGACGCAGCCTGCCCATCACTAACGGGCTCCGTGGCTGCATGGAGGCCATCGCACTGAATGGCCAGGAGCTGCCTCTCAACACCAGAGCTCACCGGGCATACGCCGTGCTGGAGGACATCGTGGACGTGGCACCAGGCTGTGCGCTCGCACCTGTTGAGAGTTGTTCCAGCAACCCCTGCACCAACGGAGGGAGCTGCACCCCGCTGCCTAATGGAGGTAAACTTACTCATAACGTACCATTTTTCTGATTTCCTCTGTTGCTGTCTATGTCATTTTGCAATTAGAGCTGCTATTTTAGTTTACCTCAGCATCTGTTTAGCATTAAATACCTGCATGCACTTCAGGGGTGTTGTATAGACTTTCCTGTCAAATTAAAAGGGTTAAAAAGGTCAGTGAACTATTAGAATTACGATGACAAAATTGCAACAGGTGATCCTCATTTGCCTTTTTTTTTCTGTGGCACTTCTACAGGCTACTTCTGCAAGTGTCCTGCCTCCTTTATGGGCACACACTGTGAGGTTGCCATAAGTCCTTGTGCCTCCAACCCCTGCCTGTATGGCGGCTCCTGCGTTCCTCGTGCAGATGACTTCTACTGCCAGTGCAGAGGGCAGTACTCGGGGCAGAGGTATCACGTTGTTTCATCTGATCTTCACAGTATAAACAGGACCTGTGGGTTGGAATGAAGGGAGATGAATACAAGATGTTTAAAAGCAGTTTTATGTAATTTCTGTCAGTGAGATGTGCTGACCAGTAATCTGTCACTTGGTGTAAAATATAACCCGGAAGGCCGAAATTTAATTAATTTTCATATCGCCACACGACAACACGTCTTGGCATTAGCAGCACATTTAAGAAACGGAGTCTCAATGTATTTTACGTGGTTTGCTTGAATAATTTTGTGATGACTCCAGGTGCCAGTTGGGGCCGTACTGCAGAGACAACCCCTGTAAGAACAGTGGAAAGTGTATCGACAGCCTGGATGGCCCAGTGTGTGAGTGTGAAGCGGGCTTCCAAGGAGACCGGTACGTCTGCTGTGACTTTGAATTCATTTCACTTCTCCAGCTAGACAAGTCTAATCTTTTGCTCCAAGCTATATGTACAGCCCTTTGTCCCCCAACACACTTCACTGAATTCCAATATGTTGTTCAGGTGCCTGAGCGACGTCGATGAATGCATCAAGAACCCCTGCGCCAACGGAGGCCAGTGCCAGAACACGTACGGCTCCTTCAAGTGTAACTGCTCGCTGGGTTTCAGCGGACAGATGTGTGCACTTCACGCTGAGGTCCAAAATGAATTTGTCTCCACTCCCTGGAACATCGGCTTGGAGGAGGTGATTGGCATCGTGGTCTTTGTATCGAGCATCTTCATCCTAGTTCTCCTCTTCATCATCATCCGCAAGAAGGCCTGTCGCAGAAAGTCGAAGACCGACGATGACGACAAGCATCCTGGAGGCTCAAGCATGCATCACTCCTTCCTCCAGAGGCCTTATTTTGACTCCAAACTCAACAAAAACATCTACTCAGACATCCCTCCTCAGGTGCCCGTGCGTCCCATCTCCTACACTCCGAGCATTCCGAGCGACTCGCGGAACAACTTGGACAGAAACTCATTCGAGGGCTCAGCCATCCCAGAGCATCCCGAGTTCTCCACCTTTAACCCAGATTCTGTGCATGGACATCGCAAGACAGTGGCCGTGTGCAGCGTGGCGCCTAATCTCCCTCCTCCGCCTCCCTCCAACTCGGTCTCTGACAGCGACTCCATCCAAAAGCCAAACTGGGACTATGATTATGACAGTAAGTGGTTCTTCCAGGTGACAACAGTGTTACCTATCTGATCCCAAGCACTCAGTTTAGTTAAAATGACGGATTACGTTTGCCGAGTATTCTTTTCTCTACTTTTACTTTAGTGTGCACTGCTCCAGTGTCAGTGAGTTCAGGTTAAACGCGTAGGATTAGATCAAGAATTTAGTTTTCCAAGTGAGTCTCCGTGTCCATGCTTCTGAATCTGGTCTGTTTTCTTGATAATTGGATAGTTGGGTCCCTTAAAATGAAATGTTGAGTCGATTTCCAAACTAAATTTCATAGGTTAAACTTGTCGTGGCTTTTTCTTCATGAAAAACAGCGAAGCACAACTAATTATTATTCTTCCTGTAACTTTGCACATATTCGGCTCATATTGTAATATTGCCACAAGTATAAGGCTTGATAAACCTTTCTGGCAAGTTAAATGTAGAAAAATGCACCACCTAAAAAAGAACTGACAGGAGAAAGTTTGTGGATTTCAAATCTGGCTAATTTCCACAGAACTAAATCAAAACGCTTTGTCTTCCAGCTAAAGTGGTGGACTTGGACCCCTGCCTGACCAAGAAGCCCGTGGAGGACAGCGCCTGTCCGCCCTACAGCACCAGAGGCAGCATGTCGGAGGTCCACTCCCTCAGCTCTTTCCAGTCAGAATCCTGTGACGACAATGGTACGCTGCCATGTTCCATCTTGTCCTTTAACCATGGGAGGAAAAACTAAGCTGACAGCATAAATTGAAAAATGTTTCGTAACATTTGATAATGATTATTTCTTTTCTGTGGTGTGGTCGGCCTGCAGGATGTTGCAACAGTTGCCTTTCTCTTTTGGTGCCGCGTTGATTTAAATGCTAACACTTTCACTTTGCACGTTCAGAAATGATGGCCCGGCCGTGGCTGTGGGGTCATGTGTCTTCTCTCTTTCTTTCTTTCTTTCTTTCTTTGCTGCGGGGCTTCAGCTCCCATATGGATCAAATCAGTCCACCGATCCAGAACAAGGTTTTAAATGGGGGGTCCAGCCTGTAAGTCCTCAATCACTGTTGGTACAGACGGAAGCCGGCGCTGTGTAATTCTCCAGGGATTGATTCAAAAGGAAACAAAAACCATTCAGGCCCACGTTTTTACCTGCTCATTCACTCCCAAGCTCAAATGGGTTTTATTTAAAAAAAAAAAAAAAAAAAGGATTTGATGACTTTCTCATCAAATCAATCATCAGATCATTGACTTTCTTTTTTAATGACATGCATGCTGCTTTCTTTTCTTTTGTTTCCCTTTTTTTTTGCTTGTTTTAATATAGCTACAAACGGATGTTTCAAGCAAACACCCAGGAACATTTCAGAAGGGTATAGACACTTATTTTAAGTTCTCCCACTTCCTCATCATGTCACACCTAATTTCACCATTCATATCAAACCCTTCGCCTACACCTTCAAACGTTTGAATAAACCTGAATGTGAATCGCACATGGAATATATATTTCAAGCGAGCTGTGTTTGTTTTTGAACAAGCACGGGCGTTTCTCTGCGTATCTGGTTGGAAATGTGTTCACATCTCTGGGGAATTTCACTGATTCTTCCATCTGTACTGTCAATGGCACCCTCCAGCTCCATGTTGTCGAACCCCACCCCACCCCCCCCACACACACCACCACCGTGTTACCCTCTGACATTGTCTTATCCACTACCATAAAACTCCCTCCGACACTCAGTGTTGATGTAAAATAGACTTAAAAAAGTGTGCCTAGCAACAAGGACTGAGATTTGTGGGAAGTGTCGCTTGTGTTGTCGTCACTCCCACCACATTCCATGTGTTTTTTTTTTTTATCTCTGTCTTTATAAATGATAAAGACATCTGTACTAATGCTAGATTTCTCTCACCCACTCTCCCATCTTCTACCTTTCACAAGCCTCCATAGTGACAGTAATCCACCTTGTCAACCCTGCTATTGACACGGTGGAAGGAGAAGGTACTCTTCCAGCGAACATCTGCTGGTAGTCTTGTCCTTGGTGTTGGGATGTGTAGGCTGTAATGCTGCCATTATCTTACTCTGACAAAGCTCATTCAATTCTTAGTTGCTCATTTTTTATGTTTAGCTGCTAATTGAAGGGATGTGCAAATAGAAAAATGAAACAGGCAGCCTTTAAGTGTTGCCTTTATGTTTGAGCACTGATTATTTCACCCCTGCTTTTGTCTGTTTAAGAAAATGGCAAAGCCGTTGTGCATTAATGTACGTGTCACTCATTATGTGCCCTTCAGTGTTTCATTGTCCTCATTTCATTTATGTTCTCAGCAGACTGTTTATTCCACTTAGGTTTTAATGTGACTTTCTCTTTCTCTTTCTCCTCCTTATTGCCTCGTATTAAGAGTCATTTTTGGCTCATGATCTCAAGAACCCAAGAGGTGACTTTTTTCATCTTTGTTTGCCTGATGTTCACTGGTGTCCCCCCCCGATCCCATCCTCTAACTTTTAACCCCTAATCCTAAAAGCCTAACGAATGAGTGTTAAGCCTCCGCTGTAAGTTGGGGCCGGTGTGATACTCTGCGTGTTTTTACACGGCAGTGGCTTCATAAAGTGCTGTGTCTGTCTTTGTAAGATTATCCATCTCCCCCAAAGCACTCCCTTGCATGGTTTTGGTGCTGACATTATGTTGGATGATTAAAGGTGTTGCATAGTAACTAACTGGAAATATTCACCTTTGTGTTTTTATGTACCTGTGTTCACAAAGTCTATTTTTAAAACTCTTAGACCTTAGAATGACTCAGCAAAAAAATCCCATGGGATTTTAAGACCTGATTGGATCGGTGAAGTTCTTCTTTCAAGTCGCAGTGAAGTCGCAGTTTGAGGTTCTTTTGCTCCGACTGCCTCATACAGGGAGCTGTAATGAAGTGCAAACCTAGTTTCTATTTGACATGAAACTGTTTTTTCCAAATCTACCTCTTAATATCTGCGAAACTCTTTCTAAAAGTGACCATTATTACTGCAAAGTCACATTTGATCGCGCAGACTTAAGGATATATACCTGAGCTCAAAAAATCCTTTATCAAAAATATTTGGAAGTAGGGTACAGGACTAAAGGTTTCTGTTTTGTTTGACTGTGTTTTTAATTGTGTGTAAAAGCGTGTAAAGTTGTAAAACAACAGTGTTAAACCTTTGTTGTGCTGGTTTGACTTCGACCCTTGTTGCTTTTGCATGGTGTGTTTTTTTTTGTTTTTTTTTTCCTTTTACATTAACATTGTGGCATTTGTTGTCCGCTATTAACCGGATGTGATGCATTGCTTTTTCCTGCGGGGCGCTAACATGTACCTTTATGCTTTGGTCTTTTATTATCAAACAGGATATCACTGGGACACATCTGATTGGATGCCAAGTGTTCAGCTTCCTGAAATCCAGGAGTTTCCACATTATGAGGTTGTGGAGTCACCCGCCCCTCCGTACAATGACCCGAGTGCCATCGACACTGATTATTATCCTGGTGGGTTAGACATCGAGAGTGATTTCCCTCCTCCGCCAGAGGACTTCCCCGCAAACGATGACCTGCCGCCGCCACCTCTGCCCGAGTACGGCGACCGATGCGACACACTACGGCCACTCTGCAGAGACTTGGACCCTCCTGGTTCGGGCACCCCCGGCGCAGTCCGCCAGCGCCCGGCCCTGCCCCAGCTCTACAGCCTTAACCAGTATCTGCCGCATCACTCCTACCCAAATGAAGGAGGCGACACTGACGGCCAAGGGGCCAGCAACACCTCTGCTACCGTTACCCCTGCTTCCACCATGGACACTCGTGGTTACAGAGGAGGCTACACTTTAGGTTGTAGTCGGGACTTTGACTCCTCAGCTCTGGACAACATGTCCATGTCTCTGTACACATCCACAGCCTCATGCTCGGACATGTCGGCATGCTGCGAGGAGTCTGAGGTGATGATAAGCGACTACGAGAGCGGCGATGAGGGCCACTTTGAGCGGCTGGCCATCCCGGCGCTGGACTCCCAACAGCACACTGAAGTCTGACACTGGATCCAAACAAAAGTGCCTGAACCCACAGCTCCACTTTATGCCCTTGACACACCACCGACACTAAACACGCACAGTATGTGGACACAGGAAAGAGCACGGCACACATACGGTACATGCACGGGGGCTGAGACTGGCCGCGAAGGCCAGAGAAAATAATAAGAGACGATGGAGTGATTCTGTAGCCTCTTCACGCCCGCTTGGTTCAGCTCCTACCCCTTTGAGTTGCCGGTACCATTGCTTTAAAGGGGACGTATTATGCTGTTTCAACATAAATCTTATATCTCTCTGGCAGATGTTCTGATGAAATTAGATGATAGTTTTAAAGAATGAAATAAACATATGCAAAGGTAATCCCTGTGAGCCCAAAGCTCCGGCTTCAGACTTCTTTCCCCATTTTTCTACTTAAGTGCCAAGCTCATATCAGCTTTGAGGAGTTTCCTTATATGGTTGTGTTCTCCAATATGCCCACAAAGTTAAACTAGTCTTCTTAGCAAATCTATGAACACATTTCTGTAAGGCTTTCTACTCGAGAGGCGTCTGTATGTACTGTAGCATTCAAGTATAAAGACTTTCAGTTGTTTGACGACAGCAGAATAGCATGTTGCCACAGTCGTATTCACTCACATGCAAATGTTGTGATTGAAAGGCTAAACCCAGCATTATGCAACAAGTAACGACTGTAACTTTGTCTAAGTAACTGTAACTAAGTATCTTTGTCGCAGCAGATTTCTACTCTTGCGTTCGTGTTGTCGCTGCCATCTTGGCCAGTTTGCCGTCAGGCCTCCCACACCTGCAGGAAGACGAGGCAGTGCTCAGAGTTGAAGGCTTCCTTAAAGCGGCTGTTAGGGAAGTGAGTAAAAACAGAGCTTAGCCGGTTCGTTTCAGGCAGGATGAACTGAGCCGTCGCATAAACGACGAGTAGAGCTGCGAATCCCAGCAGAATAACAAGCATAATATGTCCCCTTTAAGGAACATTCATCTCACAGAGGAAGTGGATCGTCTGAAGGATCAACATTTCAGTGTACAACAACAGAAACAACAAAAAATGTGTATCATGAAAAAAAAGAAGAAAAAAATAAATAAATCATTGATGGCAAGATCTTTGTTTCTAAACAAAACCAAGAAAAATGTTTTTATACAAGTCTTCATTTTCAGTGTAAATTTAAATGTACAGTTTGATTTAAAGTTTACTAGGTTTTGTAGATATTCTATGCTTTTATTTTCAATAAAATAAAAAAAGAGATTAATGGCATGACATCGGCCTTACTGTGCTCACATTCACTAAAAAAAAAAAGAAGAGCGCGGCTGTCCCGAACACGGTGTGTACTCGTGAAGTTTATTGTCTCTTGCTCATTTCAAAAAGGGTCTTCAATGAACGACTGCATATTCTCGTGTTTTTTATTTGTTTGTACATTTTGACTTTGGAACCTCTTTATTTTTCCACCAAGATAATGGGACCCAATATATTTATAGTGCAGAGTTATCCATGGACACGTGACTTTTTCAGGTGTCTGTGTGTGTCTGAGCAATGCTATGGTCTTGTTAAGGTTTTTATTGAATACTGCCCCAAGCTCACGCTTTCCTACTGGCAATAAATTATTCCTAAAAAACAAAAGAAATGTCTCACGTCTGTCTGCATTTTTGTTCCCGCTCTGTTTTTATGAAGGGGACCTTCAAAACACACTGAGTGCAGAGGTGGCAAAAGTACTCATATTCTGTACTTATGTAGAAGTACAGATGCATGCGTAAAAAAATACACATCTGTGTGAAGTAGAAATACTGATTCAACTCCTTTACTCGAGTAAAAGTAAGAAAGTAAAGGCTCTGAAATGTACTTTCAAAGTAAAAGTAAAAATTAATGAAACATCCTTTGATCATTTTCCATCCATCCATCCATTATCTATACCCGCTGAATCCGTCGGTCGGGTCCCGGGGGGCCTGGAGCCTGTCCCAGCGGTCATCGGGTGACCCTGGACAGGCCATCACAGGGCCATACGGAGACAAACGAGACAAATAACCATACACGCTCACACTCACTCCTAAGGACAATTTCAGAGACACCATTTAACCTAACGTGCATGTTTTGGTACGGTAGGCCTTTGATAATTTTGTCAAACGAAAAAAAATTCGGACAAAATAATCAAGATTGAGCTGACCAGAGGTACTGCATGAGCATCTGGATAACAGCTTTGGTACTCTGAATACTACAGGTTGTTTTCTTTTTCCACTGCAGCACAACCAAACTGTAATCAGTAATAGTTATGACCAGTAAGCCATATTGGATGTTTCCACTCTTAATAAAAACAGACCAGTATTATTTGGTCTTTAGTTGGGTCGCAAAAACTTTTTCCGGTTGACACAGGACACAGCGCATCCGCCACGAGTCCTTTTTGGAGCCGACAACAACGAATAACTCTATTTAAATATGGATGGGGAATGTCTTGCTTCTCTGAATCTTCTGAAGCGTCGCCCTAACAAGCCTGTTTTCACAATGTAAGGAGTAGAAAGTACATACTTTTGTTTCATAAATGTAGGGAGTAAAAGTAAAAAGTCATCAGAAAATAAATACTCAAGTAAAGTACAGATACCTGGAAAATCTACTTAAGTACAGTCACAGTCACATCTGCCTGAGTGTTTGACGAGAGTGTTTACATAGAATCTCTGCAAGCTTACCCTGCTGTCCCCGCTGCTGAATGTGTCGATGAACCCAGGTTGAGAACCACTGATCTAGTACATAGAAAACTTAACTTTTGTTAAAAAGCAAAATAAAAAATATAATACATAATTTATATATATATATATATATATAAATAAAAATAATAATAATATTAACAAAAGGCCAGTGAATAATGCACTCAAACTACATTTGTTCAAGGGGCGACTTTTCCAAAATTTCCCTTTTTATTCCATGTAGGCACGTTTTCTAGAGATCAGCCGAGTGTCGTGCGTGACGCTGTGACGTCATACGTAACGTCATGACGTCATCTACCGACTTTTCAGAGAGCCGATAGCGACTTTCTTTGATTTTTCTTGGCAACACTGCTCACAATGCGAGGCATTGGGGGGTCCCCAGTCCAAATATGATTGTTTTGGGGGGTAACGGCCTAAAAAGGTTGAGAACCACTGTACTAGATGGCAGCCATCTTGAATTTCGCGGTCAAAACAAAGTTGTAATATCAAAATGATGTCAGATTTGGAATCCTCACGGTTGACTTGTATGAAAAAGTGCCTTCATACATGATTGTAGGTCATTCAGATCAAAAGTTATTTTTTAGAGATGGCGCCGGGCGCCATTTTGAATTTGGCTCTCTAGCACAAAATGCCGGGATTTTTGGGAGGGACATGGGGGCTAAATCTTTTCTAAAGGGTCCATAGAGGTCAAATCAATCATCAAAACATTGTTGCCAGAGGATGGTCACAGAACCTCACATTATGACCCAACTACAGGCTGACTCACGCGGATCCTGACTCTGTCGTTCCACGGGCTCTCTGCGCTCTGCTGATCCGGTCATGGCTCCACAGGACTCACTGCTGTCCCTCCTGGGGGAGCAAGAATGACCTTTTGACCAGTGACTCAGGACAGCGGAGTCACTCCACACTGGCTTTAAGAGGCTGACGACTGTCCAGACTTGTATGTCATTTCCCTACTTTACAGTCACGAGAGCAGTCCAACGCCCGCTGAATCTCAAGCACCGGTGCCAAGAATCACTGTGCTGAAGTAACTAGATGCGACCATAAAGAGGAAAGTATGAGTTAGACCTGACAGCTTATTTTGAAATAAGAAACACTTTTAACTTATAAACTGTAAAGAAATCATTACTAAAAGGTGTTTGATGATGTCAGCAGCCCTCAGATAGAAAGGCTTCTTGCTGTTAATACATTCATTTATTTGGAATAATTGAGTACCTTAGTCGAACCTCCCACAGAAGGAGGATAGAAAATCAGCAATGCATTTTTAAAACAGAGTAACCCTTAAACATTCTTCAGTGATGCCTTTTTAATGATCTACACTGTATTGCATGATCATCTTTTGGAACTTGAGCCTTAGTTGCATCCTTGTTTCTGATCTGGATGTGGGGGTTGTTGTTTTTTTTTGTCCATTTCTTTAAGGAGAACCCTTAGAAAATCCTCGTTTTTTTTCCCGGAAACATCAGGGGTTCACATTTATGCAGATGGCCTGGAATTACCCGAGTATGAAGGATGTAGTACCTAAATCCAAGCCAATCCCACTCCAAGAGGAGTCTGTTCTGTGGCCCCATTAGTTTTCAGTGTGGGAATAGACTATCCTCTCTTCGCTTGGGTTGCAGAATATAAAACATCTTCAGAGGCGGCACTCAGGTTTCACATGCTGAGTGAAACAGCTCCTTAGTTTGTGAGATATAACAGAGAGAGAGGTTCCTCCCAAACTCGGGTAGTGGTCTAGCCTGGGAATTCCCATGCTGCTTTGCGCTCGATTTCATTCTCACTGCAAAGTCAGCCTGGAAACCACCGCCCTTATTTTTGCCAGAGTTTGGGAACCAATCACAGAACGGGGGGGGGGCGGCAGCAAGACGATGACGACGTCTATGCGCTACACCGAAGCTTGTAGAGTGTTAATCCAACATGACAGCGGACACAACGTTACCGTTCAATGCAGCCTTAGAAAGTGTTTCGGAGTAGATTCACCCTAGGGTCATTTGAACCGTGACATCCAGCCAAGTAGCCCACCCGAAGTTTTTCCGATATTGGCTGAACATCAGCTGAGTTACTGAGTTATCCCGAATAGCTTAGTACAAGCGCTAACGGACCCTGGCAGTATCTCCAAAATTACCACACTAGAATCACATGTCATGACACCAAACTTCTACAGTAGTACAAATATGGTCTGTACTCACAAAACGATGCATTTGGAAGTTTGTACATAGTCCAGGAGTTTATTATTATCATCAACACAAGCCTGATAGCTTTTCTGCTGCTAAAGCTACGTCGACGTCACTTCTGGGAGCTGGGAGCTTCAAAGTAAGATGAGGGTTGAGCTACTACTGTAGACAACAAAGCAAGGCTGCTCAATTTCTCCATTATTAAAATAAATTCACAACTCTACAACATAAAAATTCATGTAGAATATAGCATATAGGCCTACTTTGTTGTCAGTTTAAGTAGCTTAGAGCGCAAGTTTACTTTTATTTTCCATTTTTTTCTTCTTCCTCGTCGAATTTCTGTCGTCATCTGGTATAAGTGATACAATTGGCTATGAATCGCGCGCAAAGCAGCATGGGAAATACCTGACGTCATTTGATAGACATTCGTAGCGCCCAATAAACGGCTCTAGGCATTCGTAAACCACGCCTCAAATACGAGAAAATGCACACCTAGTTCCCAGACCACCATCTCATCGAGATTGTGGACGCGTCAGCCAGGCTAGTAGTGGTCGGTAATTGAACCAGTTCGCAGCCATTCGTGTGCTCCTTAATCTCATGCTTGATGGATCCAATTAACTCTGGAAAATGGCACCAGGTGTTGTTCTTTCATTGAATAAATTACGAGGACTAATGCATTATTCATATTATGGAGTCAGGGAAGCGGTTCTGCGGGAAAGGAGGCGTTCGGCCTCAGGGGTTGTGGTTATTAGCTTTCACTTGGGAGACTGGGAGGTTGTAGTGCTCCCCGACAGCCACAAGATGGCAGCATATGCCAGCCTTAGAGGCCACAGATGTTGAGAAGGCCACAAACAGAGGGACGACTTAAAGTGTTCAGTCAAATGATCGCACACCACAATTTCTTTCCAGCTATGTGAAGAAGCACGATTTTTGCCAAGTCGTCCAATTCATGCATCAGTTGGCTGGAAAGGTTGCACAGAAACTCCATGATGTTTTTTTCTTCCCCCTCCTCGCTGCTCTGTTTGATAACACCCTCCTCTGCCCTTAGAGGTGAGTTTGGGCTTTGAAAGTCTGTCTTCAAAGAGTATAGGAGGACCTATTTCTCCAAGCCATAAGATTACATTGTTAAGCACGAAGGAGACTTTTTGAGCCAGATAGACATTCTCTGCTTGTTAGGACGCTGGGGTCAGAGTCAGCTGGGTCAGTTGCTGAGCAGCACCCTTTGAACAGATATGGTTAAATCCGCCTTGCCTGTGGTAGCTCTCTAATCAATGACCCACAGTCTCGACCAAGAAAAATGATCCAAATTAGCAGCTCCCTGCAAAACTGCCCCTCAAAGTCAGCTGAGGCTCTTCGGAAGCATCATATGAGATGAAAATGACAAAAAAAAAAAAAAAATTGTGTATCCCGAAGGCAAACAATAAATTTGCATCAAATTACAAAAATGTAAGCGTAATCTTACATCATGTCCACTAAAAGTGCTTGTTTATCCTGTTTCTGATCAACTGTGACGCTAATAAAGAGCGAGTTCTGATAAATCTGTGATTACACCACACTGAGCCTATTCTACGTTCCTTATAGATATTCATAAAAAAAACAAAAAAACATGACACCCTGTTTGCACAGTGTGCAAATATCGACTACCCCGCACAACAAAAGTGTCTGAGAGGAGTGCCATTTGTGGGAGAAGAGAACAAGAAGCTGGTTTGTTACTTTAGCGTGTAAGCAGAGTACTGTGTGCCTGAGAGGGGAAAAAAAAGAAAAGTTGTCTTTTTGGGCCTGGATATCTGCCCAGTCATTAATTAGAACTTATGTTGAAGAATGACTGGGCAGATATCCAGGCCCAAAAAGACAACTTTTCTTTTTTTCCCCTCTCAGGCACACAGTACTCTGCTTACACGCTAAAGTAACAAACCCCTTCAGACATGTTAAATCTATCCAAAAAGACCCAGAGCTGTTATTAACACTGACCCTACAGAGACTTTAGCCAACAGTGACTCAAGCCAGACGGGAAGCTGAAATGGCAGCAAATGTGTCCACTAATCCCTGGTGGCAGCCTGAGAAGCTCTCAGTGTCGGTCTGACTGAAATCACTTGAGGGCTCAGCTCAGTTTTAATATCTTACTGGAAGAAATACCGCAGTTAAATCAATGATCTGTAGCCGAGGAAATGAAAAAAGAGTCAGTTAGGCTTCATGTTGTTAGAGTTTTTAAATTTCTGGATTATTTGTCCTCCACTGAAAACAACCCGACTGTGCAATCGTCCTACTACCTACTACCTAACTGTAAATGGTGGCGTGTGGCGTTCCACCTCAAATAGACGAATGTAAACACCAATAGTGGGAGGTCAGTCTGTGGCCCTCACTAAGGTTTTTTTTTCTTTTTACCAATAGTTTATAATGACGATGCACAAAAGTCCAACTTTGGAGACAGGAAGGAGAAAATGGTGCTTAAACGCAAGGATTTAAGCCAAGACTGACCTGATTCCTAAAGTGGAGCTTTTGCCCTAATCTTTAGGGTTTTGTTAGCTTTTCATTTGTTTTTGTTGAATGGTTGGTTAGGTTTTAAGTTCGTGATCCAAAAATAATCAATGATAGGGCCATATATGGACTAAGTAACTCTAAAGCCAACAGATCTCAATGTCTGTTCTCCTTTGAAGTAATTTGTTTCCAACATTGTCACAGAATTAGTTTTGTTGTTGTTTTGCCTGGGGAGGGAATCGTCACTCAAGTCATGGTGTCGGCAGAGGGTAAACTTGTCCTCCACGGTGCTGACGTGTAACTTTAAGCCGTCACAAGTCTCCATGCACTGCAGTGTGACGAGACAGTGCTAGTTTCTACGAGGGTTGAAGTTTTCCTTTATTTGCAGATGAAATGTTGTTAAACTATGCTCATCATTTAAAATCCATTGTTTTTGTGACCGACTTGTTAATCATGCAAACGTAGAAAAAGCGTTCAAAGGGCACACACATCACTGGTTCATCCCTTGAACCAGTGATGTGTGTGCACGCAACAGACAACTTAGAAAGTAGCAGTTTTGAATTTGGTCTTCAGGCACTTTGTCACTCGCAGCCTGTCACAAAGATTCTGTTCTGGTTCGGTTTTTGTGTTGAGTTTTCCTGGGTTGGTTCTTGTTTTCTTGTTATTTCGTGTTTTTTTTGTATTATGCTTTATTCTTGTATTCAGTCTTTTTTTTCCTGTCATGTAGGTTCTTGTTCACTATTCTCTCCCACAGTTTCCTCAGTCCTCATGTCTGGTCATTTGCTCCATGCGCTTCCCTGTGTTAATTGTCTCAGTTGTTACACATTCACTCATCAAGCTTTCCACAGTATAGCTCTCTGGTTTCACTTAGTCTTTGTCAGATCCTCACTGTTACAATCTCTTGTGCCGTTCCTAGAATCTTGTTGCGACTCTGATCGGTCTAGTCTGTTAAAATGTACTCAGCATTTTGATTTTGTTTTCCCTGTTTTAGTTTGATGTATTTCCTGCTGTGCCATTATAAGTTCTTCCTTCAGCCTCCTGCTTTTACCTGCGTCTGCGTTTGGGTCCTTCAACAACATTCTCCCTCAAACTATAGCAGATGCAGAATTTGTTCCCTTTTCTTTGGCTGTATCAACTAAAAATGCCAAAGCTTGACAGCATAGAATATGATTTTTGCTCCAAGGTGATTCCTAAAGAACTATTAGCCAAATACTTGCATAGCATGATGTGCTGTATGTTCTAAAAAAAAAAAAAAGCACCTGAGGAAACTGTGGAGGGAAAAAAGGAGTACAGATGAATTGTAACTTAAAGGGATAGTTCGCCTCTTAGTCAGACCTCACATCACTTGGCGCTATTTTTGCCTCCCTTGATATCAATGCGTCCAATGTAAACCATGCAGACCAAAGAGCAAACCGAGCAGTCCCCTGCTTCCGAGCAGTAAACATCGTAACAGGTGCGGCTATCGCTAGGTGGCTGAACGCATTGATATCAAGGGAGGCAAAAATAGCGCCAAGCAATGTGAGGTCTGACTTTTTCCTGCACAACGATTTTGTGATGTAAATGTATTACTCTTTTGAACGCATATTGTTTTGAGAAGCAAGACGCTTTATTTTTTTAGCCCCAGCCAACTAGCCGGACTACCTTCATCAACACCAAAACTCGGCTGGAACTCGGCTCACAGGACACAGCGGGGGGTAAGTCAATGTTCATAAATGATATTGCTAATATGGGATGTCATACAGCTTCATGTCAAAAGAGGTGAACTATCCCTTTAAAGTGATGTCCTTTATAAAAATGGGGGAAAAAAAACCCAGCAAAGACCTGACAAGAGACATGCATCTGACCCCCTCAGTTGATTCATCCACTGTACACTGAAGCCTCAACATGGTCTTCATGGAAGCTTGGCTGTCAAGAAGCCACTGATAAGGAAGGGAAGGGGGGAGGGGGGAATAAAGTATGCCAAATGACACAAGAACTGGCATGAAAATCAGTGATTATGTCTAAGAGGGTTCACACTGAGTTGAACTCATTCAAATTGTGCCTGTTTTTTTTTTAAATTATTATTATATTCCATATTTCTATTTATGATTTCAAATGTCGAATGAAATCAGTGCACCTACTTCCTGTTTTCCTGACAGTAAGAATGACGAGGGGATGGCTCAAGATTTTCGCACAGAACCGTGTGCGAATGAGCGAAAGTATGCAAATGAACCAGAATCCTCATGTAATTACTCGAGCGAGGCTGATTCCACTATTAATAGATGTCAGCCCCGTTAGAGTTAACAAATGAAATTGACAGAAAGCCTTAAGCTCTGAATTTAAGAGATGAAGGCATTTAGTTGACAGTGATGGCCTTACTAAAGCGATTTAAGTTGCATTAAGGGATGTGTGGGGATTTAGCGATTTTGGAGTCTGATCCATATAAACGATTTTTTTTTTTTTTTTTTAAAGGTGGAAGTTGATGTTTATATTTTATTAATCGCTTTCACGGAAACCCACAAACTTTTCCGGAGAAGAAATATCTAACGTAGTCATGATAACAGCTTTTTTTTAATAGCTATTTCTGTAGAAATAGCTTTAAAAAAAAAAAAACAACCCCAAAAATCTGAAAATTACAACACAAATCCCAAACACAACATACATACCGATCATAAAACATCATCTCCAGGGTGGCTTTTAATTGAATGAACAACAAAAACACAAATGTCTGGCTCCATCAACGTCAAATGCTAAGTTGACGGGCTGGCATGTGCTGGTGCACAATCATACGGCATGCTGTGGGAAAGCTTGTGTGTGAATGTGCGTGAGAGACAGAGGCACATGCAGAGACCGCTGACCCCAATAATCCTCTTTCTCCCAGCATACACATCTCTTTCCTGGGTGGAGCTCCGCCGTTGTCATGACGACTGACCGAGTAGAGGAGGAGGAGGCAACGATAAAAGCATACACTCTTGTTTCTCTGTGGGATGTAGTGATGACCAGTGAAGCGGCAGAGACATGCCGGGCCCATGTCGAGACCGCACTCATTACATTACTTCTGTCTCCTCTGCTTCGTTTTTTGCTGACAGCCCGCTCAAATGAGCCACTCATACAGGGAAGTGTTTGTGTGTGTGTGTGTGTGTGTGTGTGTGTGTGTGTATGAATGTGGGATGGAGGGGCACCTTCTTATTCCTGTCATCCATGCATCTGCCCCCCCCTTTGCCCTGCTTCTTCTACTCCTCCTCCACTCAGAAAACAAAAGGCAACAGTCCTCTTGAGCCTGTTTGGTATGATACAACCATGCAGTGCTGCACACCTCCCGCTGCCCTTTCATTTCATTTATTCAATTTGACTCAAAGTGAGAACGCTCCTCCTAACGTACTTGTTATGAAGATGACAGTTACTCCTCCACTACTCTTCCCAGTACAGTACCTTTAAAATTCAAATGTGCTCACTGTGCACCGACTGCAACAACAACAACAAGACATGTGTCTCATCCTCATACCTCTGATGTTCCTCTGAGGACAAAAACTCATGCAGTAGGTGCATCCCGTGCCAGCGCAGAATCGTGTTGACCCTTTACAGGCATCTTAACAAAAGGAAACCCCTGGAGCAGCAACATGCTTACTTAGAAGCATGAAAGGAAAAACAAATGCAGCATCCCCTGTAGATATAGCTCTTCCTTTCTTACATGTTTGCATTGTACTTGTCTTAGGCTGGGCCGTGCGGACTAAGCTTACAACTCCACCACTGTTATTGCTGATTCATAATTTACTTCAATTATCTGTTGAATTAAAGTCTCATTGCACCAGATGATCATAAAGTCTCAGCTGGGAAAAACAGAATTAGATGAAGGACAAGGAGGATACAGAAAGTCTGCGTCGGCCTGCTGATTTACAGGATGAAGTATGGCAGCATGCATGATAACAGTTCTGCTGAATAAGAAAAGAAATTGCTCGGAAATTAATGCATGCAGGGATTTTCTAAACTTACCTGCGGATCCTTTTGCATTTGGTCAAAACGGCAATTGTCGAAGAGGAGATTTCATTTTTTTTTATTTTCTGTTGTGACAGCCCAATATCCTTAAGGAAATATCAGCTTTTTGCTCCCACTTAACAGTATGGATGCTAGTAATTATCTGTGATTGAAGTGCTGTTTGTATTACTCCTCGACTTTGCGTGTCACTTCGTGTTCTGATCAGAACTCCAGAGTGAAGCAATGCTCAGCGCTGCAATTTATTGCAAACTTCGGATCATAACTGAGAGACACTGGCAGGATCTCCTGCTTTGTATGTTGACGAGCAAACACAACTGTTAGGGAGTAGGAGCTACCAATGGCACAGCAAGTTAGGGTATAATATAGATGGAAAATAACTGAGCCTCTCCAAACACTGTCATTCTAGTGGATTTGCTTCAAGAGGAAGAATGCGAGGCTTTGTAAAAACAATCAGCAGCTATGTTATGTTGGAAATTTCAATAACCCTTAAACACAGACATCGCAGTCTAACACAGCTGCGAAAATCTCAATGTTATACCACTTTACTTCCTTCCCACTGAGCAAAACAAAGCCACAGGGCCAGTATTTACTGCCAACCCAGTGTGTGCTCATGGACAGCATTTGCATTGTTTTTTTATGTAAGATTTCCTTCCATGTCAGCCTTGATACACAGACATCGACTTGTCTTTGAGATTACCTTTTCAGCAGGCTTACAAGCACAAACAAAAATGTCCCCCCATTCTCTCTCTGTTTTCTCCCATGAACATACTCTGTGAAGGGGGTTAATGACTCATCAGGTGGTGAAATAAAATGACAGAGAAGCTCTGCCAAGCAAGCCCCAAGGCGATTTTGGTAAAACTACCAAATCATCACATGATCCATCCTGGCTGAAAATACTTTTTCTGGAGGACAGCGATTGGAAAAGAGTGGCTGTAAAACAATGAATGAGTATTTTTCTGTGTGTTTTTCTGTGTCTCCAAACATTCTGAAGTGGCTGTTGACTGTGAAGATGAGATGGCTGCAAAACAAAAGTCCTCAATTCAATTCAGTTTTATTTATATAGCGCCGAACCGCAACAAATCTCATCTCAAAGCACTTCAAAGATGCAGCCAAATTCAAGCTAATTAAACTCATATTCATTGTAATGCAGTTATAATCCAAATTGGTCCAATTTAGATTGCATCAGAACTTCTCTTTGATCCAATCCCCTGCTCTGAGCATGCACAAGGTGACAGTGGAACGAAAAGAACTCCCTTTTCACTCTGAGACAGGATGTTCCTGATTTTAACAATATTACGAAGTTGAAAGAAGGCAGTCCTAGAAACCTGTTTTATATGTGCGTCAAATGATAAATTCTGTTAAAAAATAACTCCAAGGTTACGAGAAGCTAAGGAAATGCCATCGAGAGTAAGAATATAACTAGTCAATTTCTCCCTGAAGCGCTCAGATCCAGAGGCAACAACTTCAGTTTTGTCTGAATTTAGGAGCAGAAAATTCTGAGTCATCCAGGTCTTTATGTCTTTAAGACATGCTTGTTGTCTGACCAACTGATTGGTTTCATCTGGTTTCATAAATAGGTACAGCTGAGTGTCATCGGCATAGCAAGGGAAGATAACCGAATGGAAGCATGGATAAATGGAAAAGAATCGGTCCAAGCACAGAACCCTGTGAATCTTCACGACTTACCCTTGTGTACAAGGAAGATTCTTTATTTACATGAACTGGAATCGATCAAATAAATATGACATAAACCAGCCTAATGCAGTTTCTTTAATCAGCAATAACATGTTCAAGTCTCTGTAACAGAATGTTGTGATTGATCGTATCGTGCATCAGTCCGTGGCACATAGCCTGTCAACAAAGATAGATTGATCAAGTCCAATAAAGAAGTGTCGATTAAGGGGAAAATCTCCTGGTCTGGTTGGGATGAAGCTATTGTTATTAGCTCGGAGAGACTGACTGGACAGAAACAGTCGAAACACAAATCGGGTTCTAATGATACTTTTAAAGCCACTGTACTAGATGACACATCAGTGACAGTAATGGGAAAGATTACACAAATTTTCTCCGATAGAAGCAATTTTATTGGTGAAGAAGCTCATGAAGTTATCGCTACTGAGAGTTTAAGACTAGGAGTCTCAACAGAGCTTGGACTCTTATTCAGCGTGGCTGCAGGGCTGGAAAGAAACCCAGGATTGCTCTAGTTCTCTGCCATCAGTGATGAATAATAAGCAGTTCTAGCTTTGTGAAGTGCTTCCTTATATATCATTAAAACTATATTTCCAGACTAATTGAGATTCTTCTAAATGAGCGAAACACCATTTTCTTTCCAGCTTTCTTGCAGTCTGCTTTAAGGCATGCAGCTGTGAATTAAACCAAGGACCCAGCCTCTTCCGACCGATTACCTTTTTTTTTCAGAAGGGCAATGTTGTACGCATTCAAACATTTCAATCAAAACAACCTTACATACAGCCCATAGACTTGCTTTATACTATCAGCCCTAGGGGTGAAGAAGAATTAATACTCTTATGAGAATTTCCACATCGTAGCAAACCGTGTTATTAAAGTGTTAACTTTGACAAGGCACAAGGTCCTCTACTTAAGGAGACAAGTGTTTTTTCACTTCTGGGCAACTTCGAATCAATAACATGGCAACACTTTACCAAAACACTTTTTCACTTCCTGGTTGGGTTTAGGCAATGACATCACTCGCTTAGAGTTAGAAATCAAAACTACTCGGTCTGGGCATAAACTTTCAATGTAATTGTTGGCTACCAGAACAAATGACCCAATGGGTTGTTTTTGGGAGAAGGACAGCCTCGGCCTCATGTTGCAGTTTGCTTCATCTGTGACCAATTCATCAAGTTCATCGTAGCTTGAGGATACTGAAGACCAGTGTCTCAGAATAAAGAACAAGAGAAATGACAAAGTTGCGGAAAATCAAGCGTCACTTCTCGTCTTCTCGGTAAACAGCAGCGATTATTATTACTTTTTTTTTTTTTTTTTTTCACTGGGCGGAAAAGATTAAGCCCGAGGACCGACCCGACCCGAGTCATCTGCTTATATTTTCGACCCGAACCCGGCCCGAACCCGCGGGTCCCGTCGGGTTTTTCGGGCCGACCCGACCCGTTGAGAACTCTACCCACAATCTCTGTATGTCTAAGAGTTGCTTCTGCCTCCTGAGCTGCCATTCTTGGTTTCCACTTCCTCCCCTTGGTTGGGTTTGGAACCACCTTACTAACTACCACATCTTTACTCCCAGCTAACAGGAGCTCTGTCCTAACTTTAGTACATTTAAACTCCTCTACTAGACTAGATACTGGGAGCTGGAGTGTGCCTTTCCCATACAGTGCCACTGTACTTAAACATCTAGGAACACCTAGCCACTTCCTAATATAAAAACGAACTAATCGTTCCATTTTTTCTGCAATAGATAATGGAATCTAATACACAGACAGTGGCCACATCAACCAAGGAAACAATCCAAACTGCAGACACCACAGCTTCAACTTTCCTGGAAGCTCTGATTTATCTATTCTATCCAGTCCCTCAACAACATCTTTCCGAAACTGCACTGCCCGCTCTCCATCATTCATGTCTGCCTGGTACCACCTGCCTAAACTCTTCACTGCTTTTTCCCTAATTATTGGAATGTTTTCTTCATCTATTACAAACTTTCTATCACTTAATTTCCCTCTACTTGAGATACTTCTAGACTTAGAAGGTTTGATTTTCATACCAGCCCACTTTAGATTTTTGTTAAGTCTCTCAAGTATTTTCTTCATACATGGCACTGTTGTAGTCACCAACGTCATATCATCCATGTAGGCCATAATTGGTATAAGGCGCATGCCATCCTGACGTCTCTCTCCTCCTACAACCCACTTGGAAGCTCTAATAATTATCTCCATGGCCATTGTAAATGCTAATGGAGAAATCGTACACCCTCTCATAATGCCTATTTCTAGCCTCTGCCAACCTGTTGTGAAACCTGCTGTACTTAAGCACAGTCTAATATCCTGAAAATATGCTCTTACTAAGTTAACCACTACTACAGGCACTAAAATACTCAAACGCTTTCCAAATAAGGCTATGTGGGACTGAACCAAATGCATTTGCTAGATCCAGAAATATGACATGCAAGTCTTTTTTCTCAATCTTGGCTGTCTGAATCTGATGCCAAATCATGCTAGTGTGCTCTAAACACCCTGCGAAACCTGGTATTCCTGCCTTCTGCACAGTAGTATCTATCAAGCTATTCTTTTCTAAATAACTAGCTAATCTCTGTGCAACTAAACTAAAGAAAATCTTCCACTCTACATTTAGGAGAGAGATCATCCGGAACTGACTCAGGTCCGAGGACTCTTTCTCCTTTGGAATAAGAACGCCTCCTGCCCTACGCCATGCTCTAGGAATAACCTGTTTCTCCCAAACTATTCTTAATTGCCTCCACAAAAACTTTGGGATATCAGGTGCACTTTTATAAACCCGGTAGGGGACTCCATTTGGCCCTGGGCCCGACAAAGCCTTTGCACAACTGACTACCTCCTCAACCTCTTTCCACCTAGGTGGTCTAACATCCATCTTATGAGCTATCTCTCCTAATGGTGGCATGTCAGGTGGAAGGCCTACTACTCTACGCTGCTCAAGATCTGAATATGTATTTCTTAGATACTCTTCCACCTCTGACTTTGTTGCCTTAAGCTGCCCTCCCTTTTCCTGGTTAAACAACCCTTTAACAAACTTGAACGGATCCCTGTAAAACGCAGTCCTTACATATTCTTTCTTCTTTCTCTTTTTCCTAAGACATTCAGCCCTTCTGAGTATTGCTCGCCTGCTTCTCAATTCTTCCTGCAAAACATTAATTCCCTCTCTCTCTTCTTCTGTAGCTCTTTTCCACTGCTTTCTTAAATTTCTTCTTTCCTTAACCAATTTCTCCATCTCTTTTTGCCGTCTAAGACTTAAATGTACACTGTCAACTCTCTTTTTATCTTGCACCCCAAATCTTTCTACACCATAGGAGTAAACTATATCTACCATCTTCTCTAACCTATTGCTTGCATTTCCTCCTAACGTACCTAATATTATCGATAAATCTTTATTGACTGCCTCCCATTCTTTGTTGCTATTTACCCTAGGCCTCTTAACTCTAGCTTTCTGCTCCATATTTCTTTCTATAACTGGCCTATTCACCTCAGTATCAGCTGCATCCCTTCTTAGAACCTCCTCCTCCACCTCCGTAGCTGTGTTATTGATATCCTTCGGACTGTGGTTTTCTACCTGCCGCTGGACTTCATCCGACTTACTCGATTGACTACTTAAAAAGTACTGATCGATGCGGCCACACTGCCCTTCCTTTACCATACATCTCTTTCTTCCCTGATGCATATCAAGGCCTCTAACTGATGTTACTTTCTGCCAGCCACAAGGACAAACCTGAAGCTTACTTCCCTCTAGCCTACCACTTTTTTTATTTTTCTATTTAATAAGGTGAGAGAAATATGAATAGCTAACCCTAACCCTAAAAGCAATTTGTTTCCACAGTATTCGTGGTGACCAAAGGCTCACATAATCCCACAGTCTCTGACTTTAAATGAGTAATACTAAATTTGATCACAGTAACTAACATTTATTGTTAGTTTTACAAGCATAAAATAAAAATGACTTTTTGATATTCTATAAATCTCTCGTTTTGAATCTCAGGTAGCTCAGAGTAACAAGTAAAAAAAGTAGCTGCAGATGTCCCACTTGTTCTCTTTTCTTACTTATCAGTAAAATGACACACAAAGATTCAATCTTTCATTTCTCCATCTTCATGATGCTGCTGGCCGGGCAGCTCAGTGCGAAGAACAGTTTCACCTAAAATGGAATATCAAGAGACGAATGAGTGGAGGTAAAGATTGTGTTGTGAGGTGGAGAGCAGAGGAAGAGCTCAAAAGAAAACCCGAGGCTATTGTGGTTAATCGATTTGTTGCTTAGCTGTTGCATGATGAAGTTGCGATGAAAAGAAGGGGACAAAATGTGTTTGAGAATGAACTGAAAACTTGAAACCAAAAATATAGATTTTATTTACATTAAAATGAAACAGCTTTTCTCAAACACACTGGATGACAAGGAGGCAGTCGGTACGCAAACTAGATGCTGGCCACAATTTAGACGAGGTGGAGCAAACAATTCGTTAGCATGCACGAAGCAAATCAGCAACATGATGAACCATTCAGAGGACAAAAATGGGGGCCGAGCCGGTGTTGTCAGGGAGTCTAAGGAGGAGTAATTTGTTACAGATTAAATAAACATTCGGAAATAAATGCCACTGAACACAATCCCGTTTTGACCAAATCAAACCTGATCTACTCCTCTATTCACAATGAGCAGTGGTAAACTTGAAACTAGGGATGCATAATATCAAAAAACATGTTATATGCAGTGACTTACTGAATACAGATTAATATAAATGACTGCTCCAGTGTGAGGCACTAAATCCATACCGACATTGGGCAGACTGAGATTGGTTTCAACAAGATATTTACAATAGAAACGCAACACACACAGAAAAACAAAGAAGAGGCAGAAGAGGAAGGAAAACTCTATCATTGAAGCCTTTACGGTAAGGATAGAATCCACTCCGAGTGAACAGCCCAGTTGCACTGAGCTAAACTCAGTTTCTGAAAGCGTGAGGAAAATATTCTCTGATCTTGGCAGAACTGCTAGCGCTGGTCATCACCTGGCCAATATTCGCCTCCAGTGAAGTGTGCAGCACTCGTTTAATGTTTAATTCATCTGGCAGAACTTCTGAAAACATGCTCTGGCTTGCTGAGCGCACGTCGGTCGGTGAAAACGGCGTGTTTCATCCATTTGTAAAAGAAATCAACAACACTGAAGTGGACAAAAAGGGAACGGGCCTGAAAACTGTCTGAAGCAACTGTCACAACCCCCTTTGAAAAGCAGATGGCTGAATAATAAGAATTTGTTTACTGTGACATCACTACTACAGAGTGCAGGTCAAATATAATGGTTGCGGTAAATCAGCTTAAAGGATTTAAGTCATCTATAACTATTTGCCTTTTGCTGTTTTGTGGGTCACTGACAGATCACCAGCTGAACAAAGCAGAACAAGGTTTCCACTTATACAATAATTTTGCTTCTATTTATGTCATAAACATGTTTTTCATAACTTTGGAATACACAAACTCTGTTTTGTTTGGTTGGGGTTTTCAGGATATTTAGGAAGTTTGAAAGCCCAAAACGCAACCAAAGCTTAATTCTCTGTAATTCTGAGCTTTTATAGACAAGATGCACGCATGCAAAACAAATCATTTCAGTGTCGTCAGAGACAAGCTTAATTTCATTTAGAAAATAGAAGCAAGTCTAAGATTAAATGTTGGCAAAACAAACACAAAAATAAAGCGGAAAAGAAAGGAAATGTTGGTCTTTCAGTATCTAGAGTGCATAGGATCGTGAAAAGGCGGGAAACCAATGTTGGATGCACGTGACCTTCAAAACAGACATGTTACTATGGTCACTGTGACCGCATGGAATCATCACCGTCCACCACAGCTGCGTCTAGACACTTAACCTAAAACCGGATTACACTAGAAGAAAAGCGTCTGCACAAACAAAACAGAAACCTTGCTGAGCTCTCTGGGCACAAGCACGTCCGAGACGAGTGGACCCAGGTTCCGTGGTAAGATGAGTCCACACTTCTAGTTTTCACCGGTGAAGAGCTGCTTTAGGGCCAAAGATGACAGAGATGAAGCAGGCTTTTATCAGCAAAACGTGGAAAAATCAGCATCCGCAACGGTATGGAGGAGCAAGGTGACGTGCCTTGCCGATTCAGAGGCATATACGGGAATTTTGGATGGTCGTAGGCTGCAAGGGGAATCATTTCGGTCCAGCTCTGTCTCCTCCCGAAAATGTCTGGAGCCTCATCAGGGAGGAACATCGGACAACAGCAATTGAGGCCTGTTGACTGGCGGAAACACTGTTTCTTAAAAAAACAACAACAAAAAAAAAGCACCAATAATCAACATCCTCAGTTTCAAAAAATTGATGTTTGATGTTGCACCAAGAAAAACGTCTTCTTCTTCCTAACATTTTCTTTTGGTTGGTCTGTAAGAAAAAAAGAAAAATCTCTTACCTTGCATCATTTTCCGTTAAATAAAGGTTCAAACAAACACTTGATGTTCAGAAAAGCCAAACAGCTTCGTACTCGAGAAGGCCTCTTCTGCCATTTTGCTTCAAACAATGATTAACTGATGTCAACGAACTGGTAAATTGGCATGCATTATACAGTGAAACATCCTATAATGTAAGGAATAGTGGGAAAAACAAAGCCCTAGATGACAGAATTCACGTCTTCAATTTGACAAACTGTCATTTTCTGCAGCGCATGAATGGTGTGTTGAAGCTGCTTGTATATGGGGGGGTTATTTTGTCCATCATTAACTGACATAATAATAGCCATAATAATGGCTACGCTTTGTATAGATAGCCCATATATTATCAAATTATACCAGAAGTGATTGTGAGTGAGCACTGCATGTGATGTCTCACTTCTCTTACACTCCATATAATCTTGGTAAAAAAAAATAAAAAAAATCAGACATAAGACATGTTTTTTTCAGATGGAAACGTGGAAGAAACATAAGAATAATGAACAAACAAACAAGAGGACACAGCATCCGTCACACTGTGAATAAAGAATATCCACATTTCACACAATTAAAAGAATGGAATGAATTCGGTGATGTAGGCTGTGTTTGCTCTCACATACATGCGAGCTTCCTTCACAAAAGAAGGTCAAACATGAATGATCCTTCAGAAAAGAGTCATGAATGGGCCTCTGAAATAAAGCGAGCGTGAGACCGCAGAGCCATGAATGAACGCGCACCCGGTAAATGAGAGAGGAAGTAGGACGCTTTCGGAGCCACTCAGTTGCTGTTCTCCACCGCGGCCACACAGTGTCGCTGTTTCTCCCTCCTACTAAAACCGCTCCACTCCGGTCTGTTTGATCACATGCTGCGCGAGTCTGAAGTGACGGCTTCTTGTCACTCGCGCATACCAACAAAGTGAATGGCACACGGGCGCAGAAGTGACACCGCGGCGAGCAGAGAGCGGGAGAAGCAACCGGGGCCGATCCATGGCAGCTTGGTAAAGTCTTCGCGGGGGGAGAGGATCAACAAGGAGAGGAGGGAGAGGAGCGCGTGGAGGGGATGAACATGAAACCCGCGGGAGGTAGTATCCAACCCCCGGCGTCTCCAAAATCCGCTCGTTAGGGCTCACGGGGAGTCACTGAAGGTTGAATTTGACTCAGTTTGGAAAGTTCAGCGACTGAATACAATGGTCATAAATGAGTCTCACCTGAACAGCTCCGCGCCAGACCCCAGTGACACGGTCCCGAGCCGCCCGCCGTGGGTCACCACAACTTTGGGGTGCTTCCTCATCTTCACCACCGTCGTTGACATCCTGGGCAACCTCCTGGTCATCTTCTCCGTGTATCGGAACAAGAAGCTCAGGAATGCAGGTGAGTGGCAAGTGTGGGAAAGTATGCGCGCGGGGCGCCGGAGCGGCGCGCGCGTGATTACTCAGCTGAGACAGGAGCAAAACAAAAACTCCTCTGCGTTTTCCAAGTGACAACCGTAGCACGCCGACTGTGCGTGAGAGACTTGTGTCGAACACACCTGCCTTATGAGACAGAGACTCGTCTCGCAGGCCGGTTTGGTGCGCGCGGAGGGCGAGAAAAGTGAATGTTGAGCGTCATTTTGAAGGTTGTTCATCTGTTAGGGTTAGGGTTAGGGTTATCAATCCTATTTAGCCTACAGCGCATTATAGGTGTTCATCATCATTTTTATTATATCACAAATATATTATTTCTTATCGATAGCACTTTTTTTTCTTTTCTTTTACTGGTACCGCGTTCTCACGGAGGCTGAGTTTAAGGAACATTTACCACTGACATCCACTTGCACTCGTCTGCTTTCGAAGCTGATGAAATTTCACCGACCCCCACCCAGCAACTTGGCATGTCTAGAAGCCACAGAGGAGAGCAAAGCGAAGAGAAACATCATCGCGATTACTGACAGCCCGAAGCCACCCGGGAAAGCCCAGCGCTCACCCCGGCACTGCTCAGCTCAATGCCTCCCAGGCTTCCCCAGTTCCAACCCGGATACTCAATTTAATAACGATTGACAAAACGTGAGAAGTGATATCAGGGCGCGGATGTTACTTTTACCCCCCCCACCCACCCGCGCGCGTCTTCTACACTGCTTCCCAATGCGTGCCATTATGCCATAATTATGCCACGGGCTGTGGATTAAATCGTGCGCCCTCGTGGTCGGACTAGATTGACACGGCGGGGTGCGCATGGCTCAGTGGAGGCTGTAAAACGCTCACCATTCAATAGTCAGGGGACAGAGAGCGACTGAGAAAACCCAAGAGGCTCCTGTCGTGCTCACACTGACTGGCAGCAACACATACCTTGGTTGTCATAATTGTGGGGGGGGGGGGGGTTGTGGTTCGGGTGGTTTGCTAAATGCACTCCTGACATTTCACTGCAGAAACGTCAGGGGTCAGAACAAATTTCCATCACACTGATAAGAGAGTTCCCGTGAGTATAGGTTGCACAAAGATGGGCAAGCGGCCATATCTTGTGGTCAACCACTGACAGAAACAGGCCGGTTGTCCCCCGATTCTGCTGCTCACATCTCAGCCTCCTCTCAGGTGGAATTGGGGGGCCGAGGGTGTGAAAACAAGAGTGTGCGAGTACCACGTAGTAATTTGTGGAACAAAGTGCAAAACGAGGAGAGGGGGGTAAAATTCAGGAGACTGCCCCCTATTGAGGGTCTTTCGTTCATTATGGCTAATAACATGTTAGGAGGTCATAATGAGGTGGCAGCATTTTAACCAAGCATGCTGCTAAAAGTTGCCTCAAAGTATTTCCTCATTCAACACTTTTGTCGTTCGCTTTACTTTTTAAGTCATAGCCTACCATCCTTAAGAAGAGTTGGATATTTGAGGATCAAAAGGGAGTGATTAAGGGGGGGGATTCCCTAAGCCCAATTATGCTGAGCAAAAACTGGCCACGAATACTAATCAGGCCAGCAACGTAACGACACAGTTCCTAAAGTTCATGCCTTTGGAGCACACTTCCTACTTTCCATTCAAAGTTCTGAAAACATGCGTGCCTAAATGAAGGCTCCAGCAATTGTCTGATCCAAAAAAGCCCCCGACGCACTGTGCGTGGATTGGCAGACATATTGATCGATAGAAATTTTTTCCATTCATGCTTCCAGTCGAAAACAAAATTGGTTTCAGCAGACACTGGGGGAATTCGATGCCCCGCATGATTGTTTGACCACATATTTCAAACCAGCGCTCGAAAGTCTCGGGAGTGGATTTTAGCGCTCTCCTCTTCCACCCATAATAAATTCAATTTCCCCTTTGTCGAGGATCTACGTCTCAGCCGTGGATAAGCAAACAGACATACGTTTTCTTGGCTGTAGCCAAGTGTTGTTAGAAGCTGCTCAGCGGTCCGACAAGGAAGGGGAGGGATGAAATCACGAGTATTGAAAAATACTCAGTGGAGAACCTGGCAGGAAACCTGGGCGCATATTGCAAGCAGCAGCAGCAGCGGCACTGATCTCTCTGCCGACGCATGAAATGACCTGTGAGGGAGCGAGCGTGAAGCCAGCAACACACAGCGAGCGCTTTGAGCTGCACAGCTTGATGCAGAATCATTACTGTGAGCTCAGCTCAAAAAATAAATCATCTTAAATGTAGACATTTTCTATTTTCATTATAGGGCGAAAATAAATCGGGTCAACAGGGCAATCGAGGTGATTAAATGCAGCTTCTCATTGAGAGAGCCCAACCTTTTCAATGGGTGCAGTTGCTGACATGCCACCATGCCGGGCCTGTTCCTCACATGGCGTGTGGGCAGCACGGCTGAGTTGCTGCTGTTATTATCTCTTATTTCACAGACGACTGTAAACTGATCCAACAACCTGCGAGAAGGGGTTACCGTTTGAACTTCTTTGTTAGAAAATGGCACGGCGTGTGGCGTGTTGGCAGCCCGAGTCAGTGAGTGACAGCCAAACACAGGAGTCAGGGTTTTTGTGATGTGCTTGTGGAGAATATGTAAATGTGTTATTTGTCACACCTTGCTTGTTCACAACCATCCCTAATTAATCCTGGTCCAGAATGTGGAAATACGGGCTGGAGATTCTGGTCTTGTTTTGACATCCAGAATCGTGAAGTTGCAGCAAATTTGGGTCAAACACCATCAGGAAGTGAATCTCCTCTCCTTCCGCATCCCAAACGCGCTTTATTGGATCGACATCTGGGGACTTCTGAGGCTCGGTGGCTACACTGAAACCGTGTCCGTGTTCCGGAAACCCATTTGAGATGATAACGTGATTCGTGGCATGTGGAGCGTTGGGAAGATTCACATGAAGGTTCGCGACAAAATGTCCAAGTTGGCCTATGTGTTTCTATGTTAAGTTTATCCTTAACGGCTCAGAAATTGCAATGAAATCCATCCCCCACACAAGGCAGGATGGATCAATGCTTTCATGTTTTCTTCAGCTGGAAACCATCTGAATTTCGGGCAGAGAGGAGAAGTCATCAGAACAAATAACATGATGTTTCTTTGTCCAACACTGTCGGGTCTGTGATCTTCTGCATGATGTTGCAGATATCAACGAGGCATTTTCACACAGACACCTGCTGAAACTGACCTCTGCCCTGAACTCCCTTTTCTCTACGATTGACCCTTTTTACCACGTCTGCTTACCCGTACGCGTGCTTAATCGTGCCGTCGAACCCCACGTAAAGGTGGCTGGCGCTCTGTCACATTGTGGTCTTCTTCATACACAGCGCGAGGCACTAAAGTTCACAAATTCAGCAGCACATGAGAGTTGAGCAGCGTCGCGTCTGCTGTGCCGTTCACAATCTGAGGTGACAGACAGAGAAAAGCCTCCATGTGCCGAGCTCTGCGGCTGCAAAACAAACCGAGAGCTCCGCACCGGAGCAGGTGTTTGTTTTGGAGCGTGACGCTGTGTTTACCATCATTCAGTGTTGCGTGACTTGGCTGTGTGCCGACAGAATGACATTTCACCTCTAGCATCACTTAAAGTTAATGCCAGTCTCAGCGCAATGCATATTTTGCGCCATTAATGCCGCATCAAGTGGCTTTTGCACGTGTTTCTAATTTAAACGAGCGTTTTGGGTTTCTAAATATCCGTGGGCTTTGTAGGAAGATTGCAAATGGAAATTGGCTCCGCAGCGTGGAGCTTAATGGAGCAATGACGATGAAAAGAAAACAAATCCCCGTCTGTGGATGGTATACATTGGATGTTGATGTCGCAGGCAGCTTCCTGTTTTATTTTCAGATTTGCTGTGTGAGAAACTGTGAGCCTTTGGTTCAGTCTGTTTTTGTTCAGGGTCGGATGCGTCTCTGCGCATCTGAATTTGTTGTTCTTTGCTGAGCTACATCCAAATGGAAAGATCTTTACGCCACTTGCGTCGTTCTTTTTTCAAAGTGAAGGCACGCTCAGTCTGATTTCCCCACAACACAGTTTTCTCAGTGCATGCTGTGCTTGAATCATCCTCACTTCTTGCTGCTTGATTGGTTGTGTTTACTGCCTGTTGTTCCCTCCCAAACAACACACTCCCCCGCCTGGCCAAACAAACCCAAGTACAGAAGGCGCTGAAGGGTAAAGTCTTGATGTTAAAGCTCACGACTGAGAGGAGGGTTTGAAAAGGCGGCGGGCTATGTAAGGCGACACTGCCCGATGTCTCTTCTGCTAGTAGCACTGATATCAGGTGACCGGATCAAGTGTTCCTTCTGCCTTCGATGACAAAGACTCGTCTTTCGTGAACCCTGCTGAGTCCACTCTGTCTTGCGGGGCTTCAGTTCCACCTCCAATGACTGAGGTACAGGAACTGCGGGTTGGAAGTTGAGTCATGATTTGTTGTTAGGTGTGAAAATAATTTTGCCTTCACGGTTCATTCCGCTGCCCTGGGATCAAAGCACTTGTTTTCCAAACTGTAACGTCAAAGAAGTCAAATTTAGAGGAGCCTAAACTACCTCTAAAGGTTAGGGATTACAGGATTGATTCTACCTTGCTTTTAAAGGGGACATAAGTTGCCCTTCTTTTAAAATAAGTTTACACTAATTCCTGGGGCCTTTGTAAAATGCCAGTGGCATGCTTTGGTCAAAATAGCCCAGAGAGACAGTGCCGATGCTCCTTTTTTTAATCCGTGTCTTTACATCTCTATTAAAAGCGGCTTTTTTTTAAGAGCATGGAATGACCCACCAGACTCCACCCCCGCCTCTACCACAGGGTCTGCCTACTTTGGTAGGAGTTAACTCTGAAGCACATTATTGTGTTATGACAGAGAATACAGTTAAAAATCAAGAGAGCTGACGCCTGCACACACACACACACACACGCACACACACACACAGCAAAGTGATCCCTAGACTGACAATTTCATTCTCTAATACTTCTGTTCTGCCATGGAGAGCTGGTATGGACCCCCCTTTGAGGCGCAGTCCTGTTGAACTGGTCCGGGTTGTCAAAAAACACTGCAGCTGGTTTATTCTTCTGTCAAGCTCCATTTTAGAGAATAATGTTAAGAACTCTTTGCGGCTGCAGAGGACAATAATTTGTCCGTCCGTTAAAGTTGATTGTTGTGCCGTCTGAAAGCTTCAAACACGAAATATTGCGTTTGCACGGGCAACAACACGTAACACATATATGCAGGGACAGTAAAATGCGTGAATCCCAAGATAATACTGCTCAAAATGAAAGTCAGTGTCTGCGGTGGTGCCGTGACTGTGGAGCATATACACTCTGAGAGGCTTCTGCCGAAACATACGTGCATACGTGCTATAGGTGGTATTCGAAATGTGATAATCTGGCAAAAAAAAAAAATCCGGTTCGAGCCTTAAATCTGTATGTATGCAGGAGATCTCTGAAGTTTCTTCATTATGTATGAAGCACTTTCAGCTCTTTGCAAAATATAGGCCGAGTTCAAGTGGTCCGCACGGATTTTTGGTTCTTGAAGGAGCTTCGGTGAGTGAAAAAAAATCGCAAGTAAGAGAATGGGCTCAAATCGGCTTAAGTGGTACGTCTGGTAAGCCAAAAGAAGAATTTGATTATATTTTCTGATAAAACAAACAGCGTTTCTGAGCAGTGGCATATTTCGTGCAGCACATCAGTAAATATTGGTTTTTGAATTTGATATCCTGAGAATCTTCTTTATACCACGGATTCGTGGAGAGAATTAAAAGGTAGCACAGTGCAAAAACAATATACTTTAGGTCCACTGTTGGCTCTCCGTTTCCTATGATGCTCACGGTGCACGAGCAGATATGTGACGGGCGCAGAAGTCATTGCTGCTCACAGGGGTTTGGCATTTTCTGTGGTGATGGCTGTGACAAACATCAGAGTCTTTAGTGAAGCAGCTTAACATTACAGGAGCAGCGATGAAACGGCCCAGCGGGTGAAAAGCACACGCTGATTAAGGGCCCACAAAAGCCAGCAGTTCATGACTTTGCAATTAATTTATAGTTTGCCCACGCTGAATAAATGAACATTGAGTGTCAGGGGATAAGGATCTCTTTCTTTTAGTCATGGCACTTAACTCCCTGCTATAGATTAGTTGATGCCCCTCCTGCCCTGCTGTCAGCCAGGACCAAGGGAAGAAGAAGTGCCCGGTAGCTCGCCTGGAGGCTGCACGTGATAAGTCACAGTCAGCATTAGCAGCATGTCTTAGTGCTCCCGTGTGTCCCGGAACCCAACCTTGTTTGACCAGTTTGCCGCTGCCTTCAGTTCTCAGAGACAGCAGGGGGAGGGGGTGCGAGAGAGAACACAACAGTACATGATAGAAGAGTTAAAGACCAGACCAGAAGGTGTGTGTCATCCCAATCAGGCTTTTACAAGACACTGAATTTCCAAAAGTCATGTTAGTTTGTTCCTAGTTTTTTCAACCGTCATCGGACACCCGCCTGGCAAAAAAGTCTGTTTTTCTTTTACGTGACTGGATTTTTGAGGTCTCGGCAGGTGTGCTTAGGCCTGTTTCCAGGATCACCCGAGAATGAAAGATTTAACCAAGGAAGCACTCATTAAACCCACTGTGACTGACACAAGTTTTTCAGCCGCCCTGCGGATCATTTTTTAGAGCAGGGCATCATTTGATAGAATACATCAATTTAAAATTTCTCTCCAGCAGTTATCTGTTACTCAAAATTGTACATTTGACCAAAGTTCAGTAGGGCCGGCTGGCTGAACTGCGCAGCTTTTCGGTACCTACTGCTGCAGCCCTGAGGAACCAGAGATTCACCCCTTTAGTGCAGGATTAGTGAACGTGAGTGGGACGTGAGAGAAAGCACATCAGAAAAATGAACGCATGAGTTGACAGACCTTCTATAAATAGCTGGAACATTATCAGTCATTAGCCTCTTTTCAGCGATCGATGCCTGGCGTTTGTTGCGCATCACATCTCGTGGAAATGCAGTGGCCAAATTGGGGGTCGAAGCTGATCCACTGCCAACTCACCTCTGAGCCAGCGAGGAGGGAAGTATGGGAAGCGAAACGGTCCCACCTCGTGTGTGCCAACAGACATTAAGCTGGCATCGCGGGAACTCGCCACTCAAACCGTCGCTCAGCTGACCTAAAGCGTGAAATTATTTGTCAACCAGAACAATCGTTTTTCTCTTGGTGTTTTGGTTCGGTAATATTGACAAAAGCCTTTCAATTTTACCCATATTAAGCAAGAACTGACTTCTCACCTCCACTATAATAGCACGGGGCACTGTACTGCAGCAAAGTGAAGGCTTATATTTACAGTTGATAGGCTCAGACTGTTATCAGATCCGAGTGTAGGGTCATATATCTGACAACATAATGGTAAGAATGGCTACAAGGATAGCCTCAGACTTTTCTCTTATTTCCTCCAGCCGTAGATGAATTATTTGGCCGATTTTTACCTCTGTAAAGAGGTTACGCGCCTTGTTTTCTTTGTTTCTGTTTGTTTGCAGAAATACTGAAATAAAATGGATTTTTATGAAGCTTTTGGTCCGAATCAATGCATTTTGAATTCAGCCATTGCAAATTTATACAGGCCTTTCATGACTATTTGAATGGGGCATTCGAATGTAATCTCTCGCTTTATTCGTTGGATCCTGAGTATCAAGAAGATCTCGAAAATGACTGAGGACAAGGAGAGAGCGCTTCCGCAGGGAAAGACAGGGTTTTAGTTCACAGAACAACCTAAACTTGGTCTCTCCACTGTTGAGAGTTCTTTGGGCACCTCACGATTCGCTTACAATTACGATTCAGAGGCTACGATTCGATTATAAAACGATTGTTGATTAGTTTATTGATTTATTGCTGCACTTTTTCACAACATTTCTTTTTGTCTCACTGAATAAGCATTCATAACTTGCAATTTTGAAAAACAGTGCATTTATAATAAGAAACAAAAGTTGAATTAATTTCCATGACATTTTATTAAACTAATGGAAATGTGTGCAATCTGGAAAGTTATGTCGGGTGGAATCGAGTTAACCCTTAAATTCCACCGGATGTGTGTGTGTTGCGTCTGCGCTCCAGCACGGCAGGGGAGCTGATACCTTTAAATTCTAATCAATGACTGTGCTTCCACCGGATCCGTCGCAGCAGCTTGTGAAGCGATTCGGAATCGTCCACGTCCGCATAGCGATGCATCTAAGGAATCGGAAATTTCTCCCACCCCTAGTCTAAACACAATGTTTCTTAAGGAAAAGATTGTCTGGTTAAAGGAAAACATGTTATGCTCCTTTCTCACAAGATTTCCTGAGGCCTTGATAAAATGTCTGTGACAGGCTTTTGTCAAAACAACAGAAAGAGACAGTATAACAGCTCCTTTTCCATACAATTACATACACCTCTATTCCAGTGGATGATTTCAGAGGGGGGGGGGGTGCACTCCACTCCACTCCATCCCACCCCAGGGTCTGCCTCTTCTGAGATCTGTAGTACTTAATAACCCTTCGAGCACGTTGTTGCGGTATGAGAGACAAGACAGTAAATTACCCCGTCAGCTCAGACCGCACAGCACACCGAAACAAAAATACTCGACTGGCAGCTATATTCTCAAATACTTGCGTTTCCCTCGTCTGCAGCTGAACCATGGGCAGCTGGCAGGCTTTATGAATGTATCTGTTGAAAGTCTGCAAATTCAAACGATGGCTTTAAATGACTCATGTTGATATGTTGACTGGAGAACCGGAGAATTATCTTTTTGTCAACGCTGAAGATTGTTTGGAGTTAAAAAAAAAAAAAAAAAGAAATAGATCCCCTTTGTTCTTTTTGACAAAGAGAACACGTCTGTTTTTCTCTGGTGCATATCATGTCACACCCCATATCTCCGAAGTCTTGCACCTCCCATCAGTTGTACTCATCCTCTTCCCAAGCTGTACTTTTCCTCGCACGTGCGCCCGCGTGGTTCTCTTTCTCTTTTCACATGTATTTAACCTTCCGGGCTTCATATTCCATGACGCCCTGTCTGTTTGCATCACTTTGATCCAACACCCCCACTGTTCTGTAAGGATGTTATGTTGTCAGACTGCATACCTGTAGAGGAATTCTGCCAATAGCGTTCTCCATCAAGCCAGTCAGGCAATAAGATGTTTTTCACGCAAACCCCGTGGATTCCGGATCACATAATGGCCCACTGGACAAAGTGAATTAAAGCTTTTTGCAAGTGTGAAACATTGACCAGCTTGACGTGGTCGGACTTAGCAAGAACAAGTGTTTGGCATCTGGTCACGACCCCCTGCGCATGTTCCTTTTCACTTTCACTCTCACAGAGAAGAGCATTTGTTCACTTCAAAAGAATGACATCACAAGTCAATTAATACTACAAGAAAGCACGTTTGCAGCCATTTACAACCCCCCCCCCCCCCCCCCAAACAACACCATTCTAACACCCCCACCCTCTTTCATGTTTCCTGGTGCTATTTTTAAACATTTACAATATAATACAGTGAAAACGTCTTTCGGCTTGATAGAGCTCGGGATGACGCACATTGGGGGCTTAGGGCAGTGAGATCAAGTAAAGCCTAATGTGCATTCAAGGGGAACTATGCATAACACATACATACTGTAGAGCGGCTACAGTAGTTTTAACTATTTGATTACACATGCATACATGAGGGAGCTAAGAGGTTAGAGATGCTTGCGGATAAAGGGGGAAAAAAAAGTCTCAATCATGTTTGAGAGAATCAGAAAAGAGAAAAAGAGAAGTCTGTGTTCAAGGTGCCCTTGGATATGAAGCACTTGGTTCACCAGTGCTGGTCCAATGTGGGAGACTATGGACAGACTCAGCAGCTCCCGGCTTCCCGCGTGCGTCAGAGTGTGTGATTGTTAAAAATGGGCATTGATGGAAAAGAGAAGAAAACGTGCACATTTTCATAAGAATGGTCATTATGGCAGACACGTGAATGCAATTTCATTTATCTTTGGGAGCGCCGCTTCATGCAGCCTTATCTCACGCTCTCTGTGGGTTCGTCACACGACACTAACTCACAAACACACTCCAGATGATTGCGCCATTAAAAGAAATCACAATTTCACAAAGTGCAAAACAAAGACACGAGGGCGTTATGCTCATGGGGTCGGGGGAGGGGGGGGGTCATGCTTGTCTGTGTAAATTAGTGACATATTTCAGACAAAGCCATGACCCAAATAGAAAGTTTTTAGTTCAGTACGCTCATCTGATGTTTCGAACCCAAGCGTCAGTATTTACAGAGAGTCCAGGCCGTCACGACTCATATTGCTCAGAAGGTAACTCGGGAAACATTTGTTGTTCAGAGATACACATATGCTTCTTTCATTTGTACAAGATGCGTCCTGATTCCCCTCAGGACCCTTAGGTGAACTTTTGCGCCATGTCACAGCAGCTGCTAGAAATGCTCTCCATTCACAGCAACTGATTTAGACTTAGTGAAAGTACAGCAGACAAGAAAACTCTTAACTCATTGCACAAAGACAAAAGAACATACTGGGTTTTTTTTTATGTGTGTGCGTGTGTGTATGTGTGTGTGTGTGCGTGTGCGTGTGTGTGTGAGAGAGAGAGTTCAACTGAAGCTTAAGCAACCTCAACTAAAATACTGGACACAGGAAGTTCCGACATGCCCTCCAACTGAAACAAGTCATACATGTTCATAACCCTCTAGTACACAATGGCATCTTGAAGAGTCTCAGCCCTACAAGCGACAGAAGGGAAGCACAACTCATATGGGCATTTCCACATCAGAGCAGATGTCATTCTAAAGTATTTAGAAGAGGGTATAAGAGGACAGTTGGGGGGGGCTCCACCAGGGGCTTTTGTGTGATATGAGTAAAAAGCATGCTTTGTACATACAGTCATTGATGCCATTTTTACCCTTCACGTGCAGTTGCTCTTGTGGCCAATACACGGCCACTAGAGGTCACATATTCTTTGAAAGCTATCATTAGCCATATTTTGCTGCCCGAACAAACACCACACAGGCATGTTTTGGGCAGAAAGGTAGTCTCAGAGGTCCATTAACACCTGAAAGGATTGAACATTTTATATGATATTTGTTACTTGGTCAGACACGCAAATAGAAACTGTCCATGCTCCAAATTTAATTTTCTTGGCCGATTCCATTCGGAATAGGCAGCCTGTGTAGTGACCCGTTCCAACACAGAATGGACCCAGAAAGACACAACCCAAGGAAAAGGTAGAACAGTCTTTATTTTTAGGAACAAACTCAGGGAGTAACTGCTCAGCCCAGGGAAACCTTGTCCACTGCGGAAAGCTATGGTGGAGCCTGAGAACAGGTGAGGTGAAGCAGGGCACAAACAGCAAAATCCTCTTGGCGACGGGAGGAGTGAGACAGTCCAGAAGCCGACTTCCTAAATCCAGAATCCAAAATCCTTGGTCCAGAATCCAAAATCCAAAATCCAGGTTTCCAATTCGTAATGCAGGATCCAAAAGTCAGGGTCAAAAAACAGTCCAGGTCAAAAACAAGCAGGCAGGAGAATTATGCTGAGAAACAGAGGCTTGAAAGCTGCGTAAGGACTGCAGACAAACTGAGAAACTGAGAGCTTTATAGGCTGCAGACCAGGTGCAAACAATCAGGAGATCAGGCAGAAGATACATCATGCATTCAGGGTCAGTTGGGAAAACAGATCACGGCTTAAACCATGACAGTCTGACCTGCCCATTCCAACTTTTAAAACATTTTTTTTTTATAACTGTTGTAGTTGGCAGCATGCACAAACATTTGGGTGACTTTTCTTTCCGGGAAATTTAGGTTGTGCGATCATAATAAAAGCGTGAAAAAACGAATAAACTGCACCAGGTTACAAGATATTACAAACACAAAGAAACCTCGAAATTAGGTTCTCGTGGTTACTTTACCGTTATTTTGTACAGATAAAATCCAACAGTGAATGAACTGCTGTTTATTTCACTCGCCAGCCTGTACAGACTGCATGCATTTTTTGCCAGTACTCTTTGTGAACATCCCCTCCTGTTTGCCACGCAGCCAGCTGCTTATCGGTACCAGTGTTACTTGTCCAGATGGATGATTGTTGTTGATTGAGTTTGGTTACCTTTTGCTCCCAGTGCTGTGGCTAAAAGAGCTGTTGTTTTTTGGTTTAACAGTGTCTCACATGAACAAGTGTACCGCATGCTCTTGCTCAGTCGTTCTTCTCTATTTATATGCATTTACCTTTTTTTTCTTTTTATTAACTTGAGGTGAGGAACCTTTTTGCTGACAACACGTTAGCGTGTGTGTGTGTGTGTGTGTGTGTGTGTGTGTGTGGCCGTGACGTTATCGACGTGTAAATGTAGCCGACCCGTCACTTCATCTCTTCCACAGATGAAATCAGATATTAAAACAAACTCACTCACAAGCCGGACCAACTTTTTGAATCATCAGGGCGTGGTAAGGATGTTTTAACAGCTTGCCTGTGCCGCTCCAGGAGTTTATCACAAAAAGTTTGCACTGTGTGGGATGTTTTAATATGGAAAATTACATCATGTGTTATGTTGTGTCATATTTCTTGGGTGGAGTTTCCTGGACTGTGTGATAAGCTACAACTCACTTACTTGTTTTGAGGGCTAGAATTTTAACAAGTGTCCCCTGCTCTAAGCTGACTGACTTGTCTGTCTAGCTCCATAGCATTGTCATATAAACTGTTCAACTGATGTGACTATTGTAAAAGTCTGAGATCATTGTCCATCCCTAATTGTGACACAAAACAGCATTTTCTCGGTTGAAGAATAATGCCTTCGATGAGAACATTAAGAAAATAGTTAGCAACTATTGGTCAAGTGGCAGCATGTGATATATGGATGTAGTTGTGAAGCTGTTTGCTGTGACGGATATTTTGAAGAGCCAAATTATGTTTAAATGGACACTATGTAATTTCTTCCCCCATCTAGTGGTGCAATTTTATTTTGCAAAGTCAAATGAATTTGCTCTCTAGCGCCTCACGTTTTCAAATGTGCATTGCAACTTCTTGAACTACGGCAGGCGGTATGTGTCAAGATTCAAGAAGCTATATATTCAGACTCAAGGTCCATACAAATAACACTATAAATACAGATGATAGACAATATGTCAGATAACATAAGTTGACATAGCCTTTGGTGTGCAAGCAATGCAATTAGTCATATTCCGGGAGTTACTGGAAGTGACGTCGACGCAGCGGTAGCGTTAGCAGCAGTGTGTAGTTGCAATCTGGAAAGTGTTCTTTTAAATAAACTCCCGGTAAACTTCCAAACTTTCTAATGCCTCGTTTTGTGAGTTAAGAGCCTATGTATACTACGGCAGAAGTTTGGTAACAATCAATGCATTATTAGTGGGATAATTTACGAGATAAAATCTATTTACCATTAGCGCCAGTAATAAGCCATTTGGCGGACGTGACGTCAAAATGACGTCATTTCTGCTTGTAGGCCTGGTGGGGAAAACGCGGTTCGAAGTGCTTTATGTCCCTCTCGGCACTTCGTCGTTTTTCATAGAGCGGAAGGACATGGCAGCCTCCATAGAGCTTGCCTGCTCTATGTAGATACAGACAAGTTATTCTTCACTCAGGAGGATAAGTGAGATTTTTGACAGAGATAATTTTACACCAATGAGGACTAATTTATGAATGAATATGTTGATTTGAGCTAATAAATGACTTACTATATTACATAGTGTCCCTTTAAAGCGACGAGGAATGGCTTATTGAAAAACTTGAGCAAAGTTTCGGTACGGATCCAGACTGAATACATGACTAGGTTGAGGCTGGAGCAGAGCAGAGAATGAGGATATTTGATTGAGACAATGAAGGAAAAGTGTCACTTTTGAATCAAAGACAAATGGGAGACTTAATGAAAGGGTTGCCTTCATGCAGTGATTAGATGAATGGGGAATAATTGGAAGCAAGAGGTTAGAGGAGAGGCTGACATACAGCCGAGGTCTACCACGGTAAACTTGCAGCTATGTTGCTGTGTGTTTACTTAAAATGACTTTAAAGCCTCGATTGGTCAAGAGGGCGATGTAAAGATAAAGCTGGAAAGGTAGTGTAACGGTCAACATTACCATCTGGTTTCAGGCCAGCAGCTGAGTAAATCTATAGATTTGTGATCTTTATCACGGGATCTATGTGCTTCAACAATCTGCAGTGACTTCCATAATGTTTGCGACTAAGTCACATCTCCTCGCTGTCAAATTCTAAATCAAAGCAATTCAGATGTGATTAAAGTGCACATTCCAGACTTTGATTTAAAGTCATTTTCATACATGTCAGTTCCACCACGTGGAAATTGCAACACTTCTTATACATAGACATTGTCCTTCACATAATGGAGGTATTTTGATATCAAAACACCAATCCTCTCATCAACTGCACGTTTGAAAAGGCAGTCACTTATCCGTTTAATTCAGTCTAATCACCAATTAGGATTGCTATTTGGTGCTAGTCCAGTTTAGTTTGTCTTTGTCTCTGTTTTCTATTTATTGAAATCGCTCAACTCAACATGCACTTTCGTTTGAGGATCTGACAGTGGACACGCGTCGCTGATCGTTGTGCTTTGTCTTACCGGTAGAGCTGTGAAAAAGGACTCATTTGAAAGTAGCCATCTTCTGAAGATATAAGACATAGTTAGCAGCCCAGAGATGTACACCAACTCTCAAGAGGCAGATTATGACACATTTCTCTGTGACCTGTCAGGTTTCTGAAGTAATTAGTTGAGTCTTCCCTCTAATGAGCAGGAGATTAGTCAGTGAGATTTCTAAGGCACAGTATGCTACACTTTAATGACCCATAAACATGCTCTCAGTGATAATCGTCAAAATGAGAGTATTTTGTCACACTCTCAGATATAGTCACACATCGTTTGGGCTCCTTCCAGCATACTTTGGCTGTGTTCCAAAAGCAATAAGGAATTAGGCAGTCGGAAGTGAGATGCGCATGCTGCTCAGTGCTCAGTGACCCGGTCTAGGCCTAATTTTCTCTGCGAATATTAGAATGTGTGGCATGCAACATTATGGAGTTATAATCTGATCACATTTTATGGGAAAATATTGCACAGCGGTAGTGGAGGATTTGACTCGATGTGTATGATGTAACTGTTTTGGGACATTTATTAAAAGAGTATTTGCTGACTCTGCAGTCAGCCTAATGCCTCCTGAATTCAAATGTTAACTGGATGCAATTCAAATGCAGATAAGGTGCTTTTGTTTCGTTGCGGTTGCTGTTCACAGACTAAAGCAGAGGTGAACAGTATGAAAAAGGTAATAGGCAATATTACACATAGGAGAGTTTTCCTTTCTTCCATTATTATGTGGGCGTGAATGAGAAATGAACTTTAGACACTTGTGGATATCTAACACATTACTCTCAGGCAGAATCACCCTGTATTTCTGGTCTCGGCACCAATGAGAGGATGGAGATTTGTTGGTACTAGTGAGCATTTTAGTGGTGATTTTTAAAAAAAGTGATTTGTTTCTCTTTAGAAATTGTTTGGTTCCCGGGAATCGTTCGCAAGCGCCCAACTCTAAAAGTAACTGGGTCGCTGTGTGTACAATGTAAATCTTAAAATTGACCATTTAATTCTTTACGAGACTTCCGGTTTGCCATGTGGAGAGGGTAGACATAGCAACGGACTGCTCCGGAAAAATTCAGCCTTTTAACTAAATTCACCCCACAGATAGCTATTTTTACGCCACCCATCAATACAAAAACATCTTGGCTAGTGCTTTAATTATCTACCCACTAGTGATGGCCGGTAGGAGTGCGAAAGGAAGTAAGAAGGAGGACGCTAGCTTAACGCTAGAGGCTATCACCGAACTGCTTCAGCAGCATGGGGAGGATCTGAAATCTGAGTTCAAATCTTCGATCAACATGCTTAGCTCCAAGCTGGACCAGGTGCGGCAGGCCCTGGAGGAACAGGCAGAGCGAGTCTCCTCTTTAGAGCTCGCAACAGAGGATCTGGGCCAGCGAGTGGCTTACCTCGAAGACTCGTGTGCTGCTCTCCGTGAAAACAACGACAAGCTAAAAGACAAAGTGACGGACCTGGAGAGCCGCAGCAGACGACAGAACATCCGCATCCTCGGTCTGCCCGAAGACACTGAAAGTGGGCGCCCTACTCACTTTTTCTCCAACCTTCTCTGCGAACTATTTGGGAAAGATGTGGGTCGTCCACCTCGCCCGGTGATCCTTCGCCTGCATCGATACCTGACCAAGGACCTCATCATTCGAGAAGCCAGGAAGAGAGGAAAGCTCGACTATAAAGGTGTGTCTATTCGTATTGTGGAGGACTACAGCCCAGATGTCCTGGCCCAACGTGTGGAGGACATCATGGCGGAGCTTTACAAGCGGGGCTTGAAGCCGGCTCTTCTCTTCCCAGCCCGTCTTCGCATTACGCAATCCAGCGGTGCCAAAAAACTTTTCGGTTCGGTGGAGGAGGCTCAACAGTTCATCAAAAGGCTTCCAAAACCACAGGAAGACCAATAAAGGAGCAACGTTCTACCGAGGGCTCACTCCAGAAACACAGGGGGGCTGCTTTTCCTCAGGGCGCAGCAGGTACTGTGAATATAGCCGGTTGTCATATTACCTTATTTCTAACTGACTTATTCTAGCCATCCTCTTGGTTGGTATTTGGACTTTATGTATGGAAGAATAGCTCCATTATTACTTGTATGTTTTGTCCCAACACTATCTGGAGCCTCTCTCCAGGCTATCCCTTGTGGTTGCTTTAAATTGCATTACATTACTATTTTTCTATAGTGTTCGTGAAGGCTAGTAAAGTATGGTTTAAAAATCTATTTTACTGTGGGGGGTCTACACCTACTCCATGCCCACTAGGAGCAGTGGTTAGTTTGCTATAGGTTAGTTATGTTTTTCTGACTCCAAATTGTTAGTTACTGGAAGGATTAGATCTCTAAGAATGTTAATTTTGAAGAGCTTGCTGCCACATTGTTGTTTTTTTTTTGTTTGGCAGCTGTTTATGTTTGGGGGGGATTTTTGTGGGGAGGGTAAGGTCATGGCCACACTGCTATCGTACCCATCAAAGTAAAGCTAACGCACAAACTCTGAAATTATGAGTCGGCATTTAAATTTTTTAAGTTGGAATGTCAAAGGTTTAAACCACCTAGTGAAGAGAAGGAAGGTTTTTTCCCATATTAAACGATTTAATACAGATGTGGCGTTTCTGCAGGAGACCCACATCAGGAGCTCGGACGGGGGTCGTCTCCTGGCATGCTGGAGGGGACAATGTTTTCACTCCCATTTTCAGACTAAGGCACGAGGGGTCTCCATATTGATTAGCCAGAATACTTCGTTTGAGGCCGAGAATGTGGTGGCTGATAAACATGGCAGGTTTATTATAGTGAGTGGAAAACTGCACGGCACTCTGGTCGCCCTGGTGAATGTTTACGCTCCTAATATAGATGATGAGAATTTTTTTAAACAACTATTTTCTTCCCTACCTGACCTCAATATATACTCACTGGTTCTAGGGGGCGATTTCAACTGTTGGCTGGACCCAACATTAGACCGCTCATCCCTTAAAAGTAATGTCATAAGCAAGTCTGCATCAGTCATTCAAACCTTTTTATCTGAATATGGACTGTGTGATGTGTGGCGTACCTTAAACCCCGACAAGAGGGGGTACTCATACTTCTCACATGTACACAAAACCTATTCAAGAATCGATTATTTTATTACAGATACTAAATGGCTGCAACAGATACGTTTCTGTGATTATCAAAGCATAGTTATCTCTGATCATGCCCCACTCACTCTGTCCCTGTCCCTTCCTCACTTCCCCCTAAGAACTGGACAATGGCGTTTCAATTCAACCCTGCTGTCGGATGAAAACTTTGTAAAGTTTATCCAAGATGAGATACGTTTCTTTTTTGCTACTAACTCTTCCCAAGAGACCTCCAGCCTTGTTGTATGGGATACCTTTAAGGCCTACATCAGAGGGCAGATTATTGCCTACTCAGCAAAAATTAAAAAACAGTCCACCTATGAACAGAACAACCTAATTCAGCAAATCAAAGAGGTAGATGTAAAATATGCTCTCAATCAGTGTCCTGAACTGTTCAAAAGGCGTGTTGAACTTAAAACAAGGCTTGACCTATTGACAACGCATTCGGCTGAACGTCTGCTTTTACACAACAAAGCCAAATTTTATGTGCATGGCGACAAATCCGACAAACTATTAGCAAATTTGCTCAAAGGCTCCAGGGCAAGGCAAACTATTTCTAGAATTCGAAAACAAGATGGCAGTATAGTCATAGATCATGGACAAATTAATGATGCATTTAGGGACTTCTATGAGGAGCTTTACAGCTCCCAATCACAAACCAATTCTAACATGACTGATGACTTTCTAGCTAAACTTCACATTCCTGCAGTTTCACTAGAACTTAAGAACAAATTAGATGAACCCATCTCCCAGTCCGAAATCTCCCTAGCAATAGCCTCAATGCAATCTGGCAAATGCCCGGGTCCGAATGGTCTCCCCTCAGAATTCTTCAAACAATTTTCAGAATTGCTCTCTGTGCAGCTCAGCTCCACCCTTACCGATTGTTTTAAACACGGATCCCTCCCTCAGTCATTTTACGAAGCTGGTATCACACTTATTGCAAAAAAGGGCAAAGATCCAGAGGAATGCACATTCATATAGACCTATCTCTCTCCTAAACACAGATGCCAAAATTTTAGCCAAAATTCTTGCCCGTAGACTCAAAACTGTTCTACCATCAGTTATTTCAAAAAGTGGATGCCCCTTTCCATGTCCCTTGTGGGACGTATCAATTCAATTAAGATGAATATACTACCCAAATTTTTATACCTCTTTCAGGGATTGCCTATTTTTATTCCTAACACTTTTTTTAATGAGCTGGACTCCATTTTTTTATCCTTCATTTGGCAGGGTAAACGCCCAAGGCTTAATAAATTACAACTTCAAAAACCTAAACATCAGGGGGGGTTTGCATTCCCCAACTTCCGGTCTTATTACTGGGCCGCCAACCTTAGATGTTTAGTGTTTTGGTATTTCTACCATAACCTGGACGGCTGCCCCGACTGGGTGGATATGGAGCTGCGCAGCGGCAACAATATATCCATCCCGGCAGTGCTCTGTTCCCCACTTTCACTTACTACACTTAACCTTATTTCAAACCCTGTGGTGAAACACTCGCTGAAAATATGGGGCCAGTTTAGGAAACACTTTGAACTCCATGATTTTTCCCTCTTAAGTCCAATCGCACTTAACCATTTTTTTAAACCATCTGTTCAGGATGGGGTGTTCCTAGAGTGGCACCGGAGGGGGCTTATTCATTTTAAGGACCTTTTCATAGAGAAGAATTTGGCATCCTTTGAGGAACTTAGCAACAAATATGGTTTACCTAAATCACATTTTTTTAGATATTTGCAAGCCAGAAACTTTATTCGGTCTCACTTTTCAGGCTAAGTTTCCCTATCAGAGTGTACATTGTTGGAAACCATCCTATTATTGAACCCGACTCGTAAAGGGATGGTTTCGTGGCTTTATAATAAAATTAGTGGTGGGAATAGATTATTTTTTTTAATCTAGATTAATCTCACTGAAATCTTGAAATTAATCTAGATTAATCTAGATTAAAATGGCTCATTCAGGGGTCCGGCAATCCGCGGGGTTCGCGGAAACAGACGTGTAAACTTTAGTTCCTATCCAAACAATAGTCGTTTAATCCTGAGACTGTTGCAATTGTCGCGTCGAGTGCTTCAATACAATAGTGTAGTAACCCCACGCATACCTTTCTCACTGCAATTAAGTTTTATTTCGGACTTTATTTCGAATTTAGTTTCTTTTTCACAGCTGCCTCTGCTATTCCTGCTCTTCTCAGGTGCACCTAATGTAGTTTTACATCATTTGTAACGTGATGTATATCTTGTATAACAAATTGTAAATAACAAAACATTTATTCGTGTTCCTGCCCTCTCTTTCCTCATGTTTTTTTCTCGCGGGGGTGCTGCACAGCCGCGGGGCCTTTAAGAATTGAACATTCTAAATGTGACGTCACAAGCAACCAAAGCTACCAAAGCAAATTCTCAAGCTACCAGGTAGCGTAGGTCGCTCTTGGTGTACACGCAGCATTAGGGCAGACCAGCTTATTCACATACATGGCTCCAGCAGTTTCTCTAGCTTCGCCAACTTCTCATATTCAGCACTTGTTGGGAGGGCCAGGTGGTGCTGCTGTTGAGATAGCGTTGTGTGCAGTGCGTCTCTGTTGCGCCACACGCGCAGTATCCTCCCTGCGGCCACCATATTAGGAGCGCTGTCTGTTCCAACAGAGCAGATTTTGTCAACTATCCCCCACAGATTAGCGACTTCCATAAACTGCCTAGCACAGGCTTCTGCAAAGTGGCGTTCTTCTGTTTTAATCACACCTAACGGCAGACAAAGTACATCAGCCCACACCCAAGCTAAAATATCAAGGTAAAAGTCATCACAGTTTGCTTAGGCGACCTATTTTGACCCAGTTCCCAACCCAACTTTGAGAATAGATTAACGGCGATATTTTTTATATCGCCCGATAAGACTCTCAAATTATCGCAGCACGTTAACGCCGATAACGGCCCACCACTAAATAAAATGCTGACCATGAAGGAGACGTCCTCACGTAAACTCAAAACTTCATGGGAAGAAGACCTGCATATGACTATACTGGATGAGACATGGACCTCTATACTTAAACTGGTGAATACATCATCTCTGTGTGCGCGCCATTGTCTCATTCAGTTTAAAATAGTACATAGAGCCCATCTCTCCAAAAGCAAACTATCTTGTTTCTATCCAGAAATCACCCCATACTGTGACAAATGTAAAACTGCCATAGCCACATTGGTTCATATGTACTGGTCCTGCCCCAGTCTTGGTCAGTTCTGGACAGATGTTTTCCGTACGATGTCCGGGTTGGCCGGAGTTGCCGTAACACCTGGCCCTCTTTTGGCTCTTTTTGGCCTCAGTGATGAGGGGTCGCCTTTACCAGCCTCTAAAAGACAGGCACTGGCATTCTGCTCATTGTTAGCGAGGCGTACAGTTCTGACCAGGTGGAAGGGTGCTGTTCCTCCAACTCACAAGCAGTGGTTATGTGACCTCATGTCCTGTTTGAAATTGGAAAGAATTAGATGCTCTCTTCAACACTCAACTGGTAAATTTGAAAAAATATGGGGGCCCTTTCTTAACTCATTTCAAAATATACAATAATCCTCTAGATCAATTTATTTTATTAAAGTGTGCTCTGTTTCTGTCAGGGATAAGAATGTAGTACGTGGACCTATTGGGCAGTGACCTGGGTGGGCTAAATGGGATTACTTTGTAGGGATTAATTATTTATTTTGTATATTATTTTATGTCTGTGCCAGATAAACACTTTGTATTCATAAACTGTATGCATAAAAGGAAAAAAACTTAATAAAAAGACAATGATTAAAAAAATTGACCATTTAAAATTGTAAATCTTAAAAAAAAAGACGTTTTTTTCACAATCGAACATAGAAAATAGCAAACATTTTTGTATTTCATGAAAACATTCGTTCCTCCCGGAGTTGAGTTGGGGCGACGTTAACAAAAGGCTGGAAAAGTGAGAGGTAATGGAAACAAACTGCCAGAGGGACATGTTGCAACTAATTAGATAAGTAGCGTGATTGGATATGAAGAGAGCACCTGAGAGAGGCCGAGTCTCTCTGAAGAAAAGAGTTCCATCAGTCTGCAATAAAACTGTCTGTATAGTATGTATTATGGAGCTATTTCACCATAATGTTCCTAAATATGATCTTACAAACAGTTTGAATATTTCATCATCTGTATTATGTGATATCAGAAAAAGATTATGGCTTTTTTAGGGTAAGCCTCGCATATTTCAATTAGACGATACTAAACCACGTATTGCTACAGCATGGCTATGTAGTAAAAGAGTGGTGGACTTTGTTAGATTTGATTCTTTAATTGGAAGCTCAAGAACGGACCGGAGTAATTCAAGTGAAAATGAAGTCTTCATTGCTGGCAAGAAGTGAAGTATTTCAGCGCTGGACTCGGTATGACAGAACTCTCGCAGGAATCCGTCAGACAGAGTCCCCATTTCCGGTAACATTTTGTATCTATATGTCTCGTTGTTTCACACGTTGGATCCCTTATTGATCAAATATGATTGGATATGAGTAGGTTCTTCGTCATAAGCCAAATAATGTGTGTGTGCATCTTGAGACATGGACAGAGGACTGTTGAGCAGACAAGAATGAGACAATATTCTTCTTCCAAAGGTCCAGCTATGGGTCCCCTCAGTTCCCAGACTTAGTTTTTGGACCTTGTCCCAATGTTTTTGACACATGTTGCTGCCATCAAATTCAAGATAAGCTAATATTCTCACGAAATGTAAAAAATGTCTCAGTTTCAACTTCTCGTCTTTTCTACGTTCTGTTGTGATGAAAACATTGACTCGTGTCATTTGAAATCATTGCAACGTTTACATTTACTTTCTTACAAAATGACTTGACTTTCATGGAATTGGGGTTGTAGTTCCTGGACCATTATTGAAAAAAAAAAAATAATAAAGAAAAACAGAAACACAGGCCCTGAAATAGTCGTGTTCCATAAACATCAGGAAGCGGAAAGCAATGTCTGCCTTATTTCTGGCTACTTAATATTCATTGCGTCTTTTAGCCTGCTTTGGAGATTGCCTGCCGGAAATGTGAGCAAGAAACACTGCGTTTTCACAAAGGAAGAACTGGGATTCATTTTAAAGGCGAGCATCTTTCGATGGCTGATAGTGGAGTGGAAGAGGCCGGCCCCTGAAAGTGGATGTAGGCGGTGAAAAAAAACTATGTTCCCACCTTGTTTCACCTTCCGAAAGATTTTAATTTTTTTTTTTAAATTTTATCTTATCTATTCGATGAAGTAAGAATGCTGTCTAAAGAAATGCTGTTTTAAAGCATTCGTCTATTTGATTATTTTTTTTAAGCCACTTTGGATCCGTGTCACAAACTGTTGGATTGTAGAATGGATGCATACCTTTAACAAGGGAAGCCCTGCTGAAAACAAGGGTATTTTTAATTCAATAAAACCAGCTATTAGTCCTTTTTTTTTAACTTGAGGGAAATTCTGGAGGGAAAAAGAATCACAGCAGGGTTTTGCAGACCATGTATAGGAAATCATTTTCTTGATTTCTGGCTGAACACACGGGTGTGTGGAAAAGAGTGTGTTTGTGCTCTGTTCCAGGTTTGATTTTGAGACATTTAGTAAGGCATTGTAGAAAAGTACACTCGGTCGTACTAATAATGAGAAGAATATGAAATGAAGGCCTGCCTCTAATAAAGGCCTGGTACCCTAAGCTACTGAAGTGAACAAAGACCTGTTAATGAAGGACACGGTCTAAGAATGGAGAAACAGCGAAATGAAAATGGAAGATGAGGCATCTCGATGACTGCGTTGAGTCGATGTCAATGCCACATGTGCCGTATTTGGACACAATTTGGCAACCCGCTGAAAAGCAACGTCGAGGGTCAGCAGATAAGAGAATAAAGCTGTAATAAAGCTGCCGGCTCGCTCGTTTGTTGTAAATTCTCTAAAGGATTGCTCACTTGGTCATTCTCCGGACGGCTCACACGTAGCTCCTCTGGAACGTTTCTAGAAAATCTCAGGGCTGCAGTGGATGCGTGATGACAGCTTGAGAGTTTGGCGTAAGCTGTTAACTTGATATTTTGGCAACAGCATTACATGTTTCCTAATTTTGGGGTCAAGGTTATGTGTGTGTGTGTGTGTGTGTGTGTGTAGGGAGGGGGGTAAAATCCAGACTAGATTTGATGGAACCATAATGGAGTCTTTGGTTATATGAAATTGTTATGTCAGAACAAATTTTGGGCCAAAGTATTTACTTTTCTTTTCGATGGGAAATACAGCCACAAAGGGGGGGTGAAAAGCAGCTTTCCTGATGAGGATGGAAAAAGTGTCTCAGGAGTTGTGTGGCAAATTATAGTGAAAGCTTTATGAGAATCTGCTCCGCTCTCATCTTATAATTCACTTAGGTTTCAGAGCAGATACTGTCGGTTATTCTGTGCACTAGGGCTGCACGATATTAGAAAAATATGCGATACACGATAACATGACTGGATACCGCGATATCGATATTACTTGCAATATTTAATATATACATATATTTTTCCCTCTCTACTTGCCATTCTGCATTTTATCATGTATAAAACAACTGAGAGCAATGTTTTATTTCCAACATTTTTTTATTAGGAAAAAACATGGCTGATATACAGCATAAACTTAAAATGTCAACCTTTTTAATAACAGCAAATTAGGTGAATCACGGAGGAGTTCACAAAATGAGGTCGGGAGGGACTTAAAAGTGCTTAAATGATTACATGGGGAAAAGACCAAAATGGCTAGTGCATTTACATTCATAAATCTTCCCTTGGCATAGCAAATTTGTTTAGCATAAACGGTATACAGATTACGGATACAGGTCGTTTAGGCCATTGTCATTTAGGCCGCAGTCGTTTAGGCCCCCCTGCAGTCATTTAGGCCGACAGAAGAGTCGTTTAGGCCAGGCTACCTGAGCAGCTGAAATCTTTATTACTGTACATTCGTTATTATAAGATATAAGTCAGCTCTACTGGTCTGTCTGGGTAGCCTACATATCTATGGTAAATTATTTAATAACCAACTTTAGTGTGGAAACGTTTTTTTTATTTAATAAATGGTGATTTATAAATTCATAAAATTGTGGAAATAATCATCCGCATTGCCACATTCATTGGACAATGATGTTGTATAATACAAATTCGGTTAGCTTAACAATGCTAAATCTCGATCATGCAAACGAGCAGAAACGGACATTTTAAAGAGTGTAAATACACACCAGGAGCAAGAAAAGGGAGCAGGTCGTTTAGGCCATTGGCGTTTAGGCCCCTCTCCAGTCGTTTAGGCCAACATAGGAGTCGTTTAGGCCAGGCTACCTGAGCAGCTGAAATCTTTATTATTGTACATTCGTTATTATTTGAAGTGGGCGTTTTATTTTGAAGACGGTACAGTTCCTCTTCCTTTCTTCACGTTCACCACTCGACATGTTTACACCGGTGCGGCAGTCACTGACAATGTAAGTTATGTCAGAGAGTCTCTATTATGAGGAGAGGGAAAACTGGCGGCTATTTCCGGGTGGTACTGCACTCTAGGGGCGCCAACGAAGCAGTGCAGAGCACGCCAAACTCTATGGTGGTACTATGAAATCCACCTTAGATCCAGCCATTGCTTTGGATATAATTTTTTATATTTTTTCATTTTAATTTTCCTAAAGGCAGGATAAATTATCCTTTCAAACGGCACTTGGTTTTTTTTTTAGACTCACTAGATTTGTTTAAAATACACATTTATTGTCAGTATTGCATCCCGAGTGACGTCACGCATGTGGCATCACTTTACGGCATGGTCAGTCCTAGCGCTGAGCTAGCAGAGAGGTGTTAGCTCAAATAGTTACAGATTTCAGCACAGCCCTTTTACATCCTCTCTGACTAGCCTCTGGTTTAGCTTTGGTTGTTGTTAGCAGCACCAGGTTAGCACTCTGGCACAGTGGACGAGTGCCGTAAAGCAGCCGGTCGTAATCAGCCGTGCGTTCTTCAGATTCCGTTAGCTAGATGCTAGCGGATACTGACTCGCAAATGCCAGACCTGTAAGAAAACAGAAAGCTATAACTCCCAGGTTATTGTACTTTTGATATAAATCCACATCCCTCTGTCAGAAATCACAGTATTATTTTCAGGTTTCAGCCGCTAGCGGGGACATTTTTTGAGTTATTAGCGCCAGTCCTATGGAAAATGGTCATTCTGCACTCTCGCCAGCGCCCCCAGAGAAAATCAACTGAACTGCAGCCAAATTTTTTACAATGGGGCGAATAGGAAGTGGAACGGCTGTCTGTAAAAGGGCTGTGGTTATGTTCATACTGATGTGAAATGAATGTGTACATGTTACTTACCTTTCTGATAGTGTTTTCTTGCTCCTGGTGTGTATTTGCACTCTTTAAAATGTCCGTTTCTGCTCGTTAGCATGATCGCGATTTAGCATTGTTAAGCTAACCGAATTTGTATTATACAGTATTATTGTCCAATGAATGTGGCAATGCGGATGATTATTTCCACAATTTTATGAATTTATAAATCACCATTTATTAAATAAAAAAAAAACGTTTCCACACGTAAAGTTGGTTATTAAATAATTTACCATAGATATATAGGCTACCCAGACAGACCAGTAGAGCTGACTTATATCTTATAATAATGAATGTACAGTAAAGCCCTGTACACACACGTCGCTGCTATTTACTCGCTACTCGCCACTCGCTTGGGTGCTTTTGCTGACTTGGTTGGGTGGCCACTGTTTGGAGAACACTGGGGGAACGTCACCTGTCAATAATCTGTATTCTGCATTTTAATTGGCTACTCGCTTTTACTCGCGTCGCTCGAAGTTGAAATATGTTCATCTCGGAATCCGCCCACATCGCATCGCGTGTACTCTCCTCGCCTACTCGCCTCGCGTGAACACATAGACATTCTATTGACATCACTCGCTACTCGCTCACTCGCCACTCGCTTGGGTGCTTTTGCTGACTTGGTGTGTAGAAGTTGGGTGGCCACTGTTTGGAGAACACTGGGGGAATGTCACCTGTCAATAATCTGTATTCTGCATTTTAATTGGCTACTCGCTTTTACTCGCTTACTCGCGTCGCTCGAAGTTGAAATATGTTCATCTCGGAATCCGCCCACATCGCATTGCTTGTACTCTCCTCGCCTACTCGCCTCGCGTAAACACATAGACATTCTATTGACTTCACTCGCTGAGCGAGTAAATAGCAGCGACGTGTGTGTATGGGGCTTAATAAAGATTTCAGCTGCTCAGGTAGCCTGGCCTAAACGACTCCTCTGTCGGCCTAAACGACTGCAGGGGGGCCTAAACGACTGCGGCCTAAACGCCAATGGCCTAAACGCCAATGGCCTAAACGACCTGTATCCCAAGAAAACACTATCAGAAAGGTAAGTAACATGTACACATTCATTTCACATCAGTATGAACATAACTTACATCGTCAGTGACTGTCGCACCGGTGTAAACATGTCGAGTGGTGAACGTGAAGAAAGGAAGAGGAACTGCACAAACCGTCTTCAAAATAGAACGCCTACTTCAAATAATAACGAATGTACAATAATAAAGATTTCAGCTGCTCAGACAGCCTGGCCTAAACGACTCCTATGTTGGCCTAAACGACTGCAGGGGGGCCTAAACGACTGCGGCCTAAACGCCAATGGCCTAAACGACCTGCTCCCCAGATTACAATTCTGCTGCCATAATGCTGGACAGGACAAGGAAAAACAAAAAAAAAATTTGCGATAAAATTTTTACTTTTGCGATACGTGTATTGTAAGCCGTGGTATCTCGATAACGATACATTTTCGATATATCGTGCAGCCCTACTGTGCACCAAATTAAATACGGTACCACCGGGTCAAAAGTGAGTAATTGATTATTCCTTTATCACCTGCGTCCATTAATTCCATATAAACTAAATCATCCTGTCAAGAGTCCAAATTACTGCCCTGTGCTGAAATTTCAGAACAGTTTGGTGTGCGTCAGTGTGTGTGAGAGAGGGTGTGTATATTCATCCATGTCAGGACCAATTTGAGAATCAAACGTGGGACATTCTTGCAAATTGGGTCATTTAGACCGATCCTCCCTTCTGTGCAGTTTGGGTTTAATAGGACTGCAAAGTAGCTGGAGGTTAACGTTGGGATAGACTGTTTAGGTTATTCCTGCTGAGAGTCAAAGGGAGGAATAATGACTAAAGAATTAACCTACAGCCCTGTGCCATATTGTTTATACTTACATCTTTAGCTGCGGATCCCCCTCAGGAAGCAGTATCTTTTGAAGATGGTCGATGCATTCTCGTCGCAGGAACCAGTGTCTGAATTAAGTCCTGTGGAAATTATTTTAAGCCCCAAAAAGTCGTTTCTTCTGTACGGATGGGGCTTGCAGTGCTGAACATCCCCGATTGGTCAAGTCCTCTGTGTATGTTATTCCTGCCAGTCATCTCATGACCAATAGTCACAATACTTTGTAAATCCATTTGCCTACTTAATGTCAGACATTCCGGTTGTCTTGAACATGCTTTGCTGCAGCAATTTCTTTTCAAGTTTAACTACAGCTCAGACTAATGAACCCCCTAATCACCGCTGCCCTTGTAAAGCATTGGGACCTGGACACTTACATTGTCCCTGCCACTTTCCCGTCACCAACCCTCGATATGCATCCGAATAAATCACTGCCTAATTCAAGGTGAGAAGGTTAGCAGCACGGACATTGTGGCGACGAAATGAACTTGGTGAGTGGAAGTGTTTTAAAGCACGGAAAGAAGTGTCGTCCTCCCGCGGCTCTGCATCACGGTATTCCTCAGTGATTTCTGAATACTTCTATATCCTCAAAAACGTAAAGACAGAGGTTTGTCATGACTCTGGCATTATTTGGACTGATGTATAACTGGAAATATTATCCTATGCACCAGCACCAACGTTTCCTTCCTACCTAAGCAACTAATCTACCCTCCTGTTCGGAGATTTGTGGAGACAAAATTAAATCTGCTCGCTGGTTTTTTACTCTGTTATGCACAGATAATGTCTCCGCATGCTCACAGGAGATTTCCACATTGGAATGGTGATTATTGGAAAGTTATTGTGTGGTTAACGTGCCTACATTAAACCGGGGACCTTGGGCTCCAGTGTCTCATTGAGATGAGGATTGAGTTTGATTGGCTGTTGAGTTTTAAAAATCAACTGTCAAAATCATCTTTAATCTGCATTCATGTATTTTTTTTATTTTTTAGAAGAGCTGCATAAGAAGATATTTTGCATGTTTTGCATCTTTCTATTTTTCTAAAACACTACTATTGTCCTTTTTAATATGCTCCCATGTTCGTGAGTAATTTTCTTTGTCAGTCTGCTGCTTGGTCCTTGGCTGGTGCATTATAAAACAGTTGCCTGCTGTGGTTGGACACAAAAATCATTTGTACAATGAGAGTGAACTGAAGCAAAGAAGCCACAGGGTGTAAAATGAAAACAGAGAGTTCTCAAGAGAACAGTCAGTGAAAAGCATCACGTCGGCTGTTATTATCAGAAGAAGAATATTAATTGGTGAAGTTGTTTGGTGGGAAACACTGTCGAGCACAAATTCCATGTTCTGGGATGTAGGGGTTTTCTATTTGTATGTGTCAGAGAATTCTGAATGAAACAACTGATGTGTGGACCGTTGGCAGTGCACGAAATCACTTACTTTTCCCTGTTTTCCGACACTGTATCGCCTAAACGATTAGTGTTACTGACAAAAGCATGGACTATGTATTATGACGGTACTTATTATCCTGAATTGTTTTAGATAAAAAGTTAGAAGAGGAATGCTGTCTCCCGAAAACCGTTTTTATTTTTTCTTATCGTGTCTGTGCTCCATTTTTCTACCGCCATCGTGTAGATGTCACCAGATATTTGGAAGTGTGTGAAACACACAGACTGAGAGTGTGTGAGTGATTGATGTCTGTTTTCCAGCTGTTTAAACATGACGCTTTTTTTTTTCGCTTGTGTATTTACCGTCGGCCCATGATGCTTCTTTCCACGCTCGGGATACAGTTTCTGTATATTGCTTTTGTGACTGTAAGTGCACCGACAGCGTTTAAAAACTTCTTATCTTTTGCATCGCATATCTGCACAGAAGGGAGATAGAGAGACGCACGAATGAGGAAAGTAGTGATGCAAAGCAATGATAGTGGCCTTTTAATGTAGGGATTGTAGGGCTGCTCACTATAGGACTTTAAGGCAAAGCTCTTCCAGTCAGTAAATTTGAAATTGCATTCTGTGTCCATCTCATATAATTGGAGCGGCATAAAGAGGGGGAAAAAAACCCAAAAAACTGTACGATAAGCTGTTAAGCACAGCAACAAAACGTGTCTCATCTTCTCAAAGCCATCAAATTTATGGTATGCAAGTATAAGAACAATATTAAAAGATGACATAAATGAAGAAAAATCCCAACTATGGTTTAAGGGGATTACATTGAGCTCTTACTGGTCAATTGGGGTCAGATAGGATGATGGAAATAACTGCTGCAGAAACTAATCATATGTAATAAAGCTCAGCGGTTGCTTAAACTGTCGTCTGACCTCAATTCACCATGGGAGCAGCAAATATACATCAAAATGTACGGAGGATTCCCAGCTCTATGACAGACACAAAACTCTTTCGAATGCTGCTCCGTCGCCTAATATTCTGCCCATTATCCGCGTAAGCACCATAACAATAGAGAAATGTACCGTGGATTACCATTTTTCTTTTATTGCAAACATTAGTAAAACCAGCAGCGCGACCATATGCATACTGAGAGGCAAAAAAAAAAAAAAAAACGTGTAAGTCTATTCCATAACAAAGGAAATGCACAATAGCGCGCAGAGAAAAAAAATCTTATTAATAAATAGAAACGACTCATTTTAGAGGCACGGACAAAAATCTACATCCAACCCCATTCATCTCTGTTTTGAGCTGCACCAATTCCCGTGAATGAGCATCTTTAGATGCTAACTGTACCACTGTGTTCGCCTGCTGGTCGAACGACTATTTCGATGATGGACACTAAAGACACGAGGCTTTTAGGTGTTTGTGAAAAAGCTGGATTTCTGATCTCTGATATCGAGCTGCAAATGTTTTGTGCGAAACAAGATGAGACGTGAAGTTGTACAGCAGCTGTATCGAGAAAGTGGAGCAACCCGCACTCGCACACTCAGAGATACACATTAGCAATCAGCTGCGCAGGGCGATAAGCTCACTTCCACTGTGAAATAAACGCCTCCACGACCGCAGTAAAGTATATCGATGATGGAAAGGGAGAACTTGTACTTGAGGCATAAATATTTTCCGCTTGCATGTTTTTCCTATTTCCCTTTTACTCTTCCACACATTTGCAACGCTTGTGTTCAAGCCTACAGCAAACTCTACGGAAGCGGTGCATGCGAATCATGATGGCTATCACACAATTGTTGCACAGAAATCAGGAAGTGTTTTCAAAAGTCGAAAAGAAATGAAGTATTCTGGATCATTCTGAAGCTGGGTTTTTTTTTTTTTTTTTTTTTTTTTTTTTGTACAATAACCTCCGTAACCTTGAAGCATGATGAGTGTGCTCCTCTTAAAATGAGCAGCAGTAACTCCTCATTAAATACTTGCTTTCTAGGGACCTAAATGACATAAATGGGATCAATCCAATCTTCTGACGAGATCAAGCTGCTTCGTAATTGCAAATGGGAATCCAAGCCGCCCTGTAATTGGCTGCTGTTTGTGTGCGCGTGTGCGAATACGGGGAAAAGTGCTCGAAGGAGGTTTTATGGATTCTGGTAAATGAGTTTTTACACTTAATGTTCAACAATTCGTCTTACAATTTGGTCATTGGGTAAATTTTTTTTATCTGAGGATGATTGTAAAACGTATTAAGGTTTTAAAAGGTGTGGCTGGTTATGGGAAGGCGCCCTGGAATTCTTTGAAACTGCAGCATCGCGCCATCATTAAATTTAAATTTAAAAAAAACGTCAATTGATTTGAATGTAATTATTCAACTGTTCCCAAGAAAGCCAAAAATCTCTTTCAACTTGAACTTTTTTTAAACTTTCCCTGATGAATTGGTTTGTCAGACCTGGCAGGCCCAAACGTATTGTGAGGGTCTGCTGGGAACGGCTGGCGGAATCCCCTGTAAGGAGGAGTTTCAACTCCCACCTCCGGCAGAGCTTCAACCATGTCCCGGGGGAGGTGGGGGACATTGAGCCCGAATGGGCCATGTTCCGTGCCTCCATTGTTGAGGCGGCCGACCGGAGCTGTGGCCGCAAGGTGGTCGGTGCCTGTCGTGGCGGCAATCCCCGAACCCGCTGGTGGACCCCAGTGGTGAGGGAGGCCGTCAAGCTGAAGAAGGAGTCCTATCGGGCCTTTTTGGCCAGTGGGACTCTGGAAGCAGCTGATGGGTACCGACAGGCCAAGCGGAACGCAGCCTCGGCGGTTGCTGAGGCAAAAACTCGGGCTTGGGAGGAGTTCGGGGAGGCCATGGAGAACGATTTCCGGACGGCCTCGAGGAGATTCTGGTCCACCATTCGGCGGCTCAGGGGGGGGAAGCGGTGCACCGTCAACACCGTGTATGGTGAGGGCGGGGCTCTGCTGACTTCAACTAGGGACGTCGTGAGTCGGTGGGGGGAATACTTCGAGGGCCTCCTCAATCCTACCGACACGCCTTCCGATGAGGAAGCAGAGTTGGGGAGCTCGGACGTGGGACCTCCCATTTCTGGGGCTGAGGTTGCCGAGGTGGTCAAAAAACTCCTCGGGGGCAAGGCCCCGGGAGTGGATGAGGTCCGTCCTGAGTTCCTCAAGGCTCTGGATGTTGTGGGGCTGTCTTGGTTGACACGCCTCTGCAGCATCGCGTGGACATCGGGGGCAGTGCCTCTGGACTGGCAGATCGGGGTGGTGGTCCCCCTCTTTAAAAAGGGGGACCGGAGGGTGTGTTCCAACTATAGGGGGATCACACTCCTCAGCCTCCCTGGTAAGGTCTTTTCGGGGGTACTGGAGAGGAGGATCCGCCGGATAGTCGAATCTCGGATTCAGGAGGTGCAGTGTGGTTTTCGTCCTGGCCGTGGAACAGTGGACCAGCTCTATACCCTCCGCAGGATCCTGGAGGGAGCATGGGAGTTCGCCCAACCGGTCTACATGTGTTTTGTGGACTTGGAGAAGGCGTTCGACCGTGTCCCTCGGGGACTCTTGTGGGGGGTGCTCCGGGAGTATGGAGTGCCGGACTCCTTGATATGGGCTGTTCGGTCTCTGTATGACCGGTGTCAGAGTTTGGTCCGCATTGCCGGCAGTAAGTCGGACATGTTTCCTGTGAGGGTTGGACTCCGTCAGGGCTGCCCTTTGTCACCGATTCTGTTCATAATTTTTATGGACAAAATTTCTAGGCGCAGCCAGGGCGTTGAGGGGGTCCGGTTTGGCGACCTCAGAATCGGGTCTCTGCTTTTTGCGGACGATTTGGTTCTGTTGGCGTCGTCGGGCCGTGACCTTCAGCTCTCACTGGAGCGGTTCGCAGCCGAGTGTGAAGCGGCTGGGATGACCATCAGCACCTCCAAATCTGAGACCATGGTCTTCGGCCGGAAAAGGGTGGAATGCTCTCTCCGGGTCGGGAATGAGATCCTTCCCCAAGTGGAGGAGTTCAAGTATCTCGGGGTCTTGTTCACGAGTGAGGGACGAATGGAGCAGGAGATTGACAGACGGATCGGTGCGGCGTCTGCAGTGATGCGGGCTCTGCACCGGCCCGTCGTGGTGAAGAAGGAGCTGAGCCAGAAGGCGAAGCTCTCGATTTACCGGTCAATCTATGTTCCTACCCTCACCTATGGTCACGAGCTGTGGGTAGTGACCGAAAGAACGAGATCGCGAATACAAGCGGCCGAAATGAGTTTCCTCCGCAGGGTGGCTGGGCTCTCCCTTAGAGATAGGGTGAGAAGCTCGGTCATCCGGGAGGGGCTCGGAGTTGAACCGCTGCTCCTCCGCATCGAGAGGAGTCAGATGAGGTGGCTCGGGCATCTTGTGAGAATGCCTCCTGGACGCCTCCCCGGTGAGGTGTTCCGGGCCCGTCCCACTGGGAGGAGACCCCGGGGAAGACCCAGGACACGTTGGAGAGACTATGTCTCTCGGCTGGCCTGGGAACGCCTCGGGGTCCCCCCAGAGGAGCTGGAGGAAGTGGCCGGGGACAGGGACGTCTGGGTCTCTCTGCTCAAGCTGCTGCCCCCGCGACCCGATCCCCGGACCAGCGGAAGATAATGGATGGATGGATTGGTTTGTCATAAAGTTGGGATGAAAATGCTAACCTTTGAGACCTTATGGCTGCCTGACCTCCTGCATCTCCCAGGTTTCTCCCGTCTTTGTAGGCTTTCATCTTGCACCCTCAGGCTTTATAGTTTCCACTCTTATGTAACTTGATGAACCCCCATTTTGGCTTTAAATATAGACGTCCCATGAGAACTTCACGCTTCAATTTATCATTCAGTCGTCATCGGTGGCTTTTTTGTAATAGTTTAAAGTCTGGAGGCTCTTTGTCATCGTCTTCTAACCTGCCGGAGTTTGAGCACAACTGGGAAAATAATCAATCGTTTCCGCACCATCCATGTGACCATCTGCAGACAACACTTCTGTTGATCTGTACAGTAGCCCTCTGTCTGCAGAGCCGCATGCTCTGACAAATTTTCACTCGGTCATCAAGAATTAAAGCAACTTCTGCATTTTGCATGTGCGTCTGGTTGAGTCGCTGATGGAATTGGTTGAGCATTCGTGAAGTAAACAAGAAAGCAGATGGAGCCCTTGACGGGTTCCGGGCCGGCGAAGGGGGCCAGTGTTTGAGAGCGATACGGAGACATGGAAGCAGCGGTTAGTGTTACTCTGTATTCAAACCGATCTCGTGTGTCCTGGTTGAACTTAAAGTCAGCCTCCCGGTATCTGGGTCAACCCAACAACCCCCTGCCACGCTGTGCACTGGTCTGCCTTTCAGACAGCTACTCTGCTTGAGTGGTATCACCTGTGGAACACATGATGGAGGCCACGCTGAGAGAGATTTTTTTGTGAGGGTAATTGGGGGGTGCACTATTGTGTTTTAGTGGATTTCAAATTTAAGCCGAGAAAAGAGAATGGAAAAAAACCAAAAACAAATTGCCTAACATTATTTGAGCATTATTTGAATGAGTGTGGTGATTTGTGCTTGTTGTGTTTGTGTGTGTTTCTTTTATGTAAAAGTATTTTTATATATGTATTTCTGTTGTATTTTTTACGAAGAAAAGAGGAACCGGCCGTACCTATTCAGAGCAAACCTAATTTTCATCGCGCCAAAGCAACTGTCCTCGTGTCTTCTGTCGAAATCCCTCTAAAAAAAATTCCGTTGACAGTTTTAGGGGAATAAAAAGAATGAGGAAATACGTGATGCATATCATAAAGTATCGATTAATATTGAAGAAACTGCCGTTTTCAGGTGCACAGCTCAAAGCTTGCAAGGTTGAGACAACGAGCATTAACTCAGCGTTAGGAAGTGGGACGCAGACTCTGGGATGTTACCAAAGGTGGTTTTTAAAGGATGTCTTTTTCGTGCCAATAAGGCACAGCCGATATGTGAAAAGGGCTAGTGACCACCGCTAATGCCAATGGGTCTTAAAGCAAGGAGGGATTACTTTAGTTTGAGTTTATATGTTGCCCTTTTTATTTTATTTTATGAATATTCGGCAAATGCCTCTGCTTACCAGCGATGTTTTTACAGTGTTTTTCTGGATTCTTCCTGGGAAGACGCTGCTTGACTTTTTTTGGCTATGTCTTCTGTTTTGAATCTCGCATAGTAACGAGGTGACAGGGTATATCTTCCAGATATAAAGCTGTAGCTGAACCACAGCTCACTGGGGAGCAGCTGGAGTACTGTAAATCTGAGCAGCACCAGCAGCTACAGGAGCTGCAGCCACACAGGCCACCGGGTCCACAGCTCCTCTGGGATCTAACGTACAGTATCCAGCGCGCAGTGACCTGACATTCATCAAGATAAGCACGATGGGAAGATAAAGCCTCATACATCTACATCTACAGCTCTGACAAACGGGTTCATTTTCATGTTGTGTTTTGCCACGAGTTGGTGACACATGAAGACTATGTAATCAGATTGACAACATGACATTGGACAAGTTGTCTAGGGGGTTTTATCTGGAAGACGTGACTGGACCTGTCAGGCTGTGTCATGCCACCAGCTGTGGGGGCCTGGCTGACATCCAGTGTGACACTACCCGTGGTGTTTTGTCATCTCTGCTCCCCGAACATGGAAAGTAAGAGTGGCGGACAGGTGTTTTCACAATACATAATGCTCAAAACTGCAGCGGTTGCTTGCTAAAGAAAGAAAGAGGTCCAGCAATTTGGGATTGACACAATTTCCTGAGGTATTTTGAGCTCTTGCTGGGGCGGGTCAGGTCATTGGTGAATGTCACTCGATGCGAGAGTGTTGTTTAAGCCTGTTTTACGTTGCGCCCGACTGCCCGAAACCCACAGAACATCCTGGCTTTGTCAAGTGAAAAAAAAGGACTAAGAAACAACAAATGCTTTTTAATTTTCTCTGGCAAATTCCTGTAACTGAAGAAAAAGAAAGAAAAATCCTCCGCCGTTAAGAATTTTGCAGGACAGAGGACATTGTGTGCTAACTTGAGAGTATCTCAAAGGAATCTCCTGCCCAATGGGAAAACTTTCTCCGCCTGATAAGATAATTGCTCAGTCTGGATATAACCTTGCTTTAAAACATGGACCGCAAAAAAAGAAAAAAAACTTTGTTGTCATGGTCATGGCTCTTCAGCCTTTTGCTTGTGTGTGTGTGTGTGTGTGTGTGTGTGTGTGTGTGTGTTTAGTGTTGGCTATTGTGATTAACACTTTGCTGTAAGATTTGAATCATCCTCTGCCGACATATGGCTGTGTAAAAACATCCTTGGCGCTGAATAGAAATTAGAATCAGGTTGGCAGAGCGTGATGCTGCTCTCTGTTCCACCGCTGCTGGTCGGTAGGGCTCTTGCACAGAGGGTACTTTCAGATCAGTTTGTAAATCCCTTCTTTCATTTGAACCATCAGGTTAGGATTAAACCTCTTCCGTCGAAGTCCATCTTCTGCTATGTGTTCTTCTGTTCTGGCAGCAGCTGAAGACAAATTCTCAAACAGTGAAGGAGATGGATGTTGACAGATTATGCATGTATGTTTTATCATTAATTGTGCTGTATGTTGCGCATTTTTTCAATCCTCCCAACACTCTTAAAATAGCCTCCGTAGGAGACGTGAGCAGATTAAACGTGCCAAGTCATCATCCACGGCTGTCAGCGGCTTCATTCATAAACACAATACCAGCAAATCCAATAGTGACCCAGGAAGGTAATCACTCTGCCTCTTTGTCACGCTGCCTTCATCTTGCTCCCTCTGTTTCTTCCAATTTCCTCTCTGCCTGTTCCTTTTTGGGTTACTATTATTACACTTCAAGTAAAGTTCTTACGTCACAGTTGTTGATCTGTATTTATTTTGTCACATTTTTGCGCGCCCCTCGATGGTTACACTAATTGTCCTCAACACACATTACCTACACACACGTACGCGCACACACACACACACGCATACATGCTAAACTTCCTTCCATTCATGATGAAGGACTCCTGTTTATTCCAGACTTTCATATTTGTTCAAGCAGTTACAGATCACTGAATCATGCGTAAGAACTTACTGGCTCAGTGATGATGACAGAAAAAATCTGGCCCATAAAAGACAATTCTTTGAGTTCTCCGTATTAACGGAGGGATGGCAAAGACCTATTGAAAGCAGTAAATTATGGCAGCAAGGTCAATGAATGCACATGCAAGTGCATCTGTATCTTTGGCAAACCCAGAGCAATGCTTTCCACTATTTTACCTTTGAAAGCTCACGCAGCATCATCACCGTTAGGACACAAAACAGTTTTTTTTTTTTTGTTGGTTTCTTTTGGTTGATACGTTCATGCAAGCAAGCATAAATGGGCCCTTTCTTTTAGTTTTGCCGCCAGTCTTTAGCCTGGCTGACACGTCCACATCTCGATGAGATGGTGGTCTGGGAACTAGGTGTGCATTTTCTCGTATTTGAGGCGTGGTTTAGAATGCCTAGAGCCGTTTATTGGGCGCTACGAATGTCTATCAAATGGCGTCTGGTTCTTCCCATGCTGCTTTGCGTGCGATTCATAGCCAATTGTATCACTTATACCAGATGACGTATGTAGAGCGACAGAAATTCGACGAGCAAATACATCCTTCTTGGCAATGAAATCTTTCAACGCCAAACGTTGCTCTTTTTTAAAAGTAAACTTGCGTTCTAAGCTACTTAAAACACTTTCTAAGGCTGCATCGAACGGTAACGTTGTGTCCGCTGCCATGTTGGATTAACACTCTACAAGCTTCGGTGTCGCGCATAGACGTCGTCATCGTCTTGCTGCCCCCCCCCCCCCGTTCTGTGATTGGTTCCCTAACTCAGGCAAAAATAAGGGCGGTGGTTTCCAGGCTGCCTTTGCAGTGTGAATGAAATTGCGCGCAAAGCAGCATGGGAATTCCCAGGCTAGCCAGTCTTTGTTTTTGTTTGCAAATTGTGACGATGTCGATCATAAAGTTGAACCATTATGCCGTATTAATTCAGATGTATCTTTTTTGTATGTTGAGATACTTAAACGTTTAATCCACGAAAAAAAGAATATGAAAAAAAAAAATTTTGGTTGCGTGAATGGAAAATAAATTACTTAATTGGCTCTAAAGACTTTGCGGGTTGCTAATGAAAAGTTGCACCACTGTTTAGTAGTTGTGCATTTCTTTTTATGTCTAAGGGGGTTCGCCGTAGTAAGTGTGACCCCCCCCTTTCTGCTGCTTTGGTTTATTGGTGAGCACAGCTTTTACCAAACGTCACCCTGGCATGGAAAATAGAATCATTTGTAATTGACAGTGATTGTATCAGATATGCATTTGACTACAATGCAATAAAGTGTAATTTTATGAAATCTACATGTAGTTTTATTTTTGATCTCACTTGATAGATACATCCTTGAGACATTGAAATGTATTCATATTGCTGCGGTGGTGTCGTCTTACATTAACATACATTAAAATGACCGATCGGCTGTATATTCTCCCGCAGGTGGTAGACTAAAGAGTACTTTCTTGCTTCTTCTGCAGATTCACATTGACCTCAGTAACTTTCTTTCACACGGTATGCAATTAGACTTGACTTTTGACCTTGATTAATGACGCGCCAAGCTCTTTTGTCCATCCGGGGTGTAAGAGCACCACCTATCAAGGCTCACTTATTCAGACTTGTTCCACCTGCTGCTGACCTTCAACATTTGCACATCGTCTTCCACTAACTGACCTCAGAATCCTGCAGGCTTGATTGGAGCCACACATGTTTTGCTGTAGATCAGCGCCTGGAAATCTGGAATCAAGCTGAACACCCTCATAGTGCTGGGCGGTATACCGGTTCACACCGAATACCGGTTTATAATTTCGTTATGATATGAATTTTTAATATACCGCCATACCGGTGTATTTGATTACACAATGGGGGGGAACGCTGCGTCGCGCGACATTGTTTGAGACGGGACCCTTTTCAGTGTTGCGCTTCTAAACACGCATGTTTACTGTCTATTTTTAACGCTATTTAAAAAATACTGGTATTCGTTAAGCTGCATTTCATTTCCCTGCTCTCCCTCCGTCTCTGTCAGTCATGCGTCTCTCTCACATAGCCTACTCACACACAGCCCCTCCCCTCCGTGCACACCGCGTGTGTCTCCATCAGCGAGATCATCCCTGGAAGCTTGGAAGCTTGCTAGCTTCAGCGTCGCGTAGATTAGCTCCCATTAAAAAGTCCTATAAAAATATTTTATATTTTTAATACAATGTTGTCCCGTCCCGACCCGACCCATAGCAAACAAGCGATTACGCCTTCTTTATAAAGTTAACTAGTCGCAAGTTTGCCGTTAAAAAAAATAAAAATAAAAATAAAATGTAGTTGGGTTGTCGAGGTCTAAACACTAGCAGCTGTGAATCAAATAAATTAGGTTTTTTAAACTCTTACACTGAATGTTTGCTGCTTCAATCCAGATGAGTATTGAAAAATATTTTCCGCGATTGAAAAAGAGACGTGCGTGTTGAGGATGAGGAGCAGCCTGAACCGGAGGTATCATTCTGAAACAGAGCTGAACAGTCCGACCAGTGTAATTATTATTAGCTATGTTATTCATTTGTTTCCAATGAAGATGTGAATATTAATACAATAAAGTTCTGTGTGACCAATTATTAACGAAGGAATTATTTTGAAGAATTTTTATTTTAATTTTTAATTCTGTTCTCAATCTGTAGAAAATGCTGTGAACACCTAATTATGCATGAAAAAAAAATACCGTGATACCATGAAAAAATACCGTGATATGTATTTTTGGTCATACCGCCCAGCACTACACCCTCATTGTACTCAGTCAGTCATAAATGATCAGAAGCTTTTTAAAAATCAGCACCAATTTAGGGGCCAACTACATTGTGGAAAGACTCCAAAAAAGGAAGGGAAGGAAGACATAGACTGAGCAGTCATGCTTATTCCAAGAGGAATTAGTCCAATGTAACAGGAGGCTCCACCGTCCTATGAATTAGACAAACAAATGAAAATGTCTTCTCTGCGGCAGATGTGCTTTGTTTTACTCCGGTTTCTTGCTCATTTCTTTTTATTCATGTAGAGACTGCATGACACTCACCAGCAGCAAACTACATGTTGTTCCTATAGAGCTTCTGTACAAATCAGTGTATCCAAGGACCCTTACATGTGAGTTCATTATGCTTTAACAAGCAGACTTTTCCCCGCATGTTAGTTAAGGCAAATGAGAACATTGTGAGCTTTTCTAAAGTAACGCGTAGTAGAAAAATCAAAGCTTGACGCTTCTGAGACAGTTTGCCTTATTTGACACCACACGTCCAACAATATGACTGTTGTGTACGCACACATCTCAGTGGCAATGTTCAAAAGATTTATAGTACCCATAACACCGCGACAATTCAAACTGCAGAAACGTGTGAAGCGGGAGCTCATCCTTGTTGAACTGGTGGGCAAATATCAACGGGATTCTCCCCCAAATGAAAAAATATTCTTGATAAACCCGAACTGCCTGCCCTGCCTTATGGTGTTGTTTGGTTCACTTCTTTTTTTCTAAGGTCTTTTTGACCTTTGTGATGGCAGGGAAACTAAGTGTGCCATTTCCACCAAAAAAATCGCCATGGGGGGTGTCACCAGTTTTTCGTTTTTTTCCTCAGAAAGTGGTCACTCTCAGTCTTGTCGGAAACAGTTGGACTGAGCTGCCAAAGTGAGGGTAACTTAGAGTTAGCTGCATGGAATCAGTATAAAATGCTCATTTTTGACTTGTCATAAGTGAGTTAAAAGATGAATTCCACACAGTTTTGGGGACTTATAAGACTTGTAGAATTATGTCAGATGAATTAGGGGACTCTCTTTCTTTAAAAGGACAAAAATAAAGCAAAGCATTGCCAGGAGTTGCTTTCGCTCATTGCTTTTTACACCCGAGTAAACAAATACCATTACCGTAGTAATGCCGCATCAAAAATGTTTTTCAGGAGAGATTTTTCTCTTTTTTTGTTTGCATTTTTTGACAACAGTCAGAGTGCAACTTCCTTAGAAACTTGTCAGAATGTCGGAGAGCTTAAAGGCGTCAAGGCTTGCAAAGCAGCACAACTCTCAAAGCACAACAGCAGTCTGTTCGAATGAAAAATGCAACTCTTTGACCGTGATGTAAAGCAGTCTGGAGGAAACTAAAGGATGGAGGCGAAAGTCTCGGGCTGTGCTCGATCTTTCTTGTTTTTATTCAAAGCAGAACGTCGGGAGGCTGGTGAGGTTGGAGGAAGATTACACAGAGCCAAATGTGAAGCCCCTGTGTTATTGGGACATCTGCGTTGCCACAGGATGGATGAGCCAGTGAAGCCATATGAAGTTAAATTTCCTCTGATTAAATATGGATCGGTAATTGGCGTATTCATTTAGGGCTAGTGCCCCATTATAACCGACTGAGCCATTCTTGATGTCGGTATTTGCTTCAGGGCTCACCCTTTTGAAAAGTGCCAGAGAGACGCTGATTAGAACGTGAGTGGGGAGTTCAACGCTTATGTGATTGGACGGATGATTCGGGTGCAGAGAAGCGGAGAGAAGCCACCAGACGTGTTTCAAATAACGATACGGATGTAAGCACTCAGTGAGCAAGTAGAAAAGAGAGGAAACAAACAACCTGACTGGACCTACTCTGAACTTCAAAGGATTACCATTGCAGCGAGTCAGCGACACATCACCAGCAAATGCAGCTCACATTCCCTATTAGTGGGAATCGCAACCGTTTCATATGACTGTACTCAGGAAAAGAAGGTGACCAGCTTTTTATGGCCGTATAAAAGGCGAGTCTTGAATATTTGGAAAATCACAAATATTCAGCTTCCCTCAAATGGACTAACTGTTCTGAAAAAAATGAAATAAATTCCTTATTTAAATGCCCCATTCTCAACAATGTTGATGACAAAATAAGCAGGTTTTTAAAAATGATTTGGATGGAAAGCAGTGATAAAACAGCTTGTAGTTGTCATTGGCTGATATGATCACCACATTTCATTTTGAGATTCCGCCACAACACCACAAAACATGGGAAAAGTCGAGCTGGCATTAAAATGAACTGTATATCTTTTTGCCTTACTGGGCTGTGTCCAAATTCATTGCGAGCTGCAGTGGCAGAAATGCTCAGATGGGCTTCAGTTGTACCTAAATCCTAGCAGGCCTTGGTAGAAAGTGCGGGATTGCAGAAATGGAAAAGGGACACAGCATCAGGCCGTATCTCTCCCTCAAGCCAAATGAAAATTCCGAATGATGTGTCAGTCACAGGATGGGTCACAGTGACAGAAACCACGACTGAGAGTCCAACAGCCAAAAGAACCAGCTGCCCATCAGCGTTCACTTTGTCAAGGTCAACACTGTTAATACTAAGTGAGAGTTGAAAATCCTCCAAGGGTGTTGCTACAATAAATAACAGACAAAGAAAGGAAGGGGAGCACCGTCAAGTTGACTCTTTGCATGTCGTCTCAAACCTCTTTGAATGTAGGAACTTCTTCTCATTTGGAAATGCACACAAAGCATCACCAAACTGCACCCCACTCCCTACAAGCACATGTTTTCACTCATTTTCAGCAGTAAGGAAGACACTCACGTTTAGTCCTCAGATAGCTTGTCTGAGGACTGATCTAGTCTTACCATTAACTACACCTTAACTTGTGAGTTAGCTGCACTCCGCTGGAACATAGTGCAGCAGGTTGCCAGGGACTCAGATATTTCCCTGAGGAGTTTAGTACAGATACAAACATGGCTAAAGGGAGGGTGAATATTGGGCTAATTCGCCACTCTTTAGGTAAACATGACTCCAAAGGAATGTTAATGATGACTGCTGAGCTGGATGTGTCCAGAGTAAAGAGGCAGCATCAAAGTTATAATGTTGGAACTGAATTTTGAGGATCATTTCGGAGGATGTGTTATCATTTGCTCTTTCATTGCATGTGTTACTAATCTGCCCGCCCTCACTGTTAAAAAAGAGATGACAGAAAGTGAAGTAGAAACAGATGTATGTGCCAAACAGTGCAACAGCTTCACTAACTGCAGCCCTTTCAATTACTGACATAAGTGATTGCTTAAATCAACACAACTCAAAGACCCTTTTGGCAGCACCTTTAAGAACGGAGGATTTACTGCAGGGCCGTTTGTTCGAAAGCATCAGTTTTGGTAAAGTGTAGCTTGTCAGAGTGGTTAGAAATCACAAGAGGACTTGTTTCCTGTACCTGTAACTGTCCAACAAGAAAAGATCACTCAAAAAATGGGACAAATTTTATTCATGTACACAGGATGAATTAAAAACATTTCTGTTTCGATGAGATATAACCTAGATACATTTAGGCTACGGCTACACGAAAACGAAACGAGGATTTTTTTGAAAACGGGTACGAAAATTATTGCGACCACACGTGAAAGCTGCTGTAAAGACTCAGGTCCAGATGGTCAGTTCATTGCAAACGTCAGTTTTTGTGATAAACATAAATAATTAAAATATGCATAAATGAAAATGTTGGTAGGCTATTCGTGCCTCATGCCGTGCAGCATGCATCTGTGTGCATCTGTGGTCTGTGCATGCTCGGTGCGCACGCACGCATATCGAACATTCGAACAACTTTACATTAAACACGTGCGATCAGTGCAGCCGAGCTCAGTTGGCTGGAAGCGCTATGGAGGACATTAAAAGAAAAATAGCTTCTGGAGAACTGAAAGTCGTGGAAAATGAGAGGGGGAAATCCACTGTGTGGAAACGCTTTAAGCTATAATGGATTATGGTGGATAATGGTGCGCTGTCACCAATGTGTATTTACTGATTAGGGTGCGCCGTCTTGCGTTGGTCACTGGTCTCGGGCTTCCGGCGGGCTCGAACACAAATATTTTAATTAATCTCGGGCCCGGGTCGGATTTGAGAACTTTTCTGTCGGTTGAGGGCCGGGTTCGGACAGAAAAATCCGGCCCGAGCCAGGCTCTAGGATGTGTATACGTCACTGCGTTGGCCATGTGGCTGTGACGCAGATGTAAACAAATCCGTTTTGGCTGTAACAATGGAAACAAAACGACGCCGTTCTCAGATCTTCCCACTCTGGGGTCCGTTTCACAAAGCAGGTTCAACAAACTCTGAGTCCATTCCTGAACTCTGAGTTGATCTACTCTGAGATAGAAAACCCTGAGTTTTCGGTTCCAGAAACGCTGATTTGAGTGAGTTTAATCAACTCTGAGTAAGTTCACCTTGAGTTTCGCGTGTGCGCCACAACTTTAAAAAGCCAGCATCAATGGACCCCCGATTCAACGAGTCACCATGGCAACGGGGAAGAGTAGGGGCTACGTTTTTCACCAACCTCGAATTGGAAATCTTAATGCGCTCATACGGCGATTTTCAATATGTTTTTAGAAATAAGTGCAACACCGCTGCTGCAGCAAAAGCAGAAGTTTAAATGTAGTCCTTTGCAATCACAATAATATTACAGGGAAACTGCTTGAATGGTAGCCCATTCATTTATTTCATTTAGGTGCAATCTCGCAGGGCAGAAGCGCACTTGGCAGCAACTTAAGATGAAATATAAAAACATTGTTCAAACAGGTGAGACCTCGGCATGGAGGTACCTCATTTTGATCATGTTTTATACTATAAAGTAAATAATAAGTGGCTATTTCCCTGTGCAGTTGTTTTATCCCCAACATAATGCTGTTTTCACACACATAAATGTCTTCTCAGCCAGAGGGCACGGTGTCCTGCTCTTTCTCTCCAGCCTGAAAATGTTGTCCTCTGCGCTTTTGCTTTTTAAGGGTTTTTTTCCTCTTTTTTTCCTCTTTTTTTTTTTTTTGTGCTTTTTATTTTATAAGTTGAGGTGGGAGTCACTGTTGTTTTTTTTAGGGAACGTGACAAGTTTCTCTACAAAAATAATAGAATTCATGAATTTTTTGACCAGCAATGAGACTGACTGAGAGTTTCATGTGTTTTGCATCTTTACTACACGCCTTCGATGTCGTGCACACAGAAAAATGCGTATGTGAAACAAGCCTCTGCGAGTGCCTTCGGAGGAATGTTCAAGCATAAGCCCTCACGATAGATGGGCAACAGCAGACACACATACTCGTACCCTCTAGCCGCAATGTGATCTTGTGACAACAGCAGGTGCCCCTAATTCCCTTCAGAGGGCAACTGAATGACAGATATAAAAGGACAAAACTTAATTAATAAGCACATGTGATCCCTGGCAGTTGGTTGGCGGGTCCTTTTTGAGAAAACAGCCCACTCTCCTGATCTGTGGTTTTTGTCTGTCATGCTCTGGAGAGACTGACAAGTCTGTCTGGAGGTCGGAGGTGTGTGTCCGACACCGTCTGCCCAAAAGTCTTTACAGAACTGAAAGTGGCTCGAGCACTGCGGTCATTGTGGAGATGTAGCATCCGTTTCCATTTCATCTGACATGCAGTAAATGTGTCTTATCGTTTGTGACAGGGTGTTCTCACTCATGTAAACTGAATCCAGGCTTGTCACTGTGTCTCCCAACACGATGCTCATTACTGCACACCTTCCTCTGATATATGTGAAAGCTGTGCGAATCTGCTCTGTGGGTAGGTAACACCGCCGCATGCACGTCGTGTCATTTTGAAATACGTTAACAGTTTCTGGCACATCCATGCGTTCTCCAACAAAAAACACGCAAAGTGTTTCCTCAGTTAGTTTGGTAAAAAATAGTAAACTTGCGTTGCGCTTTTGTGCGCCCACAGTCTGTAGATCATGTTTGCCGAGCACGCACATTGTGGAGCCCCTGCTGACAATTACAAACGTGCATTATTTAAAGGGACCTGCCTCCTTTTCATTATTAACAGACATCAAAAGGTGACAGTCAAATTTCACATTCTGCGAATCATCAGGGGAGTGCATTTGCGCTGAATGGTTTGATGAAATCACTGAAATGCATATACACACACACGCAAAGATTTGTTGCAATCCCTCTCAGCAGATGGACGTCTCTAAAGAATTAAACCGCCGTTTATGAATGTTTCATGCGTACTTAAATAATTGCTAACCTGTTTCAAAAAAAGAACACCACAGGTTTTTCATTGTCAAAAGACCGTCGTTAAAGATTGGCGGCTTATATTCTCCCTTTAAGGTCCTCGCAGTATGAAATTAAGAGCTTTGAACTGATTCAGGCTCAGACACCCGGTTTATCGTCAGTTTGACAGATTCACAGTGATTGAGATGACGGCCACACTTTAACTTCGCCTTGGACAGTTTCTGGCTGAAGCGGGCCGAGCTGGTGTCAGCCTCCCATCCGACCAATTAAAGATCATTTTCACAGTGGGGAGTTTCTGCTTTTTATTGTGAAAACTAGTATTTGTTCTGCAGTGTACATCGACAGTCATGTGGGGTAAAAAAAACAACAACTTTCTTTTTTTTTTTTTAATTCTAAGGCTTAACAAATCAGGACATCAATTACAAAAAACCCATCTGGGGTCAACCTTAGACGAGCAACAAAATGTGGCACGGTGGCATTATGTATTTAATAAAAACTGACTGCTTTTATATGAAGGTGAGTACCAGGTGCTACTAAGAAATCTTTTCAGAGAGGAATGAACATGAAAATTGTCCAATGGAAGAGAAGTTATCTTGAGTTCCTTTTGTGATCTTGGTGTTGAACTGCTCCATCTTTTTGGCTGTGAGGTGTCCGAACCGATGAGATGTTTCTAGGACACCGCTCAGTCCGATGAGCTTCTTTTATCTCCTTCTGCGGTTGTCAGCAAAGCTTGCTTGTGCCACCACACACTTTACACAAAGGTGTTGGGAAGAAGCGGCTCTTCCTTACATAACACGGAGCATCCTTATTGCAGCTTACAGTCTGCAGGCAAAGAAGCTCACTCAAGGACAACAGTGAGCATTCTCTCACCGTTCACCATCAACGTCTGCTTTTTTTCTTCTTTTTCTTTTCTTGCTGTCCTACCACATACTGCTCTGATTGGGTCTCATCCAAAGCCAGCAATGTCTGCGGCTGCTTCTGTGTTGGATTATGTCGTAGTGATGTCTGTAGCACATTCTGATACCTCAGGTCTTTCATGTGGTGGGCGAGTAACTGTACGTTTAGGTGCAAATGATGAGTAAAATCTGAGTAGAATGATCCGTTAACAAAATTGCATTGTCAGTCTCTTCCTGGTGTGTGCCATGGCCAGGCCAACAAAGGGGAGAATACCTTGGCTACAGAGACACGTGCGTAAAATGTGTGAACAACCGGCCAAACTACCCTGAAAAATGAAAAATACCAGGGGGAACAAGACCTTAGAGGTTGATATACCTTTACATTTTCCTGAATGAGTGAACAACTCAGTGAAATATTTTGTCCCATTTTTTTTCATGTTTATAAATCTGCTGATCTTTCAGGTCTTATTCGTTGCAGATTCATAGAACATTTCTTGTTGTCACTGACTTGTGTCCTTCCCCTATTTTATTCACAGGGAACATCTTTGTGGTGAGCCTGGCGGTGGCAGACCTTGTGGTGGCCATCTACCCATACCCTCTGGTCCTCGTTGCCATTTTCCACAATGGCTGGGACCTGGGCTACGTCCATTGCCAGATCAGTGGCTTCCTCATGGGTGTCAGCGTCATCGGCTCCATCTTCAACATCACCGGCATTGCCATCAACCGTTACTGCTACATCTGTCACAGCCTCAAATATGATAGGCTGTACAGTGACAAAAACTCTGTCTGCTATGTGATACTGATATGGGCGTTGACTGTAGTGGCCATCGTGCCCAACCTGTTTGTGGGTTCACTTCAGTATGACCCACGAGTTTATTCTTGCACCTTTGAACAGTCGGCCAGCTCGGCCTACACAATCGCAGTGGTTTTTTTCCACTTCATTTTACCCATCATGATTGTCACCTATTGCTACCTACGCATTTGGATATTGGTCATACAGGTGAGGAGGCGGGTCAAGCCAGACAATCGACCCAAGCTCACGCCGCACGACGTGCGAAACTTTGTGACTATGTTTGTGGTGTTTGTGCTCTTTGCCGTCTGCTGGGCGCCACTCAACTTCATCGGCCTGGCTGTAGCGATCAAACCGGAGGTGGTGATTCCCCTCATCCCCGAGTGGTTGTTTGTGGCCAGCTACTTCATGGCCTACTTCAACAGCTGCCTTAACGCCATCGTGTATGGTGTGCTGAACCAGAACTTCCGGCGGGAGTACAAGCGTATTGTTGTGTCAGTGTGTACAGCTCGAATCTTCTTCCAGGACAGCTCCAACGACGCAGGGGAGAGGCTCAAGAGTAAACCATCGCCGCTCATGACCAACAATAACCAGGTGAAAGTGGAATCTGTCTGAACCACAACTCAGAGACGTATGCTGTTTTGGGGAGGTAATTGTTGTTGTTTTGTTTTTTTTAAAGCCGAGCGATTTAAAAATACCAAATATGAAAATAAAGCAGCTTCTATCCTCTGAGCTGTCGAGACTGTCATACTGTACGGTGCTATCTGAACAATCATAGTAAGAACAGAGGCGCATTTAATCTTTGTCTCTGATCAAGCACTTCGACTCTGCAGTACATGTAGTACAGTGAATATATGATGTCTGTTTTGTTTTCATGTTTACAGTGATGATATAAATGTATCATGCATTATATAAGTATTTTGAAATGTCATGTCATATTATGAAATGTCATGTAGTTATATAGTAAGATATATCAGGTTTCAGTTATATGAAAACAGCATTTTATGAGGCCAATAAGATATTTCTACAAAACTTTGTTGAAAATATAACCAGACGTTTATAAAGGAAGTTAATTCATTTGAGTAACCTCATCTGTGACAGTTACACCGAGTACAAGCAAAGTGGGTTGCCGCAGTCTGATTATACCTTACAGTACCGTCATTATGCATTAGGTGAAACATTGAATTTAGTAAGACAGATCTTTCTCTCCACCATGTGAACTCATTCTACTATATGCATGAATATCAGGAACTGTTAATATGCAAAATAAAATCTGATATTGACGGAGGCTTTGCTTTAGCCCTGTGTTCAGTTTACTCACAAGTGCAAGCTGGTGGTCAATTTTGCAGATCATTCTGTAATTCTAGTCTTTGCTAGTTCCGAGGCATTTTCAATGAAACATTTGTTGTAGGATTGCTGAATTAAGCCACTTTCAGACATGCGTTCCCTTCCATTAATCTGAAGATGTCAGGTTCACCAGGTCCAGGTCCACGGTGCAACAGAGATTCTACTGTCAGACATAGAAACATTAAGAACACTCAATCTCACGCACACAATGTTAAATTGTTTTCTTTGGCTTATGTGGAATGAGATTCTTCATGAATGAATAAAAGCTTTGCCCGCTTTTTTTTTTACCCCCCCCCCCCATAAGTTTTTTTCCAAACTATTATGAGGGGACATACCTAAAAGGTTTTTTTTCACAGAACTCAAACAAAATAAACAAAAAGCCACTGCTGAATGTTTTCTACTGTTTTCCGCCTCTGTGGCCAAAGAGACAGTAAACCCGACCGTGCAATTTACCATGGCGATTAATCAATCAGATATGAAGAAAAATGCTATATTTTTTACTGTTATATAATGCGTTTATTGAGGTAATATGAATTGTCATGGCAACATGACATGTTATCATAGGAAAAAAAAAAAGAAGAAAACTTGACCATGTGAAGGAACTGAAGACTGTCGCTCCCATGTGAAAGCAACCTTTAAGTAATGCTCTTTGGCAAAACACAATTGAGGACAATGTCAAATTGTTCTAATCCAACCACGAAGCTCCATTAGTGACAGGACATCAACACATTGGCTGCAAAAATAACCATTGCATATGATGACATGTGGTTATATACTGTGAGTCCATTATTTTTAGCATTGTCATATGATCAAGATAAACCCATTTTCAGGGTCGGTTTTATTTAAAGTGCTAGTAGGCACCAAAGTGTCCTTCACATTGTGAAGGACACTTTGGTGCATAGGAGGCAGAATGTTACTGTACATCATGACACGGATTGTGTGTTTCATAGTGTGCGTGGGCAACCCTGTTGTGTGAAACGCACACAAAAAAAGCGCAGGGAAGAATGGTACAGCGATGCATTTGAAATCCACTCAGATTACATAACGGTTGCTGACCATCATCCTCCAAGTGTGCGCTAAAAGAGCCAACTCACAGTGGATTCCCCACCCCCCTGCTTTATCCAGTTAATCCCAAGAGCTGTGTTTGCTAGGAAAAACTGAATGGTTTGATGAAAAGCAAACGTAAAAAATCCCAGGGATTTACACTGACATGTTCTGATCTTGGACAACAGGTACCCTCACAGGGAGCATCCTCGGGCGAGAGCGAAGGTCTATTCTATCTATTTTGACACCCAAATGGGAGCCATGGTGTGGGTATGTAAATCCTTGCCACCGTCTGTTTGTAAACAAAATTACATAAAAACCACAGAGTGGAATTTAATCAGATATTTGTTCAAAACTAAAAAAAAAAATGAAGCATTGGCCATCGTGGAGAATCTAGAATTTCTGAGCCTTCTTGATAGAAAAGTAATCAACATCCACAGCAAAAATCCCCCCCCCCCATGCTCATGCTCCACTTCCCCACCAAGTTTAATTAAATATTTGGCTGGTAGTTTCACCTAAGGTACTGAAAGCATACAGTGTGTCTGCCATAGCGTACGAGTAGTCGAGTGAATTTCCATTTAGAGTTCCAGCCAAGGGGAGAATTGAACCATTATAAAATCAAAGAGAATGAACTTTAAAGATTTAATGCACTGAAAACATGAAGAAAAAAAAAACACGTCTTCATAAAAGTCTTAGAAGCTGCCATCAAACAAACAGACTCACACAAAGAAAAAATATTCACAGCCTCGTTACAAAAATTCTTCATTCATGCACAACCTTCTATCTATCACACCTGCAAATCCATGACATTTCGTTTGAATATCTTAGCAGACACTTTTGTCCAAGGTGACTCACAAGCAAAGATCAGGGGCAATGTGGTGCTGACTCTCGACTTCAGTGTGTTGACAGGATAGGCAGGGACAGTGGACATTCTCAGCAGTGGACATCAGCCACAGCCACCCTGTGCAATCAATCCGTAAACATGTTCCAGAGTAAATCATTAGAGGCAGTGCAAGTTCTTTCCTAAAAATAACAATGGTACTTACTCGTGACTCTGCCCCCAGCAGATGGGCCATGTTCATCTGTTATACTGTATTTTTCTCTCTTTTGTCACTGTCCCATGGTCAAGGAAAGTGCATATGTGAGCTTGATAAGTTATTAAATTGACTGTTAGCTTACTTGTTGTCTTCTGCTTTCACACAATTTTCTTTTAATCTGAGGAGCATGTACAAAGCCTGTGTTGGTGTTCGGATCTCACACAAGATAGTTCCCAGATCAGAAGAAATTAAGTTATTTATCTGTTTAACAGACTGTGCTCATTCATTTTTTAAGATATTAATTGATATTTAATATCGTAGTTACTTAGTTGTTCTTTTAATTCTGTTAAAAGCAGTGATCCAATTTTTTCTCCAATGATTCTGAAGTGAAAAAAAGGCATTATCATGAAAACGTATGGTTCACAGGTATTTCTCATTTTAGATTAATTTATTTTGAATAAAATGATCTATTTCCCGAAAAAAAAGAAGATAAAGAGGCATGTTAACTATTCTTTAACTGACAACTTGACTGTGAATTATTTGTTGTCACCTCAAACTCTTTATATAATAAAATGTATCAACCAAAATGCACGTCTTCTATACCAATGTTTCATGCTACAACTAAGATCAGCCAGTTTCATGTTGTTTGAAGAGTAAATTCTTTGGAAAAAGCAAAATTCCGAATTTTGCAGATATGCATTTAAGCATCCTGCATGTGTCAGACAGTAGTTGCTCTAAACATTTGAAAAGAATGATAATTATTTGTAGCCTATTAAACTGATGAGTTTGAGTTTTTCATCCATTTGCTGTTTTGAGAACTGGTTTGAAATCAGGGTCCCATGATGCTGCAGAACATCATGTAAAGCATGCAAGAGCCAACCCTGCCACTAATACTCTGATGTTATGAATGTGCTTTCTATGATGCATCAAGCTAGCGCGAGCCATTTGCATCCGATGCAAAGCATTGTTACACATTTCTCTTTGTTAACTAGATTAACACACTTCTTGTTCTGTTCTAGCACACATTTCTAGGGATCATTGGTGTGTCAACATGTTGTACTCTTGTGTATCTAAAGTCCGCTAGCTTAGCACGGCTACCAGCTCACTCCCTTCATCTACTGCTTTCACTTGGTCCATGTAGCAGTTTTTTTTATTTTTTTAAAACTTTTTTGTAGTTTTGACCCCAGGATAGCTGGGTGACGGTCAGGAAGAGGAGGCATAGTCGTTCAAGTCAAGCTCATGATTCAACGCCAACCTGTCCACATTTCTAATAGATTTCTTTTCCAGCCAAAGACACACCTGCTGGGGAAAGAAACCCTGGTAGTTGGTATGAAGGACCAAAACTGCCAGAATCAAAAATGAATAAATAATTAGATATATGAGCAAATAAATAATCAAATACGTGTGTTTTTACATTTTCACTTTTCCTAATCTATTTATTTTCCCACTTTTCCACATTATTACTTTTCCTCACCCTTCCCCCCCCCCCCCTCAAGTGATAATAAGGTGGGCATTAGTGACCTTGGTCTAAAGCATGATTGGTCATCTACGAGAAACCGTGTCAACCAATCAGCTCTCAATAATTCCACAGGAAACGAACTGGCTCTGCCCTCATTTTTTCGTGAGAGATAATGGCTTCCATGGTTTTTTTTTATTGGCTCTGCAGGAATTGGACTAATTTGGAATTTAATGATTTGGGTTTGATTGGATTATGATAGCATTAGAATGAATTGGATTGTAATTGACACGAATTGGACTGCGTTTTTTTTCGTGTGTCTTGAGATAACATTTGTTGTGATTTGTCTCCACAGAAATAAAACTCAATTCAATGGAATTGAGTTGAACTAAACTTAATTGAAAAGCCAGCTAAGTGTTTCGCTTTTGTCACAGAAATGTCGATGCTAGAATTTGGTTACTGAAACTAAAGAGAAATAATGGGATGAGGAATTGGATTAATTTGTTAAGAGTGATGTTGGAACACAGCACTCGAGATGGTGGAGTAGCAATTGACCAGCTCAGATGATCTGATTTCTGATCAGTAAATTGAGGGGCTGAGTTAATTTACTTGTACCACGGTTGTTTCTGGCTCTAAGTGCACGTACACATGCCATTTGTGAGGGAAACACTGCAGATTAATTTGGTAAAGAGCTATGCTGCTGTGGTCAATGGATTGATTTTGTGCATAGCCACGTTGTTGAGTTGAGGATCAATATCAACACCCACCACCTGGCAGCTTCACTAACTTCCATCAGAGACAGTTGGGATTAACAGATGCACTGCTGCTACGGTTTAACAAAGCAAGAATGACTGCCCCCCCTATTGGTACGTCAGCCGAGACCCGGGCTGCGTCGCAGCAGGACATACCAGCCTTTGGGCAGGACAATTTCACAGTGTCGATAAGTTAGTCTGCAAGTATGGAGAGTCAGAAATATCTACATCAAAGCAGTTTAGTTCTTTAAAAACAAGTGCGGATTGTTTAAGTTGTTCTGAGATCCGTCAGTCAGCGTTCAAAGCAGACGTGCTCCGAGCATCTCAGATCTGCAAACACAGATAATAGTTTTATGACTTTGAAACTGAGTTTTACACACTCAGTGAGTGTTTTTAATTATTCATGTTTGGCTGGGTGGGTAAGTCCAGATTTTTCTGTGATGTGGAAAAAGAAGCGTATTTATTTCTGCTTTATTCTGTTATGAACTTTTCTTGTGTTTTGCTCTTGAGAAAGTCAGGCTCTGCGTCATGAATGAAAGGTTTTCCTTTATTCAGCTAATTTTGTTTTTCATCTTTTGTTTTATTTCCTAACTCTGCCAATTCAGAACATTTTTTTGATACTTTAGATTTCACTGTGACTTACAGCATATTCTATCTAAGTTGGCTGTTCATTCAGAAAGCCACAAAATACTTTTGTTCACTTTTTTTGCTGGCTGGTTTTGTTTGAATTTAATTTCAACGATAAAGCACATGAACAAGCTGGCAAACATAAAGGAAAATAAAGTTGTGATTAACTTATGAGTGGGAAATAGAAGTAAGGATTATGGAATAAAATGGTTGGGATAAATGGTAAAGAAAAGAAGCAAGGATTACTCAAAAGATCAAGAGAAAGAGGTACATGCTGGGGTAAAGGGTTAACAGGGTGAGACAGAGTGAATTTCAAAAGGGGAAGTATTAGCGGGTAGGGGTTAGCTTAGGAAGAAAGGGGTTGTTTGGAGGAATTGTTTTAGATCCAATCTGCCATGGCTATTGTTCTCTGATAGACCGACACCAGATGCGTTGAGTTTCTAAGAAGATAAATTACCATGTTTTCAATTTACTTCTGGAAAATGTGCTTACAAACACTCGCTAAGATAGCCTTCATATAGCTGGATGTTCTGCTGTGCGGAGTTGGATGTGCTCCTTCATTTGAGATTCCCAGTGGATCGATAGCTTTTTTTGCTCTCAGCAACTCCTTCACCTTACTATTTTTGTTCAGAAGCCGCTCTCTTCTCCAAACTTGAGTGACCTTGTTCACTTTTTCAGAAAGCAACTTGGAGCCATTCTGTTGCGCAGAGAGTTCCTTCTTACACATTTCCAGCTGATTTTGGAGTCTTTCCTCCAGAACTTTGCGTCTCACTCTTCTCGGTTGAAGAGCTGACTCTGTTTAATTCAGCTGTGCTAATGTGTCCACGTAGTTGTTTCTTTGGCACAGCTCTTGTTCGTGGCCATTCTGATAACATTGTCTTTCTTGCTGAGATGATATTGAAGCTGGCTGACTTTATCCTGCTAGCCCTCCTGCATGCATTTCATCTCCCTAAAATCTGTCAGTTCATCAATGGAAGCTTCGGTTCTCTCACTTCAGTTTGTGAGTTTGGTGGTTTTGAAGCAAATAAATGATCTGCTTACCCGGAGCTTTTAGCTCTGCACTGAGCTTCTTTTGGAGATCACAGAGCTAGTCTTCGCTCTCTTCCTTTGCCTTCTCGAGGGTGGCCTTCAGCTTTCTGCTTTCATCTCTGATGACAGACATCTTCCTCTTATTGCTCTTGTTTTTCTTGACAAGCTGCTGTCTCACACAATTCCAGGCACTTTCCTCACCTATAGGACTGTGACTTTTACTCTTTTTCTCCTCCTTTTCTTAATTTTTCTCATTTCTAAGCCTCCATCAGTTTCCCTTATGTCCTCCATTACTCAGTAATATTCCTCTACAGTGTCATTTCAAGGAAACACAAATACACATTTTCATAAACCAGAGAGAAACTGGTGAGACAGCAGCCGGGTGTCAACTGCCATTTTTATTTACATAGAAGTTGTTGAATAAGAAAATGTGAGTGTAAAGAAGAAAACCTTAGATGCTAAGACGGGGACTTTTTGTGCTCACTCGAGGTGTTTTCTTTGCCCGTTTCAAAGAACGATGCACAGTAGATGGAATGAAAACAATGTTGCAAACTGTGTCCGACCTGACAAAGATTAGCATGATATACCTCGTTTCTGGACTTGGCCGGCAAAACTTGAACTCGTGCGAATGACCGACGTCTTTCCAGATATGATAACAGGTAATCCCTGAACCAGTAGGTTGCAAAATACATCACAGGATTAGCAGGTAACAGTTACCTTTAAAGAATGTTGGTATATTTCTCAGCTAAATGAGCCTGGTGTTTTGTGACAGTTTTTGAGCAACATAACCCTACCCAGACAGGTTTCCTACAGGAGTTGAACTCCAGTTTTTCAAATTGCATACAGTCTATAGAAAGGAACTAATTGTACCTACATGGGAGACTTGCCAGGAGAAAGCCTCCAAAAAGAAGTATTTGAAGTAAAACTACAGCTTGCACACTAAGACCAGACCCTTTTCTATAATGTGCTGTAGACAATTGGGTCAAAGAAAGAATTATCTGGCCACAGAGATAGCAGAATTGCTGGCTGGATTCAAGCATGAATTCTGAATTACATCCAAAAGTGTTTAAACAAACTGTCAGCCATCTGTCCCACATTTCAAGCTGAACCAAAACTGAAACTTTTAAGATGATAATTATCCTCAGCATACCAGCAAATTCTTTATGATTATGGAAAGGCATGGCTAATTAAACCATCATTACCTGTAAGCACAACAGAAAAGAGAATTAAACCTTAAGTCTTAAGTTTTCTAGATTTTTTTTACCTGATTTGTTGTATGAGTTATAATTTTGTTCCAGCATGAGCATTTTTTTCCCCGTTTTAATATCATCTACCTCAATGAGTAACTAAACCAAAAATGAGTACTTTCATACCTGCACCAAGGTTTGTGCCGGTTAGCACATTCAGTTAGACTCAAGATTTTTTTAATACACCTTCAACCTATTGTTTAATGTCATAAACGTAGCTGTCAAAAAAGTTCAAACAAGTGAGAAGCGTCATAAGACAAACTCAAGTCCTAAAGTGAACCAATCCTTCGTGTCGTGTTTTCATGTCAATGTACATCACAAATAGAAAAAAAAAAGAAAAACTCTGGCAAATCAGCGGCACTGCATTTTCACTGTAACTCTTCTATTTCCGTGCAATTTAAACTGTTTACAAGTTTTCCACTTTACAAAAAGTGGACAGTCAACAAACTATTAAATGATGAACAGAAATACATTTTTTTCAAAATTGACCATCTTGTGTTTCTAGCATCTGAAATAAATCGATGTTTATAGATTAGCACTTTGGAGCTATCCTGTGGCCAAATGGATGTATGGATGTGTCAGAAGGATGCTTTTTTTCCCCCTTTTTTGTTGCTTTTTCGTCCTCTGCCATGGTGGTGTTACACAGTATCACCTTGAAATCATCCAGCAGTTGTACAGGTTTTGCTGTATTTTTTTGCAGAGCAGACAGGGTTGGAGATTTATAAGGTCTACTGTAAGATGTCAATTTTTTTTTTTTTCCAATTAATTTTTTCATGCCTTTAATTGATAGGACAGTTAAGAGAGGCAGGAAGTAGGGGGCAGAGAGAGGGGGAGCGACATGCAGCAAACGGCCGTCCGATGCGGGACTTGAAACGGGGCCAGCTACAGCGCGGACTATAGGCTCTTGTACATGGGGCGCCTGCTCAATCCACTACGCCACAGACCACCCAAGATGTCATGTTTGATTGTGTGTTAATGAGTGCTGCTGTATATTGGTTTATGATGTTTTACTGCACGAGTCACTTTTTAACTTAATAAAACTCCTCTGAAAGGAGTAAATGTGGCATCATATAGAAATCCCCTGGAGAAGTGGAACGTTGAAATAATATTTTCAGTATAAAAACTCAGTTGATCTATATAGCCATATTAGCTTGATTAAATTGTTTCAAGATTTATTTCAAAGCCCTATTTATTCATTTCCAGAAGCTTTTGTTTTTAAGTATTTATTCATTTATCCATTATTGAATAAAATTGTATCTGGGCACAGGCAGTCTTTCTTTGATGTCTGTGCTTGGCTTCAAGTCTCACAAAAAAAAAAAAAAAAGACTAAAACTGTCAAGTTGGTGGATAATTCAGCTCTGTCCTCCCATTTTTCTCTCACAGAGACTTAATCCACAGGTGAATCAGCTCCCCAGAGCTGAAAAACACTGCACTCCGCTGTCTGGGAACTGCACAGCATAGAGGAAGTCGTAATGATCTCACTACCAGTTGAGTTACATAAACTGACATGATAATGGTATGTCCTGACAAGAGACAGAGACCATTAGCAGGCTTTTGGTGCTCCCGCTATAATGACATTATAGAAAAAAATATGATGTCACATCTTCAGAAAAGCAGCTATCATGTTACTCCACTTGCACAAGACCATGAACTCTCTACCCCTGCGCAAAACAGTGCAAGTTTTCTTTGTTAATTTCTTTTTTTAAACGTGCAACATCATGACAATTAACAATGCATCAGAAAAAAAAAATGTGTCTGGCTTGAAAAATAACAAGAAATCTTAACTTTCTATTCTGCTTTGCTTTGCCGCCTTTTCTGCTAATTCAGTCAGTTTTTATTCTTTTTCTCCTCCAGCTTTCATCCAGTTATGGAAGTTTTTTCACATACCTTTTAACACATTTCCCAGAAGGGCATGTCAGCTTTGGTTTCTGCCTGACCACACAAGAATGATATGGAGCTTTTCAAAGCGTAGAGAAGAAGAGAGAAAAAAAGAGTTAGAAAGTACGCTGAAGAAGAAGGAAACAGAATCTCTGGCACAAGGTTAAACTGTTGTCGAATGAATGATTAGGTTACTTGTGAAATAAGCTATTTTGACCTATATTTATATGTAAAATTAAAAGGCTAATGCGTGTATGACGTCACCATAGCAACATAAAATGTAATTTTCTAGGTCGTGGTTAATGTTTTTACAGTGACTATTTCAACTCAAATTATATAACTCAAACCCTAATCAAGTAGCTTTGGTGCTGAAACCAAATCAAACAGCGAGTAAAAGTAAAGCTGACATCCAAAACTAAGTGAAAAATAATGGACACACATTGGACTTTTTTTTTGCAAATGTCCTTGTTGAAAAACATTATTCATCCATATTGTGGCCTTTTAGATATTTATATGGATGGCCACAGATGGCAGAGATGAATTACATTTTTTGTTTGTTTGTTTTTCTCTGTGATCCGAACATATTTTCATGTGTGTGCTCTTAAATATAGAATATGTTTGGCAGCTTTGTGCAAATGGCTAGGCACAGCTTTTTCAACGGTGCAGGGGTTAATCTGTATACATTCGCGACTCAGTGAAGTGTGTATTTTCTGACCTGTTTATGAAAGCTCTTAGAATGGCACGGTTGTTTAAACAGATTTACATAAAAAAAAATAAAAAATTTAAAAAAATTACTTTCCCAAATAGAAAAAAAGAAGTGTAACATAAAAATGTGCTCACGAACAGTTTCTGTCCTCTGTTAATTCATTTTGCAACAGTTTTCATTTGGCGCCGAGTGTTGAAATTCAATAACACTGACTCCGGGACAGCATTAGCAGATTTGCTCCAAACTGCTCAGAGGAAAAGATGGCTTAGATAGAAGAGAATAAGCCACACCTCAGGCCTGTTTCACAAAGTTTGATTTTTTTTTTGGCACCTGGTCGATTTAAAACCCAGAGGCCTGTCAAATCTGACACATGCCTGCGGTCAAACTAGTCCTCATTTTATTCAGAAACCCCCAGTGATCATATTTTAAAATGAACTTATTGTTCAGGTTCATATTCAACGTTTATGTTATCCAGTTTATTCTCACTAATGCTTCTATATCATTATCTATTAATCACAGGACAAACACAAGTCGAGTTTCCTAAAGAGCTCAAGCTCAAGAATCAGTTTTTGTACAGATGCAATGGGCTCATAAGAAAACCTACTTGGAAACTGAACGTTTAAAAAAGGTCTCGAGATGCTTGCCTGAGGTGGAAAAATGACAAAACCATTATTATTGAATATTTGCACCTTTCCCACAAATGCAAGTTGAAAAAAGCAAAAAATGACTCAACCGAATACTGGACACCATCATAAAAGCCACAGAATAAAATGGAAGTGTTCTTAGGGGATTTTAACTGAGTTAGTTAAAGCATCTCTGTTCTGTCTCTCCTGCTTCCTGTCTCATCTGATCTCAATTCCACAGTCAATACATTTTAATTATGCCGGCCATTGTTACTTGCCAGATTGTCACTCACACTTTCACGTGTCACCTTGCTTCCTGATTGCTATTCTGCTTCCTGTTTTCTTTATTTTGTTTTATCTGACTGCCTTCAAATTCTATTTTGCATTTAGAAATAAACCTCCTACCTTCTTGGCCGTATACAGAAGCTGTGACATTAGCTACGGCCTTGATGACTCCTGTCATCAAGTTCAGCATTTTTTCTTTTGTCTGCTTTTGCAGCCAGGGCTGATGTGCAGGGGTATGGATCTGGCCGAGAACCTGAAGACAATAAACATGTCTATCAGTTAATGGCAATTGATATAATCTGAACAAGGGAGTCAAGAGCTCACTTTTCCTGCCAGAAGAAGCATCACTGCGTGTCGGTGGCAACACTGCATGTGTTCAGCCAAAGCAAAAAGAAAACTTAGCCTCAGCCAAATAAACAAGTTGATAAAGATATAAATGAACCAGTTTCCACACAGATGAATCAAAGCACATCATCATAACTCACCATCACCCACTGATGATTTATTCTGTCCCATTGGCTTCATTTTTCAGCCCAGGAGCTTGTTGCTTGGTCATATCAGCAGAAAAGTCCCCCTGCTGCTCTCATCACACCAAGTAGCAGATGGACATGACTGGGACATGCCATTTCATGACTGATGAAGTTACTACTGCAACAGTAACTGTGACCCAGTTGTGTGCCTGACATTTTAGCGCCAACACAAACATGTGTTTTGTAGTGTGTGCGGTTATTAAGTGCGTTTTCTTTACTTTGAGCATTTTTCTCTAAAGCCACATGTGTATTGCAAAACGTGTCAAGATGTTTCCCTCATTTGCTTGTGTTTGATCTGTTTGCATGTGTTTGAACAAGTTGCTGCGCATTAAGCTCTCAGGGCCACCGTAAAAAATACGATAAAGAGGGATGAAAACAGACTTGGCGAATCAATAATGACATATGAGAAGCATGGGACTTAAACATCTGTGAAAGCTTCCGCTTCACTCGAGAGGGGAAAAATAGTGCCAAATGAAAACATCCAGCTGAGTGGAATGATAAGCAGGCTGTACGCGTTCCGCAGATTAATACATGCAAAGATACTTTGCAAGTTTCCATTATAATTGCGGCATTGTTTTTTTCCTTTACAGTTTAACTGGTGCTCTTTATCACCCCGACCCCATGTGGATTAGGCGGGTAAGAAAATGAATGAATAGATGGTGCTCTTTATGATGTCATCCTTTGCAATGATATCTTTCTATGCAATAAGTCACAATGGCAGCAGGAAAATATCAAATGGCAGATCACAGTCTGTTATCTTAGAAAAATACAAAAATAAATGTACTCATTAAATGCACTGTATCTTCACAGGATTTGTCATTAGGCTTTGCCAGATCATTGTAGAACTCTGCCTGGTAACATTTCGGTCTCAGTTCAGTCGGGTCCTGTCTTTGGAATGTTCTTTTTTGTTACTTACCTGCTGACTTATCTTTTCTCACAATGCTGCTTCTTCCACCGCTGCCTGCCCGCCCACTCTCACTCTGACAACCCGTCCTTATCAGCCAAGTTCAAGAGATATCACAGGCCCACAGCCTGTCAACCTGAGCTCTTCATTCAGTGACACATTCCCTTAGTTATAGATAAAATCATTAAATATCATTGCTCTCTGTCTGCTCGTGGGTCCAGCCTTGTGACAAGTGGACAATTTCTGCTTTTCGTGACAGTTTGTAAAACATCAGTAGCACCCACTTATCATACAGAAACTGTGACAACTGTCACAATTGCGTGCAGTTGTGAACCCACAAGCGGGTATAAAACTAAACAAATTTCTTCTAACCTTGTGTTATGTCATGACAGGGGGTTTCTGCTTTGAATCTGCAGAGCACCACCTACGGTCTCAGACAGACGGTGTCAAACAGCCTGTTAGTCATATGTGGAGGAAACATTAGAGAATACCAGAGAGGACAACGGTCTGGAGTCTTCATTTCTTTGACAGCTGCAAGGCAAATTTGACCCAATGACAGGAATTTTGCCAAACATTGGAGAGACTGACATTAGAAACATCTATCTGGGCAACACCACAAGTACAATCTGGCATGTGCATCAATCAGTAAGTTTACTCATTTTCCATATGCTTTCTCTCTGGCCTCTCTTGTGAGTCTCTCAACACGGGGCTTGCTGGTGGAGGCTCAGTGGCTCAAGCTGCTATGTTCCTAATATTGTTTAAAAGTTACTACTTTACCGTTATGTTACTTCTGGTTCTAACATTGCTTAGCAGCTGAATTACCCCAATATTAGAACTGGTCTGTGAATAGCAAAGTGTCGAATATCAGGGAAGGGGCTGGCCAGAGCCATCTGTTGGCAGCTAGAAATGTGGAGATGAGTAAGCTGCACCCACAAGTGAAAGTGAGATGTTTTACCACAAACGGCTGGAAAAGTCATTTCAAATCACAAGAAACAGCTGGAGGAACTTTTTGAAATCAGTTAGGATGAATGGCAACAATGACATCATTGGGTACAAAAAGAGAGGCAAAGTATAAGAAGTAAAGATGGATGGAGGTTCAGAGACCCGTGTCTACAAATTTTGGAGGAATTTCAGAAAAAAAAAAGTATATTCCATCAACAACTGTACATAATATGATCAGCAGATTCCAAGAATATGATATATCTCTGCAGGCTGAAAATCAAAACTGGATGTCTATGATCTGCACTGCATTTAAAAAAAACAAAACAGACATCAAGTTCTGTCATGGAAAAATAAATCACTGCATGGGCTCAGGAACACATCCAGAAATACAGGAAGCTCTGTCAATAAAGCTCTGTCAATCAGAAAAGGATTCATACGTTAACGTGAAACGTAATTGAAAATGGACTCAAGCCGAGTGAAAAACTGTTCTGTGGTCAGACGATCTGTGGTTCTTTTTTGGAATTCATGGATGCTGAATGCTTTTAGACTCAAGAGGGACCATGTGGTTCATCATTTGCACTCAGTCCTGAATCCTGCATCTCTGATGGTATGATGATGTATTAGTGCTGGTAACTTGCACACATGGAGAGGCACCATCGATGGATGAAAGTTAGAAACATATGCTCTTTTTCAAGGAAGGTTTAGCATATTTCATTATAACAGTATAGTCTCACAGTGGAAGAGTGTATTGGCTGTGTGCTGGACTGGCCGGTGTACAGTTCAGATCTTTCCCCAACTGGAACCATTAGGCAAATAAAATGCAAAATACAACAAAGAAAGACTTTTGAGCGGCAAGAATCCTATGTCAGACAAGAATGAGACAGTATTCCTCACCAAAATGTCCAACAACTTGTCTCAGTTCCTCGATGTTGACAGACTGTTGTTAAAAAGAAGAGGGGATGCTACAAAGTTTTAAACACAGCCCTGTCCCATTTCTTTTGAGGCACGTTGCTGCCCTGAAATCCAGGACGAGCAAGTATTTTTTTTTAAAATAGTCAAATCTCGGTTAACATCGTTACCTTACAGCAAGAGGGTTCCAGGTTCAATTCCCAGCTGGGGCCCTTGTGTATGCATGGGTTCTCTCCGGGTACTCCAGCTTCCTCCCATTGCCTAAAAACATGCATGTTAGGTTAATTGATGACTTTAAATTGTCCTTGTGATGGACTGGCGACCTGTCCAGGGTCTACTCCTCTGCGACCCTAGATTGGATTGAGTGGGGATAGAAGATGGATGTTGTGATACTACTGAATAGATTATTGGTTGATTTATGAGATATACAGGTCATTGCATCCTGCTCTAAATTTCGTTTCACACAATTCTTTGGAATTTGGTGAAGTATTCATGATCATTATTTATTGATTCCCTTCACAAATAAAGAATAAGGTGTAGCCATATCTGAGCAATCAGATTTTTTCCCTGCAGTAAACTCTTAGAATGTTTAAGGAACTACATTAATCTATTTTCTGTACCTGCAGCTTCCCTTTCAGGGTCACAGGAAGGCAGGAATCTATCCCAGCTGTCGTGGGGCACGATGCAGGGTACGTCCTGGACATCACAGTCCATCAAAGACTGTAAGAAAATACTAACAATCTATTTTCTAGGCGTCATTCTTTTCATTACTGGTGCTCTAGCCTTGTGTCCATGTGTCTATGATGAATAACTTGTAATGCAGCCACCTTTCAGTGCTCTTGAAAGACACTTTCATGGGAGTGCGAGTTCAACGTCTGTGCCCTAATTAGTGTGCTACTACTTTTACTTCATGGGATAATTAGATTTTATTTAAAAATGCCTTGCAGGTGATGTCATTACATGTCGTGAAAATCTAGTGCTCTCACACAGACAGATTAACACAGTTCAGCTTGTCAACTGAACCTGGGGTCGAAGTCCACTCATAAAAAAAAAAATGACCTTCTATCACCTTCTCTTAAGCTCTTTTTCTTAAGCTTGATGAAAAATGCCATGCGGTTAAGGAGGGATGGTGGGAGAAATTCTTAAGGACTTATGAAAAGAGCACCACGCTGCAATAAAAAATTGTTACACTGTCACCAAGCTGTGATGTTGGTCTACAATTTGTCTTTTCACGTAAGGAAAGCTCAGGTTTTACTAGCTGCATTTAAAATATACCTGATCTGTTATAACAGCAGTTTGCCTGGAGCGGCATATACAATACCAGGACCATTAAAGCCCATAAACCATGAAATATAAGTTTATCTTTACATTTCTTATAGCACTGCAAAATGGTCGACTACATAGAGGACTATGCAATAAAGGAGTGGACAGTTAGAACACAGCCACTGACTCAAGGGGGGTTTCTTGGCAAAAACTCTGAACACTATATAAGAATAAACTATAAAAGAGGTTGCTATACATACACATAAAGAATAAAAAGTAAAAAGACAGCAGGCCTAACTGCTGACTATCTTGACTATTCAAGGGTATATATAAAAGATTATTCAATGTGGCCATTGTACGATATGACAACAAGGGCCATTTCTCAATACCAAGTACGCCAAGTACGTACTTGTGTACTTACAAGTACACAACTTTTGTCAACTCCCCGTCAACTCCTCTGTCATCTTCGCTTGACCCACACTGCTTTCTGGGATAGCAAGCTGTCTGAAGTCTACACAAGTCACCGCAGAAGCATACTCGATAAAATGGGCGGAGCACGTACACATCCGGGACTGTGGAGCGTACTTGTCTGGATGCGTACTTTGAATTGGAACAGTACTTGGTCCTTTGGTGATGACGTTTCAGAAATACACGAGAACACAAGTACAGACATGTACGCATATTGAGAAATGGCCAAGCTCTTCTGAAGTACCCAAAGTACCTAATGAGAATTTACTGTATTTCATATACAGTGATTTGAACAGTTATTTTCTTTTTTTTTTCATACTTTTATGAGGAAGTCTGATCAGAGGGTGTAGGTAGAAGGCAACCCTGAATACCAAGCATGGGAGACATCATTTTATCTGCACAGCTCAACCTAAAAAAGGTGTATTAGAAGTATGTGGAAAAACAACCTAGTAACTTACCTCGAGTCTTCTCCTGATAAAAGTGAAGTGAATAAAATTAAATACTTTATTTGTCTGTTTGTTCATTTTTTTCCCCCCCAAGACATGCTCTACTTTTGCCTTTGGTCTCTCAATTTTCATTCTCATTCTCAATTTCATGTTGCTTTGCTTCTCTGTCACCGTTTGCTTTGGTATTAAGGTATATTTGTTGTTTGGTTCAGGCAACAAAACTACTAGATCCTTCTGAGAACTGTGATCACTTGCAGCAATAATCCCAAAATAAATGGCAAAAGGTAAGTTTGCTGACTTCCAATCAAAAGGTCTTTCCTCAACAAACAATCAAAATAAAAATCTAGAATTTAAAAGGCTGCAACTGTTGGACTCCTCTAGGTATGTTAAGATAAAAATATGGGGCTATGAAACATCCGTTCATCAAATATCAATTTACACGTTTAAAGTAAAGTAAAAAGAATATATATTGGTTTGTTTGTCATTTTTAACTGATGATGTAATCATATTCCATAAGATGTAGAGATAAAAACTGAATTTCAAAAGATTTTTCATGATGACATTACATCAATAGTAGCAAAATCCAACCAAGCTTTCATGTTAAATGCTAACGGAGGATAATTTTGTCATTTCTTCCATCAGTTCACCTACTTATCTTTTCCACAGCAGTCTGCATGCGGTGCTAACCTTTGGGGTATGACAGTAAAAAGTGATTAGATCCAAAAAGCTGAGAGAAACAAGTGGCTTAAATAAGCAAAGAAGGGCTGTACCTGCAGCCTTTTTCACTAAGAAGGATTACTAACTTAGCCGGCAATTTTTAAAACCCGGAGGCCTCCTATATTGGAAACACACTTCCAGTTAAACTGCTCCTCATTGTTCTTGTAGAATGATTCTTCAAACTTTGGCTAATGTGTCATAAACTTTAATTTATTGGTGTTAGATATAATTTGTTCACAGCACAAGCACGCAAGTGTGTTGATGGGTTTTATAAGATATTTCCTCAACAGATGTCTCAGTAATGCACAATTGTAAGCCTCAAAGACAGCCCTTCAAAACCCTGCAAATTCATAACAGGGATTCCTTGTGGCATGTTGTAGGAGAACATGAATGCCATTGTGTTAGTGTGGCCACTAGGTTAAATTTAAGAGTCAAAAGTTGTGAAGTAGTTTATTGAAACATGGAATAATTATAATTCAAGCATCCACTGATGATTCAGCTCCACTACGAAGTAAGAAAATAGTTTTTGTTGTGGAGATAATCGCATCAGATTGTTCTTGACTCATTAGGTGCCTCTGGTATTCCGCAAAAAAAAAATCTAAACAGCTGAGGTTTGACTTGGGCTCTGAAGTTCAGCGGCACCCAGCTGGAAAGGTAACAGCTGTTGATCTCTGTTTTGAAGAAAAGGAGAGCTAAATTATCTTAATAAAGTTGATTTATTTTTATATTTGTCTATTTATTTGTTTGTTAATTTATGGGATACGGTCCTTAAAACAATATCAGGAGAAACTTGTGTGATCAACTTTACTCGAGCTTTTAGGAGCATTATTCCATATTTCTTACATATCATACATCAGCAAAACAAAATGGAAATAATTAGTTGCCTAAGGCATAGTAGTCTACAACTCTGTCTTTGACCACTCATTTCATAATTTACATTGAAGCGCAGTCATATTTCATTTAATGTTAGCAGCTATTTTTAGAAGTCGGCAAAGAAGTGTAGGCACGAAAGGTTATCTGGGTCACATGTAATTCCAAGTGTGTATAGTTTCCATGTTCTCCCCTGTGCATGCATGGGTACTTCAGCTTCCTCCCACTAACAAAAACATGTGCCTTTGTATTGCCAACTCTTAAGCTAAATGTAACTGAAGTTCAAGTTCAGCTGAGTACAGGCAGGCCTTGCTGCCAGGGTGGATTTTATTGGTTGGGCGCATCCAGGAGTATGCTTCTGTGATGGTTGGTCAGAGCTGATACTGTTGTACCACAATACAAGTCAATGAATGAGAAAGTACAGTTGCACTGATTAAACAGGTCAGGCCAGATCATTAACTCAGATGCTCACTGACTTCAATACGGGAAGAGTGAAGGGAGTGCTCTCAGAGGTATCAACAAATTAGATTGCTTTATACAAGTCAGATATCAAACATCAAACCTTGTGTGAACTCATACAAGGATTAGATCGTGTTTTAGACGACATCTAGGGATCAACTACAGCAACTGCTTTCAAAAGCAGGAAATGCAAACTACTGCTTTCCCAAAACCGACCCACCGGTCTAGATAAACAACTTGTTCTTGCTCCAAACTCGTTACATGCACTTACTGTACATGCTTGATCATGAAAGCAAAGCATCGCTTTTCAACACAGGGCAGTAGTCGCACAGACCTTAACAACCCAGTCCAGCAGTTATAAATGCTTTAAAAAAAACAAAAACCTTGTGAACCTACATCTCAGAGTTTAATTCCAGGAAAAAAACATGTCACGCTTTTGAAAATGCTTGAGATATGACTCCACCTCTTTGTAGTCATTCAGTAAATGGGGATCTATGACTACATTAATCTGAACCCTATAATGAAAGGGATTATCCTCGGCTGTCGTTCGCACTGTCGTCTTGTTGGGGCTCATAACATTCTTCATCAGATGACAAAGTTTCAAGAATGCATTGTGAAGCCCTCTCTCCATTGTGCATCTGTGAATCATTTGAGCACCACTCTTTCTCACCAGTCTTTACTCTAAATATGCATCCAGCAAACAGAGTTTTTAGGAAGGAGTGGCGGAAGAACTATCACGCCAAGACCAAGGGCAGGTGCCTACTATTATGAAAGCCAACCGCTGTTTTCTTCGCATAAACAAAGGACAGCAGCAGCATCTAGCCTATTGGCTCCCACATTAGGACAGCTAACGCTAAGATTGTAGGTGTTGCCATGTTCAAGAAAACAAGAGCTGATGTTTTGAAAATAACAGGAAGTTTGAGTCTTATGTCACTACGTATACATGTACGTCGAAGGAAATCCGATGACCACGGTTTTTCATTTATCACTTTTCTGCAATGCATGTAAAAATGCGTCAGATTATCAAAATAATCTGATTACTCAGATTTTTATGGTCATGTAAACGGGCTCATTGTTAAATTTCCCCCACTTACACCACCGTCTGCTCCCTCATTCCCATAAGTTTTGCCCTGGCTTGTGGGAAACGTTCAATTTTTCTCACGCTTTCCCCCCGTCCTAACCTGAAGGCAGGACACAACAAAAATAAATAGCTTTGTCTGTGTGGCTTCTTATTGCAGTTGATCAAAATGGTGAAAAGATTCTCGGCCCAGAGCGCCTCGCATATAATCGGTAGAAGAAAAAGACATTTTGGAAGATGATGAGGAGGAAGTGCTTTAAATTAGCAGCCAGCCCCAGGACACACCCGTCAGCATGCCATCAAACATTCTGGATCACATTTTTGGAGAAAGGTGGAAGGAGATGGACCGAATCGATTACCATGCATACTTTTAGGTTCTTATGCTGGAATTTTCAGATCTAAAGTGGAATCTACAGAATCACTGTGAGATGCAGAGATTCTACATGCTAAAGAAAGGCAAAAATGTAATCAATTAGAATATCATATCTTGAATTAGAATGCCACAAAAGGTGACCTCACCAGCTCTGCCGACATTAACTGGGTAACAAAAATAACATGAATGCCATATAAGAGCTAAAGTGCTGGATTACTGGATACAACAAATAAATAAAATAATAAGGTGCTGCAGCTGTTTTCGTTGGACAATTAGTGATAGTAGCAATGACATTTAACCACTAGTCCATCTCTCTCCAAATGTCTGCAGACTTCTCACCCTTGTAAATAGAAATATCTTGTGTAACTGCATTGGCATTGAAGAATTAAGAATTAGGATGGATCAGTGTGATTAAAATTGAGTGAGAGAAGTATTCTTAGCTCATCAGTGGCATATTCAGATCATTCAGTCCATCCCACCAACAGACGGAGGATGGTATCTGAATGTGGAATTAGTGAATGTCTCAGCTGTGTCTCTGTGAGATTATTTTTGTCTTAATGACTGTGGTAATGAGGTCCTCGTCACCTGTATAAAAAAGGGAAATGGTAGGAAAGGACGGAGACAAAGAAGGAGATGGAGTTCAGGAAGACAGAGGCAACTCTGAAGGCTGTGGCCAGCTCTCTGTTTCAGTTCACGGTAGGGATCCCTTTTAGCCAAGGTCCGGGCAGTTATACTTTGCCTTAATGAGGAAGCAAGATAGCTTTTGGACATGCTGGGAAGCCATTAATAATGTTCACTCTGGTTTGTTGGAATAGAAAATATTCTCCATGGCTAAGCATGTCTCTCCTTGCGGCACTCTTACGCGCGCTCGTGCACACACAACACAAACCACACATCACCGCCACGCAGACTCTTACTTCTACTGCGTCTTATCAACTACGTATCTAATTTCTCTCTAAGCTCTGATTTATTTTGAGCCCCAGATAAGATGAAGAACAGATGTGTGGTTGTATCATCACCTTGACAATGTCAAACAACTCTGTGAAATGTTATCATTGGCTAGAAACTGGAGTATGGAAGTGGAATACCAATATGTTAAATGCAGCAGTCACTTTTCTGTCACTCTCTTATCATGTGCAATTATGTTTCTGACAGATTAAGTGAAATTGTAACAACCATAAAGCTTAAATGTAATCTTCTCCGAAATATCACTCTCAACCATTTTTGTAGTGTAGAAAATAATACTCAAGCTCTATGTAATACAAACACATTTGCATTCTGTATGTATTTCAAACTTCAACATGATACTAGAATGACAAATATCAACTGTATTTTTCGTGTTGTTGTTGTATATTTACTCTTTCTTACTGAGCACGATGAGTACAGTCAGAGGACCAAACAGACGGTAACCAGAAGCTTTATGAAAACTAAACCGGAAGCGCTGCTGAGGCAGGGATCCCAGGGAATTTCTGCAGAATATATCCTGAGAAAAAACTAATGACTAATGCAAGGCAGGTGTAAAGCAATCAGTAAGTCAACACAAGATGAACAACAAGGGCAGTAAGTAAAATTAAACAGAGTCTACAAGGAGGCAAGCTCTACAAAAGGTAATTAAGGTGCAAGAAGCAAAGAAGGCTTTAGAAACATAAAAATGAATAAAAAAAAAATAATAATCAAAACCTCAACACCAAAACTCATTTATTAATGATCTTCAGGGAAGTTTTGACTGACAGCTTGTGTTATAGGATTGGTCCAGTATCTGTGTGGACAGGAACTAAAAATAGCTGCCTGCATGAAGCTGTCGTTAGCTGTATGTTTTACGCATGTCTTGGGGCACTTCCATGTGTTATTTCATTAGTTGCTCATTAAATCCTATAGCAATGGTAAGGCTACAGGACTCTGTCTGAAGGTTTTGTCATCCAGGAGCTTTTGAGTTGAGACAGTGAATAACTGCAAGACCAGTTTTCAGAACTGCCAGTGGAAATGCAGAGGGCTCTCCAAAACGTTTTTTTTTTTTTTTTTTAGCAAGATTTTACTAAAAAAATATCCAGGTTAAGTGTAGTACCATCATATTTGTTTTGCAATTAAATTGAAGACACCTGATTCCGATCATGAAGAGATCCATTTCATGTTAATCAGGTGTGTTGAAGCAGGGAACCATCGAAAACCTTCAGGACAGCGGCCCTCGAGCACTGACTTTGGACGTCCCCGCCTTAAATTGTTCGACTGGAAATCAAAAGGTGGCATCAAGGTGGCCATATTCATCTGTGAAATAGAATTTATGCTGGGACCTGTCATTAGCCTAACAGTGTCACATGCTGGTGACACAAGTAGGCCTATGGCCTGGGTGAGTGGTAGAAAATGGAAATCTACAGAGCAATGATTTTTAAACTTTAAGACACCACAGAGTGTGCAAAATCTCAAGACACACCTCTTAGGCTTGATTTCCTGAGCTGTAGTGTAATGTCTCTGTTGTGATTTTAGTCAGTTCCCGTTTTATTTTGTAGAGTTTCCCCTGTGTTTATTCTGTTGAGTTTCACTTCCTTTCCTGTGTCACACCTGGTTTGCATCACTCATTACACTTCACCAGCATTTCTACTACTGATTTTCAGTTGCTCTGTTTGTCTGACCATTGCCTCGTGCTTGCTTGTTATTTCATACCAATGATGCTGCCACTAGTGTTCTTTGTGCTCTGTGTTTTTTGGTTGAATTAAACTTTAAGGGTTATCTGCCAGCTCCACTGGAGCTGCTCCAGTGTTCCACCTCGTCTGCATTGGGGTCCGCTTCCTCAACAATCCATGACGTGTAGTTCTGTTTGACGTTTGGAAACAATTAACACAACTGATTTCTAAACCAATTTTGAAATAATTTGTACTGTACAGCTACTAAAAAACTGAAAATCTGTTTAATTTATTACCATATAAGATGAGTTTTATCGCAGATAGCCATCATGTTAGCAGTATGGTGACCTTCAGCCAGACTTTGAAAACAACACGGTACATGAACATCTTCTACCAGAAATTACGGCAATTCACAAAGCCAAGGTAGCCAAAGATTAACAATCCTACATCTGTTCATTATAAAGTCTGAGATATGATAAGAATCCCTGCAAGACTACACAATCTCTAACGAGTAATTTCCCAAGGAGGTAGAGTTGCCAAATCTGAAATCACCTTGTCTCAACTTAGCTGAATGATATGATACATAACCATGTTGTTGCTGTCATGTTCACTTTCCAAACTGCTGCCCAATTATCTGTCAGGCTCAAGGAGAATTTTTTTTAATTTTTTTCCAAGGAATTTTGGACTGGGTGCTGATCACGCTGTAAACAAAAAACTGATTTTAATGTAAAGTAGAACCCTTCCTCAAGTTGGTACATCTGTCAATCTTGAAATTGAAAAAAAAATCTTTAGCTGTTCATCTCTAACAAGTCATGATGACGGCTTTACTTGTCAGAATCTTTGCTTTCTCCTCTAAAACATGTAAATGAATCTAATTTGATTTTGATATATAGTGAGCTAAAGGTTTTTATTCTAGTTGTATAAACAGGCATGATAATACAAGGCTAAAGCCCATATGTGCAGATCTCATATTTCAGTGCTACATCACGCCTGAAGATGAAAAATATAATAACTGTTCAGGTGTTTGGTTGGAAATCTATAATCAAGCACCTTAACTGTACCGAGTGCTGTTCTGCAGGTGGAACATAGCCTCCATATCAGGGGAGGCATGTCCATTTGAGCAGTTAAAGCATGAACTCAGACTTTGAGTATCTATCACATTTATGGTCGCTGTATGCACTGCCTTGACAAATTCAAAATAAAATATAAATGAAATGAAAGGAAATTGTGTAAACACTAGCAGCATTTAAAGAGCAACTTGTTGGAACAAGTACAAAAAACTAGATTAAAAAAATATATATGTTTATATTCAATTCAATTAAAAAATACTTTATTTATCTCAGAGGGAAATTAAATGTTGATGTAGCTCAATTAAATCAAGGAGTTATTATAGATGCTGATGGCTGTGGGCAGGAAAGATTTCCTGTAGCGGTCCGTTTTGCATCCAAACTGAAGAAGCCTTTGACTGAAGAGACTCTGTTTTCCGATAACAGTCTCATGGAGAGGATTTTCAGGGTTGTCCATAATTCTCTTGACTTTATGCAAAATCCTTCTTTGCATTATTGTCTCCAGAGGTTCCACAGTCGTCCCCAGAACAGAACCAGCCTTCTTTATCAGGTTGTTGAGTCTTTTTAGGTCCCTGGTTCTGATGCTGCTGCCCCAACAGATGACGCAAGAGGAAATGACGCTCTCAACAACAGACTTGTAGAAGATCTGCTACATCTTGTTGCGAACCTTGAAGGACCTTAGCTTCCTCAAGAAGTACAGTCTGCTCTGTCCTTTCTTGTAGATGGCTTCACTGTTGTGTCTCCAGTCCAGTCTGTTGTCCACATGAACACCAAGGTATTTATATTCCTCAACCACCTCCACTTCTTCTCCCATGATGGAAACAGGGTTTGATCTGACCCTGTTTCTCCTGAAATCTACAATCATCTCCTTTGTTTTGTTAACATTCAAGATGAGATGATTGTTCCCACACCATGCCACAAAGCGGTCCACCAGCTCTCTGTACTCAGCTTCTTGTCCATCTCTGATACACCCGACAACTGCAGAGTCATCTGAATATTTCTGTAGATGACAGGAGTCTGACTTGTACTGGAAGTATGAAGTGTACAGAGTGAAAAGGAATGGTGAGAGTACAGTCCCCTGTGGTGCTCCTGTGCTGCTGATCACCTGGTTAGACACACAATTCTTCAGTCTGACAAACTGTGGTCTGTTTGTCAGGTAGTCATTAATCCAGGTGATTGTTGAGGCCTCCACCTGAGTCTTCTGGAGTTTCAGACGAAGCAGATCAGGCTGGATTGTGTTAAATGCACTGGAGAAATCAAAGAACATGATCCTCACAGTGCTGCCTGCTTTGTCCAGATGACAGTGGGTTTGTTGAAGCAGGTGTATGATAGCGTCTTCAACTCCAACTCCATGGCGATAAGCAAACTGCAGGGGGTCCTGATATGTGCTGGTTTGCTTACACAGGTGGGTCAACAGGAGTCTCTCCAGGACCTTCATGATGTGGGATGTCAGGGCAACAGGTCTGTAGTCATTGATGACTGAAGGATGAGTTTTCTTTGGTACCTGAACCAGACAGGATGTCTTCCACAACAGTGGTACCTTCTCTTGGGTCAAGCTAAGGTTGAAAAGGTGTTGCAGAATCCCACAGAGCTGCTCTGCACAGGCCTTCAGGACTCAGGGGCTGACACCATCTGGACCTGCAGCCTTGTTCCGGTTCAGTCTCTCCAACTGCCTCTTCACCTGACTTCTAGAAACAGAAAAGTGGGAGGGGGAGGCAAAGGGGACAGCAGCATCTCCTGATTGGGTTGAAGACAAACTAGTGGAAGCAGAAGAATCCATGACTGAGGTGGAGGTGGAGATGTTACAGGAAAGCTGTGGGTCAGAGGAGGGTGGGATGTCTCTTTGGCTGGGAACAGGAGGGGAGGATGGTGAGCTTGTTCCTGAACTGAACCTGTTGAAGAATGTGTTCAGCTCATTTGCTCTGTCCAGACTTCCATCCATCCGATCCTCCCTCTGCTTGAGGCCTGTGATCTTCTTCATTCCTGACCACACATCTCTGATATTGTTCCTCTGCAGTTTACTCTCAAGCTTCTTTCTATACACCTCCTCACTGTTCTGGTGGGGATGGTGTTGTCCACACAGAAGTTTATATAGTCAGTCACACACTCAGTCATGGCATTAATGTCCTCTCCATGTGGCTTACAAAGAGAAATCCAATCGGTTGCATCAAAACAACCCTGTAAGGCTTCTTCAGCTTCATGTGACCACTTTCTAACAGTCTTTTTTGTGACAGGTAGTCTCTGGACAAGGGGTTTATATGCTGAACAGAGAAAAACAAGGTTGTGATCTGATTTACCCAGGGGAGGTCTTGATTTGGAAATGTATGAATCCTTGACATTTGTGTAAAACAAATCCAATGTCTTGTTTTCTCTGGTAGAGCAGCTGACAAACTGTTGAAAAGTTGGCAGTGTAGCAGAGAGTGAGGCATGATTAAAATCACCAGATATTGCCACAAAAGAATTGGGGTGTTGTGTCTGTATCTTAGCAACAACGGAACTGATGACATCACATGCAGTGTCGGCAACAGCTGAGGGTGGAATGTAAACAGCCACCAAAACAACACTGGTGAACTCTCTTGGCAAATAATATGGACGAAAACTTACTGCCAATAGTTCAATGTCAGGACTGCAGATACGACTCTTCACAGTAACATGTCCTGGGTGACACCATCTGTTGTTGACAAGCACTGCCAATCCACCCCCTTTCCTTTTCCTGCTACTCTTTAAATCTCGATAAGATCGTACAGTCAGGAAGCCCGGCAGAGAGACGCTGGAGTCGGGGATATGATCCTGCAGCCATGTCTCAGTAAAACACATAATGCTACATTCCCGATATTCTTGCTGAGTCCTTGTCAAGGCTAGAAGTTCATCCAACTTGTTAGCTAATGATCTTACATTGCCCATGATGACGGATGGCAGAGATGGTTTGAACTTCTTCTTTCGTTCTCTCCTCTTTGCTCCTGCTCTGCATCCATGACGCCTCCTTTTCAATTCCAGTGGGATTTCTGGCTTCAGTTGTCGAATTATTTCTGCTTTTCCAATGTTAATCAGCTGCTCCCTGTTGTAAACCACCTTGTTGCTATGGTTATGCATCATAACAAAAGAGGAAAATATACAAAATTATTGGGAAAAATTAATCCAGCTGCACAGCATCCAAGGCAGGAAGGAACAGTTGTCCAAAAAATGCAATTTCTTCCAAGAAATAACAGGAACGAAATTTAGAAAAAAGAAAAATCTCAATGTGAGGTACAGAGCTACTCCAACGTGCTGCCACCCTCAGCAGCGCATTCTAGAACAAGAAGTATATGTACTTCGAAATATATGTCATATAGAAATATATGTCATCCAAAAACATTTACAGCTGGTTTTTTTGGGTTTTTTTTAGTCTTGACACAGAAATTTTCAGGAGATGGAAAATGTAAATGCACTTGAAAATTGCACAACACACCCTTATAATTAGGAGATTTATAGGTAAGATACAAAGGAAGAACGAGGATCAGGAGAAATATTGTTTATCAAAGTGAGGTGAATTTACGTTGTGAGAAGAGCTAAGAGTTGGTGTGCTGTAAAATGACTGTAAAGTACAGCAATATTGTCCATCATATATGAGAGTATAGACTCTAAATTGACCCAAGGAGTGATTGTGAGTGTGCATGGTTGTTTGTCTCTGTGTGGCCCTGTGTTGGGCTGGTAACCTGTCCAGGGTGTGCCCTGCTGCAGCACCCCCCCCCCCCCCAAACTGGAATTGGATGAAGCGGGTATTAAAAATGGATGGATGGATGGATATGAAAGTACAACAAAAATAAAGATTGTCATTTCCTACCAGAATATTAAACTTGATATAAAACAGAACCTAATGCCTCAGGATCTGCTGGTGGGTTATTTGGTATATTACACAACCTAATCAAAACTTGGTGTGCACTGTTCTCTTCTCTGTCTTGTTTTATCAATACCGTACCCTCGGACTCGGGTGTCCTGCCAGCCTAATGTCGATGGAGACATACCTTTGAAACAACTGCAGTGTGTTAACAGCTATCTGCTGTCAGTTTCACACGATTCTGCCTGCTTCTTCATCCGATCTCTAAATCGATTAAATCTCCTGGTACATAATGCGCTTGCCTCAAAAAAAGCCCTGCAGTTTAGTCACTTCAGTGAAGCCCCTTCTCTTCCCCTGCACAAATTGCATCCAGGCATGAATGCTCACTCTATTTACTTATTTACTCTCAACAGCTGGCAACTCTGTGTCCTGAAATGCAGTGAAACATTTACTAACAAAATAATGAATTGCAATAACAATTGCAAATTAACAACCACCTAACTTTATCAGGACTACGAAAACCACTCTGTCTCTGTCTGACCTTTCAAAAACACATTCACAAAACTTTTTATATCTATCAATTTATCCATTTTTGTTGCGGGCAGCAGTCTGAAAGGACATCCCCTGACCTTCTTTTCCCCAGCCACCTCCCCAGGCTCTTACGCTGAAAGACATTATTTCTCCATCAAGTCCTGGGTGTTCCCCAAGGCCTCCTTTCTGTGGTACATGTCCAAAACACCTCATCTGGGAGACAGTCTTGTTCACTGCCAGCAATGTAATACAAGCTCTTCCTTCAGCTGTACAGGGACCAAATGGTAAAGTGTCTGATAACCTATACCCTCGAAGCACTTCCCAACACCTCCATGGATATTGCCATAAACATTCTCCAAATACATGAAGCGCATTAAGATGGGTTGGGCAAATTCTCAATCTCTCCCACACAGCCTTCAGCATCCCTCTTAGGGTAGGATGACCAGGATGAAAGCAGCATTGTTCCTCCTGAATCTAAGGTTATCGTAGATATAATATTCGTTTAACTCTTCTCTCCAGCACCCTGGCATAGACCTTTTCAAGAAGTCTAAAGAGTGTGATCTCCCTGTAATGGGAAAACATCCTCTGGTTCTCTGGGGACTGTACCCAACTTCCATGCAATGTTGCACAGGTGTGTCAACCAAGACAGTGCGACATGTTTGTCACAATCAATTTAGTTTTTTTTCAGGTTTTTTTTTTTAACTGCATCAGTGGTCTCAGTGCCAGTGCGGAAAGCATCAAGGGAAGTGTATCAGCAAGGTTGAGAAGGTTGGTCAAAGTATTCCTTCCACTGCTAGACTATAATCCAAACTGTGGACACCAGCACTCCATTCTCATTGGAAACGGTGTTGGTGAAGCTGTACTTTCCATGGCTGGCGCATCTGATGGTTTGCAAGAATCTCTTCAAAGCCAACTGAAAGTTATGTTTCATAGCTTCCCCAAACTCCGCCCATTCTCTTCTTTTCTTAGCCCGCTTACTCTGTGTCCAGGTCAGAAGTAAATAGAGGTTAGTGGATTGCTGCCTGGAATCCTTTTTTATTTTCTTTACCATAATGTTTTTGAAACGCATCTTTTTGCCAGCCAGAACACATTTGCATTGGCAGCAAATCGGGTGCAAACTGTCCCCGACGACATCTCTAGTCACCCCATGGGCACTCAAAACCCATCAACCATGATATATTGGCAACTCTTGGAAGGCATTTTATATTCTAATTTTTTTTATATAAAAAGTAACTAATGACTTCATCTTTGAAAGAAAAATCTATTCAAATGAAAAGTATATTTTCTGCTGAAATGTAGTAAAATGGAAAGTATCAAAATTCCTTTCAGTTTTGTACTACAGTGCAATATATCTGCAAAATTGTCCTATTTCTTTAAAGTTCATTTTCACTCATGCTTTCAAAAGATCAGGACGAGTTTAGCTACTACCACATAACATGAATCACCATGTAAAATTCTAGAAAAGTATGTAAAAAAAAAAAACATGTGATGGTAAAGCAGCTTGTTTCTTTGGCAGTGACATGGATTTAATTTACTACTGCACTGTACACTGGTAGTGTGTGGGGTGTTGTGCCCAGGGTAACATATGGGTTTAATGAACTGTATAGTACAGAACATATGTCCTATCCTGCATAGTAGAAAATGGATCCTCCTTCTTTAAATGGCTATATCCACAATGATGCCAATTTTTCCCTACTGTGAATGGTGACACTCTGAAGGTCAGTGTGTTGTATTTTGTGTGTGCCCGTTTCACTTTCTGTCTATGCATGTGACGGTTGGAATTGGCCGTTTACTATTAGTTACTTTTTGAGCACCAAAACACATGAGCCATTATGCTATTTATTTTTATTTATTCATTTTCTTAAACTACACTCTGTATCTACAGATGGGTGATATGACACCTCTCCCTTCAATAATATTGAGGCCAAAATATCAGTGACCATTTGCTGAAGTTGCAGCACTGATGTCCTGTGTTAATTTCTACAAATAGATTCTGCATACCAATATGAAAGGAACACAACAAGTACTTAACACACTTAAGTTGGATTTAGTTGCATATAGATACATGTAAACAGTTATGCAGACAAGAAAAAGCATGAAACACAATATTCAAATATTCAACATTCTTGAAATCAGTGGCTATTGATTATTATTTATATTTCCACTTTGAAATAAATGTATCTGTATTCAAACAGTTGGCATCGCACAGGACAACTTACTTTTAGCTTGGCTCAAATGTAAAGCAAAAATTCCTCCCTGAATCTGTGATGACAATATGAATATAGAAAAACAGCTTGTGAAATTTGGATGCTATTTTTTTTTCTGAAATATATTACCGTTACACTTTTTATTTAAGGGATCATGTCAGCAATTCTGCCATAATGCTGGTTGGGTTATCATAAAAGACAGCACGGTAGTTTGTTCTTGTCAGACCGATAAAGCTCAAGCAGTCCTGTTAAGTTATCAGTTGCCAAAAGCAAAAAAAAAAAAAAAGAACTTTAAAGTGTCCTCAAGAATAACAAGAAAAAAACCACTTGATCTTTATGCTTGTCCTGATGGCAAAGAAGGCTGTGTTGTGTTTGACATACAATATTTCTTTTCCCTCAGGTTCCCCGTTGCTGATCTGGACTTTTTATTCTCTTCTTTTTATGTGCACATAAATTCCCAGGGAAAAGTGTACTGTTCAAAGTTTGCTCTTCAAGTGCTCGGAAGACCAAAGTGCGATTCTTACTTCAGCCTCATTTTAGTTTTGTTTGATGAGATTTGTTCTTTCTTTTCTTTTCTTAAACCAAGGAGAAATAAACTGGAAAAGACTTTTAGCAGGATGAGTCATACTTGAGTCTAATAGGAAGAAACTTGAGAAAATAAGAAATATAATTTTACAACTCCACCCAAGACTGACATGTTGACCCAAGCAATTGCTTGCAGTTTTAGGACACCCGCAGAACTTTGAATTAAACCCAGTCCTCCCATACCAAAGGCAACTGGATAACCCATTGATCTTTTAGTTCTGGAATGTATGTTTCAACAGGCAACAAGTTATTTAACCTTAACTAATGCATTTCAGAAAATGCATCCCATAGACATGATACAGATATTACTCTTTTTCAGAACTGCATCGAGCTTTAAAAAACGTAGAAGACTGCTGAAATAACCTGACCTAACCCTTATCAGTTCACACAGGTATCTCTTCTTTTGTGGCTTTTAAGTGACAACACAGCTATCAGCAGTCACATACATTTTGCTCAAAAACTTTTCTCACTTCAGAGAGGAAGAGTTGCTTTTTAAAACTTTTGCCAAAGTGTCCATCTGGCTCAAATTCAACTCTATCTGTCAGTATTTTTCTGACTTTTTGGATCATGCAAGTGGTTCAAGCTCCTGCCTGAATTGTAAGCTTCAAAGCCCACTGAAGTAATAAGGTTTCCACCTCGATTCATATATTAAACCTTCATTCGTTTAATCTTTTTATTCCATTGTACTGTTTCTTCTTCTGACTTTTAATCTCACAAGAGAATTCCAAGAGGTGTGATGTTTTTATTCAGCACATGCATCTGTCTTGTTGAAAGACGGTGCCTTCATTATTACCAACAATGCAACTCGACTGCCAAAAGTTCCAAGATTCGAGTGTGTTGTGCTGAATTGACCCGATTGTAGACTCGTGGATGCAACTAATCATTTTCACGAGGGTGGATAAGCTCAGTTTTTTTTCTAACTCTACATCTCTGAGCTTTTACTTTTTCAAAAATGATTTATTAATTCTTTTTCTATTTCAGATTTTTCAAGGTTTGAGGTAGTCAGTGCCTCAGTTCCAACCAATGTTATTTGACTTCACCCAGTTTCTTCTAAAGCCACAGACAACTTTAGCCTGCTTTTCTTTCAAGTGAGGTGTTTACAAGCAGCTAATTTCCAATTTAGAATTATGTTTTTACTTAAAAAATGTATTTTGGTGTCTTGTACTGCATGGCTGCCAAATGCTCCAGTCTGTCTGAAGGTAATACATGCACTTGTTAGAGTAATCAAGCAGGAAAGCCTGGTAATTTCCAAATTCAGATAAGGCAAGATGGAATAACTGTGTATTGAAAGAAGAAATATCTCCTCAGATGGGAGATGAGGACAGAGTGGTGTGTGAGTGTGCAGTTGGCTTGCTTGCTGCATGGTTGGCATATTCTCAGTTGGATGAGAGGACATTTATGTGATGTCAGCACGCATTAACCTCTCTGAAAATACATCGGAAACAAACAGGGACACATGTGCCCAGATCCCACCAGCTCTAAGTAACAAGCCTATGGAGGGAAAGGCTATGCTGGACAACACAGAACAGATCCAAAAATAGATTTGGGAGGATGAAAGTAGAGGGCGTCTTGGTTGAAAAGGCAACACAGTTGTGTAAAAACCATGACAACTGCTGCATCTCATCTTGGGGTAATAATTGGGCAACAGGTTAAATGAGGCCATTTATTCTTTGTACAAAAACTTGTGCTTAGACAATAGATCAAATGCCATGTTACTTGGCCATTGGCTAATTGGTTAAAGAAGCCTCTTTCTGCTGAGAGCACATGTGAATGCAGTTCAGTATACAGTAAGCATGCTAATGACAATTAGGGCTACAGTACAGTCCTAATTATGTTTCCCTGCTTGAATATGTGAAGCTTTATTGATTCCAAATACCTATTAGAACTACACAAAAGTTTTCTCTTTTTTCTATCATTTTATATATGTAAATTGTAACCTCGGTCTCATGAATGTTCATGAATTTAATTGACAACATTTTTTCACTGCTGACTTTTCAACTGCACACTCACCTGCTGGTTAGTGTTAGGTGTTCAAGTACCTGGTTTTGTCTCCATGTTACAAAATACTTGACTGAAAAACTACAACCACTCTATGCATTGGACAAGGGTACAAATTGACATATTCTTTGGTGTGACTGGGCTGAAAATATTTCAAAAAGGAAAATGATTCATTCACTAATGATTAGTTTTACTATATAATGGGAACTGCTTAAAAGTAACTCAAAAGAAATCTCTTTATGAAATAGTAGATTCAAAGCTCTATTATCTGATCTGACAGGTAATCATTAGAATAATTGCATAAAAGTGCATAAGTGATGATGTGATGCCGGATAATATGGAATATGGATAATTAGAAAGCCACACTTCATGAATAATTAACCTGACCTCTTGCATGATCAATGGCTGTGATTGGCTTTTGTTATCATCTCGCTTTTTTCTTCATGCAGGAGCAACTCCACTTCGAATGCATACCTGGGAGTGACAGTGTGGGTTTGAATGGATGACACGGTGCTTAGGTAGGCTTTTTCTCACATTAGGAAATTGACTCAACTTTGTTCATCTTAAATTGTTACCACCACCGTGCAGAACTATTTTGGAGAATACTGTTTCGATTCTGTTTTTAAAGCAATGAAGTTGTCCACCCACTTCATTTCGCCTACTCGCTCTCGAAAGCCTCCAACCACAGGCAGAGGGCTGCTCCGGCCCTCTGGGCTTTGTCAGCCAGCTCCTGGTTCCCACATTACAGACAGTCCAGTGTTTTCCGACTACTACCCTGTGGGCAGCGATGCTAATTTGAAGTGTTCCTGGATGAGACAGCTCTGCGAGAATACAAGCCAGAGTCCACAGAGAAGGGCTCGCAATGCCTCCATACTTTAACGTTCTTCTATCACTAGCAGCCTGTGCTTCCCAGGGAACGGTAGGTTTCGTAATTTGGAATTTACCTCGTTATGCCCGTGCAGTGTGTCATGGGGGAAGCTATTTAAACAAGTTCTGCAACAGAAATGAAATGCCAAAATGATACAAGCTGCCTGGATTCACAGAAATATTGAACTGGAAAGACCTGTTAACCTGTTGTATCCACCTGCGCTGGGTAGGAATTTAGAGAATACCCCAAACTAATGTTAACCGTGCCACTATATAGGAGTGGGATTCTAAAACAAGTCCTAAAAAAGTTGCAGAGACTTATTTTCTTTCACGGTCTCAAAAATTGGACTGAAATGGACTGCTCCTCACTATATTCTGTTAATGATTCTGTTGGATAAGAATACAAGGGTGCCAGTGCACCTTGTTTAGTTTTGTCTATTATTTTGACCTTGACAGTGGAGTTAATGACAGCAAACATGGTGACAGACTAAGCTCATTATAAACATCATTTTTTAGTCCGCAGAGGAAGCATCCTGCTCTGGTTGTACTCTGACCTTTTTTTTTTTCTGTTGCCAAAAATGGGCCAACATTTCCAGTTCTGTGCAACAGTAAACAAAGTCTAATTGGCAGGCCAACATAAAATTTGCTGAGAGTGATGTTCACCATTAGAGCACAGAGGACTCTGAGGATTGCTACCAGGGCTTTTATCATTTGGTCCCTTCTGTTCCCAGTCAGTAGAGTGAAAGCTGTTGTGACATGTGATTTTATGCGTACAAAACACTTGTTCATTTCACATTTTCAATATAAAACAAAAACAATACAATATTCTAAGGAAAACAAAACCTAGTTCATGCATTTGAAACGACAACCCTCAAAAAATGGCTAACAGGGCTCCCCAAGAGATCTGTGTCCACCAGTTCAACTTTACAACAACAAACCATGATTATTGTCTGAGATAATGGTGTATCGTGTCCTTGCATTGAAGATCTTTTTGGGTTCTGACCTCTTAAATTGTTACACAAAGCAGAAATCAACGCAGCCTGAAGCCCTTGGTGTACTGAGACTTATTAGATACGTCACAAGCATGACTAAAGAGATTACCTGAGGAAGCTCTTTCGTCTTTTTCGAAATTTACATACATTTGTTTACTCATATGGTCTCACTGAAGTTTAAAAGCAGTGTCAAGAATGAAAGAGAAACTGGTTATATGGGTTCCTCAGAAAACATGGACCGTTTGAACTAAAACCTACATCTTCTGAAAATACACAGTAATTCCAACAGAATGCTCTCCGAGCCTTTCACAGAGGGATGCTTTCCTGGAACTAAACGAGTTGCTTTTGTTTGTTTGTTTTTTCTTTTGTTCTTTTGTCTGCTGTTTACTGTTTAATTTTTTCGCTTGTCTATGTCTTCCTTAACTATTTTTTTTTAAGTTTATTTGAGCTTTTTCCCCCCATCTGCTCCTTTGTTTTAAATTCAAGCTGCTGGAAATAATAAGACCATTTATTTGATGTTCAACCGAACTGTGACGAAATCAGAAGCAAGCTGCCCGGATCGAACATGTCATTATTCGGCTTCAAAAGCATCAGCTGAGCGAGCGTGCCTGAAGCTGCATGTTCCTGGAGAAAAGGTGATCCTACCAGCCTCCCTCACCTTGTTCTTCCATTTCTGCTTTTTAAACCAAGTCTTCATGAGCAGGTCTTTCTTGTTTTTTGTCTTCAGCTCTGTCCCTCCCTATCCATGTCAGTGAGCTATTTCTGCTTTGACTACAGTATTGGCACCTGAGTGCCCTGCCATTATTCCTTGGTGTTCTTCAGGTCCTCATCTTTTTGAGCAAGAGGTCTGCTCATAAGGATTTGTAAAAACTCTTCTTTTTCCTCGTTGCTCTTTTTTTTGCTTGGATCCTCTTGCAGACAACCCGCCTCCTGTTTCTGCTCAACGCAGGCCATTCTGCTCATTTATTATTGTCGCTCTTGAGAAAATACTTCCCTGGTGTCAGTGCAGAGGGCATTTCTCAGTCCCTGCTCAACTGAATGTTCAGGGAACGAGACAATGTGCCGCTGTGGTGAGTATGTCACAATGCATACCACTGGTCAGCGGTTCGGTGGTGCACATTGCTGTTTTAAGACAATAAGGCTGTGTGCCTGAACCTGCTGGCCGTGAGCCCCCTGTACCTCTGTGGATTTTCTCTGGGTGTCTATTGCCAAAAGTCACGACATTGTGAATTTCAATCCCTAAAAGATTAGTTTATTGAAGCTTCAGAAAATAAAAATAAAAAGATATAGAGATATGTAGCACTTTTTATGCAAAAAGAAGCGCAAAGTGATTTACATAATTGAATCAATTATAAAATCAATACATACATAAACTCACACACAACATCACACTGACAACTACATTGCACACATCCCCCCAACATGAGCAACATCGACAACAATAAACAACATCTGGCTTGACGCTGAAGTGTGGAAACGATATATCTTGATATCTCTATACAGATATATCTATAGATAGATAAATAGCTGGTCGGTAATATGTGGGTAATATGTCGTACTAAATAAAAAAAAAAATCTTACCAGGTTTTTAGGGCTTATTCATCAAAATGTTATCGGCTTAACATACGAATGGAAATTTCTGCCAAATAATGAAATAGCGATCCCCCTGGGCTTGCATACCTCTGACCAGGGATGAGATGATGCTTGTCACGGCTGTTTGTATCTTTTGTTTTTATTGCTTCTGTGATGCAGAATTACTGAGAAGTACAGAGAGCTGATTGGGGAAAATAAAACTTGAAACTGTCTGGGTGCAACAGTGCGTGCTTTGATAAATCGGAAATGTCTTGTATCCCTTCCATGGAGCAAGTACACAGCCCGGTCTTATTCCACAATATGCAATGGCTATGTTTATTCAAAGCACATCAGTGTAGTAGTGTGCTGTCTGATGATTATTACAGTAAACCACCCTGTCCTCCCTCCCTACAAGTGTTTTTTGTGAATGTTAAATGTTGGCATTGGATGATTTTTAAAAGGAATGATTGATATGTAACATTTTAGAGCCTTGAAATGGAAGTAATTTTACATCTTTTATTGCAGTCTCAAGTGGGGTTGCTTTGAAAAATAAAAAACAAAAAAGATTTTACTCTGAATCCACTTGAAAGTGAGCACGCTCATCTTCACAGCCAAATGATTCCACATACTCCAGGCTGGAAATGTCCCAGCACCATGATTCCGTTGATAAGTATGCGTCAACATCAGCAAAAACAAGACTTAATTTCCTCCCGAAGCATGTTCTTATGCTGAGTCTGCACGGTGCCACCAGAGTGTTTCTCTGCAGCGGAAATCTTTTTTAACATCTTTCAAACTCTTTATCCCAGTTTGCACCCAAAGACTGTTGGGGGGGCTGTTTGGTTCAAGACCATGCATTGTTTTAATTCTAACACAGGCATGATGATATGTTAAAATATGGACAGTCTCCATGCAGTTAAAACCTCATGCAACCCCTGTGATCTTTGGTGCCCCCTTAAGTGAATCCCAGGTTAGAAACCACTACAGTAAATGATTAAATATTTAAGATATCTACATTGTTAAACTGTAAGCCTAAGCAGTCTTTCACGCAGTAGTAAACTCCTTCTCATATTTACCTCTGAAAGATTCAGCCTCTTTGGAATGCTATTTTCTTCCTTGGTTGTGTTAAATAACCCAGTTAACTGTGAGATGGTTCATCAGTCGTCTCTGCTTCTGTCACGATCATGCTTGGCTGTTGTTGTGTTTCAGTTTCTGAGTCTTAGCGGTGCAGGTTTTCTGGGAGCCTTGGGCGGACACACCACACCTGTTCCTCATCTGGCCTCATCAAGACACCTTCATAGGAGCTGCAGGAGCCACCAGTCTTCATCAGATTGTGTCACATGCTTTGTGGTAATTAGGCCGACTCCAGTGTTTCCATTGCAAATTACTTTCTGTGAATTCCTTACGATTACCTGTCTCCTCCAGTGTTTGTCTCCCTCGTCCACTCTCTCCATTGTCCTGGTTTCCTCGTACTTGCTTCACTAGCCCTGTTGGATTTCCTCTTTAGCCTGAGTCACCTACCTGCTGCCTTCTTGCCCCACCGCCGACTCGGAGTTGGCTCCAAAGCCAAAGCAGCCAGCACCCTCCCCTCCTACCTGGATCCCCCTCCTATCAATAAGTAAGGACGAGACGACCTTTTTGGATTATCCCATATTTCTGGAAGGACTCTCTAACCTTCTCCCTCCTCTTGCAGGGTCTCCAAATTTATCTGGATCCAACCCTCGACTCTCCACCTACGACTTTACTAATAAATCCTTTTACCTTTTTCCCGCTTTTGAGTCTGTGATTTCTGACGGCTTGCCTTCAAGCCTTGACCGCTTTGAAGCATTACCCAGCTTCTCTCGTCTTCTGGTTGATGCCATTCCAGCATTTTCTTTTTTAAAATGTGCTGGTAGCATCAAGTTCAAGTGAACATGTATTTTCTAATGAAAACATCTGACCCATTGGATTTGTACAATTTCAAATAAATGCATTATTTGAATACTTTATAAATCATTGTTACAGAATCACAGATTTTTTTTGAAAGCACAAAAACACCGAACCAAACACTTAATTTAACAAAGAAACATCCACCGAAAACACCCTTTTAAAGCTGCAGTTTGCTTCGTACATCCCAACAAAACGTAAAGTGACAGGTTGGGATTCTAGCTGTGCTTATTCTGCATGTTGGTCTGCTTCTCGACTGGCAGCAGCCCATAGCTCTGCATCTACTGCGAGGTCACCAGAAAGCCATCATAGGCTCGTTGGAGACTTGCATAACTCCTAATGGACAAATTTAATTGAAAGGGATGAGAGTGGTATTGATTTCCTCTTTTAATTCTCTGCCAAAACAAAGTGTGGACACAAATGTCAAGGACACATTTACAGTAGTGAATTTACTATATAGATAACCTATATTTTACTGTAGTGGAATTTCTTGGTTGCTACTATTAGCAACTTTTAACATGTGTTAACACTGCTGTGGGACTCACTTTTTGCCCTGCTCACACCTGGAAGCAAGCTGCATTTAAGAGGACAGACTATGATTTATCAAAACTGCATCACATGCTCTTTCTTTGAAATTTTTTTTTTTTACACATCAGACAATTTTTATTTTTTTTTTACCTCAGGTGGAGGCTAAACTTTAAATATGCGGTTGTAAATCCTGTTAAATTTTTCAAATTATCAGATCAAATTGTGAGTTTTTTTTTTTTGTTTTTTTTTCATGTCCTGGCTGTCAGGGTGGGGTGGTGAGGTAGGACACGGATTTTCAAAAGAAAACACAAAGTTCAAACAAAAGCGCGGCTGAGCCGGATTCAAAAACTAAACTGTGACAAAAACAAAACAAAATCACTTGGAATGGATACTTAACTTGGTTTGCTGTGACAAGGACCATGGATGACGTAGTAAGGATCTGACAAACTGAAAGGGGAAACCTGGAAACTAAATAGGGACCTGGGAGTGATTAGTGAATGAGTGCAGCTGATGGGGAAAACACAGGTGAAGTGAGTGAAGCTAACGAACTGAGTGATTGAAAAACAATGGCAAAACCTAACTAAACATGAACTCAAAAACCAAGACCTAAAACATGATAAAACACAAAACTAAAACATGGCAGAGTCCAGTGGGCGTGACACTGGCAATAAAGACAAAGAGATTTGTCAGGTTTCATAGTGAAAGAGTCTGTGCTTAATTTTGGTTTTGCAGTTGTTTGAAATTTGATAAAATAACACTTTCAGGCTTTCAAGAGCTCCAAAGTTTCTTAAACAGCTGATCATCAAACGTCAATCCATCCTCAAACTGTTGCTTTGTTGATTAAATTGAGAAACTTTTTTTTTTGTCTGCTGGTGCCAGTGGCAGATCTAGGATATTTCTGAGTAAGGGGCCATTAAGGGGCCACAGTGTTCATAGAGGGGCCAAGTATTTGTCCAACACCCTTGCACACAATTCCCTGTTTTGGTAAGGTACTATACATTTCACCAGTCACACCATGTTCAAACACGTAATTAAAAAAAAAACTCCTAACCAATTTTACATGTATTTTTACTGTCCATAGACAAAATGCTCTCAAACACACACAGCATGTGAGAAAATCCAGCATTTTATTTAATTTTTTAAAACCTTTTTACTTTTTGACAAATACTGTCAGTTCAAAACATCTCTCTCACAAACATACACAAAGTTGCATGTGGGTGACTACTGTAAATATCACTCTAAAACAGCATTATTCTTCGTTTTTTTGTGACGGGAACTGAACCGGACAAAAGACAGATGAGTTACAGGACAGGGGCACGTCAGGGGGCCAATCAGATTTCAGCTGGGGCCAATGCCCCTGTGGCCCCGCCCCTAGAACCGCCCCTGGCTGGTGCTGCTTTTCACTCAGTTGGGTGATGCCACCAATATGCACTGCTAGCATGCTGCTCCTGCTAGATTGAACCTTGTGTCTTCAGCTCTAGTTGGAAGCACGCAGTGACGCTTTAGATCTGTGTCTGTTTTCGTCTGCAACAGCAGAGTAGGCAGAATACACTGTGTGTTCTTTGCTGGGATATTTATTTATCATGTAATCATTTCTTTGTAAGCTTTGCCAGCTCAGCTCAAGCTGTTGTCATAGCAACACCTGTCCCTTCAGATTATTGCCATGGCCAATTTTGTTGCCTAGTAGCACATGCACTTATTTTGCCATCAATATGGCTTAGGGAACTGTTATGAGAAAATCAAATCAGGATAATCCATAAATTCCTGTACTGAATTTTGGCTGCATTTGTGAGCATCAGCTGTGGCATATGCTGCACAGCCTGTGAGATCCTGACTGATGACCCGCATTAGAAGTTGTGGCACCTGCACGGATCATTCGAGCGCTTTGAGCACAGTTTGACAAGAAACAAACAAAAAAGACAACACAGCAACATCTTCCCCCAAGATCCTTCACCCTGCTCCATAACAAAAGTTTCACCTTGTTTCCTTAATTTTAAGATGAAATCGATATATTATAAAATTGATATTTGGTTGAAGTATCCTGGTGTAGTACCTACTGATTTTAACTTGCAAAATAAAGTAAAGATTAAGGTAAAAATTAGAAATCCCAATAATGTATGTTTTATAAGGATGGAGAAAAGCTTGACTCTGCTGTATTAATCACACTGTAATATGTATTTTGTACTTTATCATATCTGCTTTAGTACTCACATTACTCAGTAAAGCTGTGTTCATACTGTACTGAAAAACAACTAATACGGCGCATGGTTGCATATGAGAACGAGTTTCAAAACAATGCTCGTCATTCAATAAGAGTGGATTCCAGAGTATTTAATCTCATGCATATTTAATGAGGAGATATTAAAACCGTGCTCATTCATATTGGGCACACTGAGCTATGTGCAGCAGCTATTTTTAGAGCCTCCTTTGACTGTTTCTGGCTCTGCACGTGAAGCTTTGGGAATGTCAACAAAAGACAGCAGATAACAAGATGGAAAATGGAAAATGTCAGAGATGACAGAGCTGCTTTGGGTATCCGTGTGCATTTTTTGTACATATTGTCACCTTGATTAGCGTCAGGCTTAGAGGTGAAATGTTGGCCTTTTGCCTGTCAGGCAAAGGCGTGGTCATTTAGGTTTACTACTTGATTTGGAAGAATGCTATTTATAGTGCAGCATAGTTGTGTGCAAAGGCAGTGAGATAGAAGCAGAAGACAGAGGAAGACCGCAGGAAAGAAGAGGCTAATGATGGGGATGTGAGATAAGGATGTTTTATAAATACCTACAATTTGTGCACTTACAAGATAAAAACTTTGGTGCTAGACAATCTCCAAAAAATCTTAGATGTATTTGTTACTTGTTTGATGACATTCAGGACTGAAAAACATTTTTCAGTGCACTAAAACACCAAATGAGTAACTTGTCCCTGGTAATATCAAAAGGCAAGGCAAGGCAAGGCAATTTTATTTATAGAGCACAATTCATACACAGGGCAATTCAAAGTGCTTTACAGCTACATAAAATCACAAGAAGGCAATAAAACCATTAAAAAGGAATAAAAAAATAAAAGAAAGAAATTAAAAAAGAAAGAAATTTAAAACCCATTAAAATAATCATTAAGTAATTAAAAAGTGAAGAGTGCAGATAAAATACTTTCAGGTGTCATATGCACAGCTAAATAGAACTGTTTTCAGCCTGGATTTAAAGCAGTTTGATATCATTCTGAAATGAAAGCAACGGCAAAAACAGAGCTCAGCTCAGAGAAACAGGGACAGTCGGAGAGTCTCAGATGAGTCTGTTGATCTTTTATCAGTGTTGTGGAGCCCTCTCACATTTAGGATTGTGAAAAAGTAAAGACACGAGTCAACGTGTTGTCCTAGATAATGTGTAAAAGTCTGTCAAAGACACACCATTAAGATTTTGGGACACTTTACATTATATTTTTTTCAGTTTATTGTCCTACCCATGGATTAATGCCACACTTGGCTTACCCTTACAAAATGGACCCCACCCAGAACAACTCCAAAGAAAGACTGAAGATTCAAAGACTGTGGGCAGTAAAACAAAGAGTTAGTCATTAGGGGGGGGAAAAAAGAAGAAAATTGCCAGTTATGTTGCAGCAGTAATTTCTAAAGTATAAATGAACACGTCCACAACTCCAGAAAATACGTACCGCACCATCTGTTTTTCTTTTTTTTTTGGTCGGAGTCCCCATCCAACCTCTGGAGCAACGAGCTGTACAAAAGTCGACACAATGTGGTCAAAGGAGATTTGAACCAAATGCTAGGTTCTTATCGTGTTCACACCCACATGTTGTCATTGATCAGGTTCCACACATCCTCGGGCCAAATGTTGCAGCTCAAAAATGTCCAGACCACCGCAAAACGAGAGGAAACAAAGAACATGAAAGCAGAGGATGGTGATTTTGCAGTGAAAAACACCACCTCACACTTCTAGTGGGTCACAAGTCATTACTGAGATGGATTACTTTAGAATGCGTGTGCCTTCACACGGCAACAAGTTAGTTTTTTAGGACAAACATGTTTTTTTCTAAATGTTAACGAACATACAGAAAAAGTTGCTTACAGAGAGGAGCGTTGTTAAAAGGGGATGGAACCAGTGGTGTAGTCTACGTTGAACGCAGGTATACGGCGTATACCCACCTCTTTTTGGGGGGGATTTCCGTATACCCATCTAAAATGCTCAGTATACCCACCTAAAATGCTCAGTATACCCACCTAAAATTCGTTTTTCAATATTTAGAATAGCACAGCCACGTTTCATCAACTACCACTTTTCATGGAAGCCTTGTTATAATTTAACAATACAACGACAACACTTCAGAATTGCATTCATTCGGAAATTGCGGCAGTCAGTCAATCTCCAACCAATCAGACGCGTTTTTTATGTCTCGCTGTCAGCCAAAACAAAAATCTATCATGGGGTGCGTACGTAGGTGCTTAGTGGCTAAGGAAAGGACTTTATAAAGTCGAGGCTTCTACGAAAAGTAATTGTACATCTCGAATGGGCTGATACGATATGTTCTCCATGTTCTCACCATTCTGATGGGATTATGGAATTATCATCTCATCATCTCAACCCGAGAGTTTGCATTTCCAGGGCACACTTTTCCATGGTTGTTGACAGGTATGGTAGTGATTTATTAACACGTTGTCTAACTTTCGTGAACATATTGTAATGACTTCACGGAGGCTCTGAGACCGGCGGTTGCCGAACGGCTCTTTATTAAGTTATTACAAGCAGTACAATCGCAGAACACGGGTGAGTCTCAGTCCTGCTCCGCAACCAGCCCCAGGAGAACACCAAACCTGCACACAGACTGGCCCACGCCCACTCCTCTCCCCCAATCACCAGCCCACACCTGAGTGACATGAACTGCGGTCCAGTGATTGACAGGGAGAGGAGGAAACAAGCCAGTCCGTGTGCTTTTACCCTCATTCTGGGTCGTTACAATATATTATTATTATGATGATGATCATTATTATTTGAAAAGCCTCAATGCGTGATGAAAACATGCCAGTGAATTTCGCTAGGTAGCCGACCGCGAGCTGCCAGGTTAAACAAAGCAGCAGCGTTCCAGGTTTTTAGTTGGGGACGACGAGGATCATGGCCAGGCGCAAGGGACAGCAAGACCTTAGGAACTTTTTTAATAAGGTTGCCCGACCTGACGTTTCCGAAAGTAAGTTAAGTTGAGTCAAAAACATTATTCACGCTTTTTATGAGACTTTGCTACCAAGTTACCCTTCTAGGTTGTTTAATTTGTGGACATAACACGTCAATAACACAGGCTAGTCATGCTGTAGTCTAGCTTTCGTTCTTCTCTCAATACTAGCAAGCCAGCTACTCTGATCCACGTTTGCTTACTTAGTTTAAAATTCTAGACGTTTGTTTATCTGGGATTCTTCTTTGGGAATAACTCCTAATCGCCATACCTGTCTGTATATGGTCTACATGATGATATGTACAGTGGCTGTCTGGATTAAGTAATTTATCTATCATAAACTAAACTTTATTTACTAGCCAGAACCATGCTATCTCCATGGTATGCATGGATGGGGAGATGTATCTGTACTTAGGCAATGGTAATTACATTATCTACTACACTGTTACTGCGATATAATGTCAGATGCAAAAACCTTTAGTGCATGTGATGAGTTTACAAAACAGGCTATATTTCTATAGGCCTACATTTAAAAATCAGTTCATTTCATTTTGTTTGGGCTTGACTTGCTGTAGGCCTACTTGATAGTAACATTTTTGATTGTCATAGATGAAAATGCTTAAAAATGAAACTTTACATTGGCCTATTTTTTGTCATAGCTTTTAGAGGGCTTTTCATCTGAACTGTGTTATGTCATAGTATTGTAGTACTATGGTACTTATTACTTTTCAATGACTTTTACAGCGTGCCACTGGAGGTACGGCGTGCATTAAGGGGCTACTATTGGTTCCGAGGGGTCCCGAGTCCCGACCCCTAGTTTGGTACCACGGGCCAATGACTGGCCAACTATACAGTATACCCACCTCAAAAAGGTAGACTACACCACTGGATGGAACACAGTGCTAAACATGCATCCATGCCAAGTCTTGCATGTTTTGCTTTCATCAAACACAAATGATACAATTTAACCTTGGTTTAAATATTTGATTAGTTATCTTTCTATCCTTTTTAATTAAAAATAGGTTTGTTTTTCCTTGTTGTAAATATAAGCTATAACAACAAGCACAAAGTAATCCCTTCATCTGGATATCTCATTCACATCGACTAGCTGCAGCATCCAATATTATCACTGCTACTCCAAATAATCTGGTGACACTAGACCATCGTGCAACACTAAAAACCCACAGCCTGCAGCATGCGAACACTTCTACCACCAAATAAATGTTTATTCATGACCACCCATCCAGATTGCCTTTTTTTTTTTTTTTAGGTATTTGTGAAAAGATCTTTCTGCCGCAGAGATCCTCGTGCCATCCATCTTAACAAAGATTGTCCAGTCTTGTACAACTTGTGCATACCAGCTTGTTCTCTCATTATGTGGACTCACATTACAAATCACTTCCTTTGTCAGCAGACTCCTAAAAGGGGTCACTTCATCCTCTTTGGCGAATGATTATATACATTTCATAAAAAGATCGAGCCAAGTATTTTTTGTGAAAATTATGTTGAAATTCGTGAAATTGCTTTTCATACCTCACATCTTGTTTTATTTTGCTCCCAGAGAGACTGACAGGTGAGATGCTCTATGTAGGCTCATGGAAACCTCAAAGTGATTCCATGGCATGTTTCCAGTTAGCTCTTAATCTGAGGCTCAAATTGCTTTCACTGGATGCTTCAGATAGCCTCCATAATGAAACAATAAGCTCATGAAAGAATGCCTTTCCCCAGAAACTCAGTTTTTCATTCAATTTCCTTTGTGCAGTGCCACCCATGCCCCTCCTCCTTGGCCAGGATGAGAGCACCATGGACAGAGGAACAAAGCATGTTGTTCTGGAAACCACTGCTTCATTCTGCAACCAAAGCCTCCTAATATCCTCCAAGATTGGCAATCAAGATATCTAATCTTTGAAAGCAGGCTGATCAGATCCACGTCTTTAATCAAACACAAGGCATTAAAGGGTATTATGATTTTCTGTTATTTGATGAAAGTATTTCTTTCTTTGAAAATTTATTTAAAACGGGGTACATTAATACAAATTTTATTTGTATTAGAATGTGATAAGTAATTTGCAGATTACAGTTCATGTATGGGGGAGCTAGGCCTTTTATTTATCTATTTATTTTACCGAAGTCCTGGTAGCTGTTCCACAGGATGTTTCTTTTTTGCATTGTGTGCATGTGTCATGCAGCCCACAACTGACACGAGGACCCCAAAAATTCCCTCTGTCGTCTGAATTTTTATTGGCCAGCTGAAGTTTCTCAAAAAAGTCCTGCACTTACCATCCTGATTCTGGAACTGGGACAATAAAAAATCTGGTTTGTTTCAGATTAGAGGATGCTTTGTTGCTCCAGTGAGGCTCATTGAGAAATACTCTGAATGTAATCCAAAACGCAAATGTAGCAATGGAAATGGAGATGTATAACTGATCCTTAAGGATGTATTAATGTTCCCCTTTTTGGTTTACATAGTGATGGTGATATGACGGTATTAAGATCCTTGATTCGGATGCATCTGTCTGGAACGGAAGTAATGACTGTGGCAAAATTTAAGAAATTGAGGTTACCTCCCTCATGAAATTTCATGGAACAAGGACCTTTTTGACAAAGGCTTTTTTCTTGCTAACATTCCTTTTAGAGTCTCAAAAGCTGAACATATTTGTTATTTAATATTTTTCTTTTTTAGAAGATCGTTCCCTTGTCTTTTATGCCTTGAAGCTTATTGTTATTTTCATTCAGTCCTTCAAATATTCTGATAAACTCACAGCTCCAATTTCGGTTATTGGGCATCATCTTCATGCTTAATTTGAATTGAGGCAATCGAAATTTGAATGAAATGTGGACTGTGGTTTGAGGCCCTGTAGGAAAGTACAAACATCTGACACCAACCTGTCCAGAGGTCTGGGGACAAAGCACATCTGTTAGTCTAACAGCAGATGTCACATTGTCACATCCAAAGGACGCATTATTTCAGCGATTAAAAGCATAAAAATGACTAAAGAAATGACTTTTTCATACTTTTATTTCCTGTCACTTTAATTAAATGAAGCATTTAACGTTTGATTGAGTGGAACAGGGGGTCCTTAGTGTTCATTGAGGATTTTACTGCTGATGCAAGTAACATGAGAAATTCTAAAGTGTCTCATGCTGTATCTTCTGCTTATGTCCAGTTAAATTCTGGGATGGTGCTACACCCACAACCCATTACACACTGCTAAGGCAACCAAACCCTGGTACAGAGCTTGCTTCTCACTTCCTGAAACAACAGAACGAAAGGGAGCCCTTATAAAGCCCTATCTCAAAATATCAATGCCCCTGAACATTTGATGTTCATTACTGCAAAGGAGTTGCACCCAAGTAAGCAAATTTGCACAGAAGTACTCTTTAAGGTGTGATTCTGATAATGCAAATTGTAACTTTTTGACGAGTGAGACACACAATACTCTCTGCAGTCTAAACTGTAGATGTTGCTGGAAAAAAAATGACACCACTACAATGCAGGAATAGCACTATAAAAAGGTGTGCAGGAGGTACAGTATATACATGCCTCTCTGTTTTGCTTTCAGGACAAATTTGAGGGTCTTTAACAATCTGAATAAATTTACTTTCTTTGGTTGTGATTGTTCATGCAGATGCCTACAGAGACAAACCTGCACACACACTCTTCCTTGCTACTCTTTTTCAAAATGCTACATTTACGCAGCACTGACTTGGTTACAAGAATCGGGAGGTGCCCGGCTGGCTGAAATTACACCAAAGCCCCTGATCCACCGGTTATATTGACTTCCATTTTGAACATGTGCTGTAATCCAAAAGGTCAAGAAGAGTGAACATAAACTTTGCATTATGTGAGGAATTTATAGACATTTTTTATTTTTTAGAAACGGTGAAAAAGAAAAACGATCGTAATTCTGAAATGAAATGGTCTTGGCTAAAATGATTTATTTTGATGCCATTATCTTAATAATAATAATCATTTAGTTGATTATTCTGTTATCTCAAGATAACAAAGCTTTTAGTTTTTTTTTTTATACCACCTACTTAGGCCAAACTAACAAACTATATTAACTTGTTATCATCAGGAAACAAGCCTTGTTTTATCTCAAGATAACATAAATTCATCCATAATCTAAAATCTTTAAAATCTAATTTCACACAAATTATTGCAGGAGATATTAAATCTAAATATAAGTATTGTTTTAATTAGCCATTTTACTAATGTCAAAAACAAAGTTGATTTCAATTGCTTTACATGACATGACTCTGACACATCGATGTGAAATCAGGTCTTTTCTGCTGTAATCCATACTGACAACTATATTCTCCTGTAAGATATAAAGTGATGTATTTTGGTATTTTTCCCCTTCTAATCAGACTGTTTTGATATGATATGATGTGATGTGAAATTAAATTGACTTAGCAGTGATGTCATGATTAGTGTGTAGAAGTCAGCTCAACCTGTCAATCATCTTTCCATCACAGCACCCATCAAAGCCCCTGAGAAATGAAAGCCAAGGGCACAGCGATACGACTGACGGAGGGGAAAAAACATAGAGGTTTCCAATGAGGGTGGAAAATATGAAGCTTAGGAGGTAGTGGAATTCATTACAATGCTTTTTTTTTTAATTAAAAAATAGCTTTACATCTACTAATAAGCGTATCGAAAATATATTTGGCATCTAAAGACAGGAGAGTGTTGAAACATTTCTTCAAATAGTGTGCTTGAACTAAAGGCAACAAAATAGAGATAAGTGATTAAGGTATTCAAAATCGTTGGGGCTTATTATGCTGTCATACACAGTGGGGTTTAGCTCCTAATCAAATACCAAACAGAACCCTGAATCCAGTCATCTTTATTCCTCTCTTCGCTCACTTAGGTATTCTGCTAAGGACTGGAATACATACTGCAGGTACGGTTTAAATCTTCTGCACTGATCACATGCATCGAGTTAGGTTTATTCCTCAGGTGGAAACACATTGTGCCTGTCGGTGGGTAATTTGAAGGGCATGTAAACAAAAGGTGTGCTTTTTCTACATTTGCTGAGCATCATGTTCCTCCTTGGGCTCATGCTGTTTCTAACATGGGCTGCCGTGACAGGAGAAAAACGCCTAACTCAGCATTATATATTCTGAAAGGTGAGACCGACATCAGCAGTGACAACACAATGTGACACTGCACTCGCAAATAACTCAACAGTAAATGTAACACTGGACCAAAGAAGACATTTCGTAATATCTGAGGAGCTTGTTGTAAATTTCCTGGTGTCGCCTCTGTGCCTTGTTTTAATGCTATATGTGTTACAGTGGAGGAAACTGAATATTCTTTTATGTATTTCTAGCTAAAGTAATTGCACTACACATTAGGGCAGCTTCTCTAAAAGAGAGCTTTTACAGGATTTCCCTCGTAAAATAAACTTGACTGATATGTTTAATTTACTTGAGTGCGCATTGAAAAGAATTGACTGAAATTGATTTAAGTATTAAAATATGAATACATATTTTCAAGGAAATGATGCACTTGTTACTCGGCATTAAGATGCATTAAGTCTAGTCGACTGTGGTCATGGCTCAAACTAAATGCCACACTTGAATCTAATTCAATCAAGCACATCTCCTAAAACTCTTTTAGATATTAAGAAATGGAAAAACTCCAGGGAGATGAGGACTTTATATGTATGTTATATATTCCAGTGGGTCATTTGGGAAAAATTGCAGTCAGTTTTTGGCGATATGTTGCGCCAACCTTCTCCCCACAATGTCAATTTCTTACCTGCAATCAAAAGCTCCATCAGATTAGTCTACAGTTGTCTGAACATCTGGTTTAGCTTTAAACAGCTGGCTCCATGTAAAATAAGCTCCCAAAGGTGTCTTGTATTGAGCTAGCAATTTCAATAAACCATAAGGTGCCATTTACAGGGGATAAATCATCTTAATCACATGAACTGTTTATCAAATTCTACTTGCTGACTTGTTTATGTGAGGAGTTTTTGCACCTGCTGGATGGAAGAGTTCGATTCTTCTGCACTGAATACATAACTGTAGCTGCACTTAGGAATTTTCCTAACTCTAGAAATGAATGAAGTTTGTGTATAACTTTACATCCATTTGTGTTCTTTTGATCTGTGTACATTAAATGGAATATATTTAAGCATTACGCTCTTGGGTCTTTTCTCTGCTTTGCCTGGACCAGGACCCAGAAACCCGAGGCTCCGGAGCCGCATGTGACTCTTTCGTCCCTCTGCTGCTGCTGCTCCCTGTGGCTTTAGAAAACAAATAATGAGTATTTCATTTAAATTTTCGTCTAATTTTATTTTATTTTGTTAGTTTTTTAAATGTAATTTAAGATTGTAACATTAAAATAAAACGTGTTTAATTTTTTGTTGCTCAAAAAATGTGCCAAAACCGCCGATATGCAACACATGCGATTTATTGAGCTTTTCGACCTCCGGTAGGCCAACTATGGACAAATCCAAGAAAAGAAATGTTCCTGAAGAAAACAGAACATTAGATGCTACGTGGGCAGATTTATTTGCTTTAAAATGTTGCTTTCTCTAGCAGTTAATTGATTTCATAAATGCAACACACTATAGTTTTTTTAAAACATAGCATAAAGGTGAAAAACGATATATGCAGTGTTGTCTTCATTGTAGATGCCAAAAGGGTTTTGTGGCTCCTGGTGTTTTCTTTATTTTTGTGGGAAAACGGGTCTTAATAGCTCTTTGAGCATTTGAGGTTGCCGACCCCTGGCCTGGGCAATCAATCACAAAAGACAAAATATAAGGGTCATTTTTATTCTGAAATTTTAATTAATTTGCTTGATGAAAACTGCAACATTTAGACGTCTACTTCAGATATGACCTCAATTCTTGGATAGAGTCTTGCTTAGAAGGTTTCAAATCAGCAGCAGATCTTAATGCTGCAACCACTTAACTCTTCTGTGCAGGCCCGTGATTAACTTCCAACAGGCTGGAACTGTAATATTGTATGTTCATAAATTTCATCATTTAGGGGTGCTTAATACCATATCCAATGATTTATAGTAAAAATGTCTTTTAAAAGGCTAAACGCTTTTAAATCAAACAGGCTTACAGTGTTGTAGCTCCTTCATCTCCTCTGTCCTTCCTGTTAGTACAAGACTAATGAGCAGACATTGGAGCTACATTAATGCTAGTAAATAGAAAGAAATATTTCTTGAGCATTAGAGTTAAAGTGATGCTATATAGTGGATTTTTCCATGTGTTGTTTCTGTTAAATGACAGCACATATTTTTTTAAATTATTTTTTAACTTTCAAGACGTGGTTCTCGGTTTAAAAAAAAAAAATATGCAAACACTAGTGAGTTTAGACTGTAATCAGTTTTACTGTACACTGTAAACACCTTCCCTATCAATTTTAGTTGTGTTTTTTGAAAAATATTTTGAACTGCCCCCTTGCTGACAGTAGAAAGACAAAGACTACTGTGCCTCTGGAAATACTGTGACATTTACAAGTGGGTATGGCTGTTTTACACTAGCGTAGGTTAGAAGGATAGTTCGCCTCTTTTGACATGAAGCTGTATGACATTCCATATTAGCAATATCATTTATTAAATTTGACTTACCCCCCACTGCGTCCTGTGAGCCGAGTTCCGGCCACGTTTTGGCGTTGATGAAGGTAGTCCGGCTAGTTGGCTGGGGCTTAAAAAATAAAGCGTTTTGCTTCTCAAAACAATTTGCATTCAAAAGAGTAATACATTTGCATCACAAAATCGTTGTGCAGGAAAAAGTCAGACCTCACAATCGCTTGGCGCTATTTTCTCTCTACCTTCGTATCACTACGGGCTGTGTAGACCGTGCAGACCGAAGTGCAGACCGAGCAGTAAACACCGTAACAGGTGCAGCTGTCGGCAGGTGGCAGCACGCTTTGATATGAAGGGAGGCAAAAATAGCGCCAAGCGATTGTGAGGTCTGACTTTTTCTGGATGGACGATTTTGTGATGCGAATGTATAACTCTTTTGAACGCATATTATTTTGAGAAGCAAAACGCTTTATTTTTGTGGCCCCAGCCAACTAGCCGGACTACCTTCGTCAACGCCAAAACGAGGCTGGAACTCGGCTCACAGTACGCAGTAGGGGAGTAAGTCAAATTTAATTAATGATATTGCTAATATGGGATGTCATACAGCTTCATGTCAAAAGAGGCGAACTATCCCTTTAACTGTTGTTCTTTGTCATTTAAAGGATCGCATCCTCTTAATTGTGAAGCAGCACTGTTGTAATGGAAAAGAGTATTCAGTATCTGTGTATGTGTCTTGTGTGGAAGTCATTGCTCTTGTTAGCTGTATTAACATTTAGGAATTCACCATGATGTCCTATGAGATTCACATGTGCCATGCTACTACTCAACTTAATCGAAGCTCTACAGACATATTCTGCTTTCACTGCTGGCAATAGCCTTTATCACACTGTTCCTTTCAAGGCAGGGTTTAAGTGCCTTCATTGAGCACCAATGTGTAAGTGCAGAGGGAGAATGGAGGCAGTCACAAAGCCCAATTGCATCTTTTTAAGGAAGAGCCAGCACACTGGAAAACACAACAACTCCGTTGTCATTGAGCTGATTTCACGAATCTGGGTTGTTTTGTGTAAGCAAACACTGATGACACCGAGCCACCTTTATGCCGTGTGAAAGGGCTATTGAGTCTGTGAGGTCTGCAGCAAATACTAAGTCGAGTGATTTATGTACATTATTTCAATCCATGGGTCTGCATATCAGTGTAATTACATCTTTACCGTTGTAATTTTACAACGGTTAATTTTTACACTCCCTTACTGCCATGGTTTATGGCTGATACATGGATGGTGACATTCAAAGGGGTGCAAAGATGCATAGAGCAAGGAAGGGAGGCAGAATGAATGGTAGTGATGTATTGTTCATAACCGAGCTGGCTCGTTTACATAGATTATGTAGAGACACTTTTTTTCTTTATAAATGTATCTGTGTTTCTTCTAACATGACACAATTATAGCCAAACCTCTTGCCAATACCTAAAGCATTCAATGACTGCACCGATGACATTCAACTAATCAGGTTGGAGATGGAGGAGATTAGGTAACATTCGAAAACAAACATTTTTATATCACAAAATTGTAGAATTTGTAAGATAAAAGTGTCGTATCAATCTTCGATTTGGCTAAATGACAAAAAGTAGAGGTGGTGCTAAGTGAAAGTGCACTTTCAATGACCATCCCTGCGTGCAGAAGCATCCTCCTTGGGTAGGTCACATGTCTGTCGATAGTCTCCAACAAACCTTGCTGGAGGTCAAAGAAGGGTTGATGGCTATTATCCCTACAGCGATACACTACACTTTCGTTTTGAACCCCTGGTGTCCTTGACATGTGTGTAACAGATTGGCTTGTCCAAGGAATTGGATGGACTGTTTAAAAATGACGAACAGACAAAAATAAAGACCGAGGTAATATTGCCTACAATGTCATGGTGATTTTACTGACGATCTGAATTTAATGGAACATGGTGACTCCACAGCTGATATTGGTAGAATCTTATACATTTCGAAACCAGAAAGATGTTGGTGATGTGTTAGCTAAATTCCAGTTCAGTGCTGACATGTTCTTCCAAGCACTCTAATATTAGAACATATTGTTATTAACTTAATTAGTATTTTAGACTTGTCTTATCTGTCATTTTAAGGATAGTGGTGATCAGGGCTATGTTTTATTGGTATTTTGTCACATCAGCTTTAAGTAAATATTGAAGTTAAAAAATATATCATAATTAATGACAATCTGAAGTACAGTACTTGATAAAGTATACTCAATCACTTCACGTTTGAGTTTAAGAATATACAAAGCACCCCGCCTCTCGTCCAATGGCAGCAGGGATAGCCTCCAGCTACCCTGCAACCCTGAATTGGATTAAGCGGGTATAGAAAATAGATGGGATGGATGAATATCCAAAGCAATTTCTGTTTGTGAATAAAGCATTAGCAGAACACTGCTACTGTGCAGGAAAGCAACTTACTATATGTAAGAAGCCGTAACAAGAAATAAAAACATTTCAAAACCTAGTGACTACAGCAAAATAATGGAAAACACGGGAATCACCCTCAGAAAGTGGTATACCTGCACAGAAATACACCATCACATATTAGTGAATAATGATTGAGAGTGATTACTTTGGTAGGTGTCTATTTCTTTATATCTTTATTTATTTTAAGAATATTCTGCTTAGTATATTTAAAGCTACGGTTAAATAGACAAGTAAAGGCCCAGCAGTGGTTTCAGTGGTTCACTAGAGGAGAAGCCACACTACGAAGAGACCACTGGGAGTACCGAGACATGCTGTAGACAAAGGTTCCATACAAAAAAAACAGAAAATGCTTGCAGAGCCTCTAAATGTCTCAGCTTTGGAAGCAAAACAGCAGCACGTAAAATATCTCAGCAATACCAACTGACAGCCCCTGGATGAAGATGAGTATCAACGGCAGGAAATTTCTCGATATGTCTGAACAGGACATGCAAATTGCACACAGAAATCCCATAATCTTCTGCCTTGGCTCAGTGAGCTGCTGTCAGATATATAATTAACAGAGAGAAACGGTTCATTCTTTGTCAAGCCTACAGTCCCAGAAAAATCATGCTTCCACTGAAGATACCTTTGTTTTTATAACTACACTTTTCATTTGGTTGTTTTCAGTTCTGGTTCAGTTTATAACATGCAATTTGTTTTAATGATTAATTTCATTCCAGTCATATAGCTTTCTTGGATCCAATAAGATTTCTCTGGATCTGAAGTATATGATTGAAAAACTCATGCATTTTTATTTGTATTTGTGTGTATGATATTGACAGTCCCCAAAATCATTACGATCAAATCAACTGGGCAGGAACAGCGTGACCCGCAGCAGATAAACAGCTGCATTTAATACCATGAGGCAATCGTGCAGCAAAGTAAAAGTGCCTATTTGCAACTGACAGGCTGGGGTTGTTACGACACCTATTTCAGCCTGGTGTTAGGGTAGCTCAGTAAATAGTCTTTTACCAGAGATGGGACCAAGTCACACATGTGCAAGTCTCAAGTAAGTCTCAAGTCTTAGCTTTCAAGTCTCAAGTAAGTCCCAAGTAATTTTTTCATGGTCAAATCAAAGTCAAGTCACCTTATTATTACAATTTTACCTGCAGAATCTGATCTTAATAAAGTGAAAAGACAAGATATAAGTAACTGTCAAAAACATCATTGGCCAATGTGTCCAACCTGTTTAAAAAATATGACAATAATTTGGATTTCCATTGTAATTACTGAAATTCAGTAAAATAAATCATGGAATCAAAACAAAAATGACCTCATAAAATGATTTATTGATGACTTTCAATATAAACAAGGTCTCTTCTGCCAATAGTGTTTAGTATTTTAGTTGCCTTGCAATTAACAAGAAAAAAGGCAAACATATAAAAATCATCTGAAAGAATATACTACAGTATAGAGCATCAGAAACATATGTATGTTTCTGTATCATCTTGAGACACCAGAGCTCTAAGCAGTTCAATTTTCAACATTCAGTCCATAGAAAAACAGTTGACAGCTTATTGTTCTTAGAAAAAGATTCCCTCACAGCAAGGATACAACATCAAACTTTGTTACATTTCACATGTCTCTGTCTGTCTGCAGTCATTCCCTTTTTACAAAGTATTGCACTTGCAAAATATAAGATTTGAGAGGGTCCTGTCTGCAAGCTAAGCACAATATGGCCTCATGATGATCCCACCGTGGCTGAAGACCCTTTCAACTGGGGCACTTGAGGCTGGCACTGAAAGACCTCTCGATGCGACAGGAAGGGAGGATACCCCTATTTGCATCCCAAAAGGACAGACAAGCTACCGACTAGGCTAACAGGATAATATTAGCTAATTTGACAAGCCCTTACTGGTCAGAATGGATGTTCAAATGACGAACAAATTTTCGAAGTTGTCTGGCTGTCCGAGATGTTGATGCCGCATGTCTTGCACTGTGCGTCTTTTGCCGTCAAAGTGGCAACTACGAAAACCGAAGACAATGACTCTCGGTACCCCTCCCGCTGACATGTTGATGCATATCTGATATGAGAGGGCGGGTCTCTCCAATAAACACTGAAGGTATGTAGAGAGGGCATAACTGATTGACAAGATAGCGATCCAATCATCACGCCATTCTCAGTCTGCGCTCCTACCGGGTAATCGATATTATTTTTTAAAGTAATTAATTCATTTTATATTCAAACTGAAAACATGAACTGAATAACACTCAAGTCATTCAAGTCAAGTAAAGTGCCGAGTCTTTAACTTCCAAGTCCGAGTCGAGTCTCGAGTCTTTTATTTTTTGTCAAGTCACAAGTCATCAAAACAGCGACTCGAGTCCCCATCTCTATCTTTTACACACGCTCACACACAACTGTTGTATACAAAGTAATGTTTTTGTGTGGGATGTCTGGTTTGTGTCAGCAACATCTTTTCTATGTTTTGCAGAGGGGGCACACATTGTCAACTGCTAATCTAGGGAGAGGATATTTAATGTTAGTTAAAGTAGCTACTGTTTAAAAATGCTCTTGATCGGGGTTAATGCCTAATGCAACTTTATTCTCAATTATTATTGATATAAAGGTGTTGAATTCAACTTGAAATGTGAGCTCTACAAATTCAAAAGTGTCATAAGTCACGACTCTGTTATATAAGATGTTGTAATTGTTTGTTGAAGTGGCTGGAAAAATAGATAAAGAAAAAAATCTTTTTCCAATTTCCATAATTGATAGTTGTTTGTCTATAATGTCTCTGTGATGAATTTATTGAAGGAATACCACATCTCTTTCCGAAAAGCCAGGTTAGACTCCGGTCTCTACACAATCCTGAACTGTCATGGTTTAGGATGTTATTTGACCCACATGCAAGGATTCTCTCAGGAGGTGTAAGATGGTAAATAAAGTTTATTATACAAAGAAGGTATGAAGAGTCTCTTTGTCCGGGGCTGCTGGTGATGAGGTTGGAGTTATTTGGGTTCTGCAGTGGGAAGTGAAAAAGGTGAGTTCCAGAATGTTTAACCAGGAAGATTTTGTGAAAGGAGGTGGTGAAATGGAAGTCCGCCAGGGAGAGGTGAGTGGAAGCTAGGGGCTTGGGTCCAAGGGAGGTTTCAGGTGAGTTCCAGAGAGTCCGAGGATCCTTGGGGAAATCCAGAGGGAGTGAGTTGTAGGACAGGCAGGGTTCGCAGGTTTGTCCACAGGGAGGAGCAGGTTACGCCAGCCGTGGAAATGGGTCCAAGAATCCAGTGGAAGTTAACGAAGACACGAGATTACAGAGGAGCTTGTGATGACTGAGATCAGGAGACAACAGGGAGGTAACCTTTATGAAAAACACAGAGGGTTAAGTCTGCAAAATTAACTTCAATCGATAAGTCTGGTTTAATCAGGAAAACACAAGGAGCGGCTCAGAGTACCATGTATGGCTAACACTCAGGCGCTGAAGGACTGGCAACCTGCTCCTCTTATCCTGCTGCTGATGATTCTTGCTGAGAATCAGGTGTGATCAATAATCTCCAGAACTCCCCTAGTGGAGAAAACAGAAACCCAAACCCCAGCTTCCTAACATTACCCCCCCGTCAACGGCCGCCACCTGGCGGCCCAGAAGAAGTGGAGGGAAGGGATGCCAGATAATCCGAAATGAGGGATGGATCTAAAATAAACGAACGAGGGACCCAAGTCCATTCTTCAGGTCCGTATGCCTCCCAGTCTACGAGGTATTGCCAACCTCGCCCTCTCTGACGGGAGTCCACGATACCACGAACGTCATATGCTGGATGCCCATCAACTATCCGGGCGGGTGGAGGGGGCTCAGGAGGAGGGCACAAAGTGCTGGTTTAAACTGGTTTGATTTGTGAAACGTGGAATGAATACGAAGACTGGGAGGTAGGCGAAGGCGGACAGCAGAAGGACCAATAATGGTGGCGATCTCGTAGGGGCCAATGAATTCGGGAGCAAGTTTCTTGGACACGGATTTCAGGGTGATGTCGCGGGTAGATAGCTAAACCTTTTGTCTACACTGAAAAAAATAACTAATAAGATTTACTTAGAAAACCCATTGTAAGTATTTGCACTCAAGTGGCCCAAGTAAAATTTAATGCTGCAATATCAAGTAACACTCACTTGCCAGTATCAAGTAAATTTTACTTACCCTAAAAAATAACAGTTGTGAAGATATTAAGTAACATTTACTACATCTAAATTTTAAGTTATATTTATTTTAAAAAATTAATTAAAGTCTACTTGTTTTTCATAGGCGGGAACATCATCTTACTCAAAATTTTAAGTAAATTTTATACATCTGTAGTATTTGCTGTCATTTTTTTTTTTAAACTTTATTTTTCTATCTTTTCAGGTCACAATCAGGTGTGGCGAAACAATTCAAATACCAGCTATGCGACCTAAAAAACAAACGAGAAACAACAGAAATAAGAGAAAAAAAAAAAATAAATAAATAGAATAAAAAAAAAATAATAATTAAAAAAAATAAATAAATAAAAAATGCATGCACACATCCTAATGATTGCCAAACCTAGTCATATAAGCATACATGCGCATATTCACAAAAAAACAAAAACAAAACTCAGGGGAGCCTCAGTGTTGCAAGCAGATCGCCACAGACTAAAACATTCTGGTCATTGCTTTTCATTACCAGATTGCACAAGGCATCAAGATAGGTCATCACCCCCTCCTGCGATGTAGGTGTCCCATTTTTCCCAGAGGGCATCACCTTTGCCCCTTTGTAACCTGAGGCTAAAAGTCAATAGTTCCATAGTTTGGATGTCTTTGATTATGGCTTTCCACTGTTTAACCGTGGGAGGTTCTGTGTTGAGCCATCTCCTTGTTATGGCTTTTTTACTTGCGGCCATAAAGATTTTCAGGAGATATCTGTCTTTCTTTGGTAGTTCCTTATCTATGTTACCCAGGTAGAATGATAAACAGGTAAAATCAAAATTATACTGCAGGACTTCTCTAATTATGTTTTGGACTCTATCCCAGAATGATTTAAGAGTGGGACAGCTCCAGAATACATGTGTATGATCTGCCATACCATCCTCTCCAGCAAGTAGGTTGTAGTCCTGTCTGCTTAGACTTTTGCTTAGGTGTTATGAAAAATCTAATGCCATTTTTCCAGGAAAAATCTCTCCACAGGTGTGAGGTCGTAGTGGTAATTTGTGTGTCAATCATATTTGTCCATTCTTCAGAAGTAATTACAGTTCCCAGTTCTTTTTCCCATTTCTCCTTAATATAGTTTGTTGAGTGGCCTCTTAATTCAGTTATATATCTGTATAGTTCTCCAATGATCTTTCTGGACAGTTTTGTATTGTATGCTTTGATAAACATTTCTGTAATACTTGATAGGTTTTCCTGTATAAGTCCTTTAATGTTTTTATCAAAGTAATGCCGAAGTTGGAGGTACCTATAAAAATCCTGCCGAGCAAGGCCGTATCTATCTGAGATGGTTTTGAAGTCTATAAAATCCTGGTTTTTAATTACTAGGCATAGTGTGGAGAGTCCTTTCATCGCCCATTGAATGAAACCTCCATCACCTAAACCTGGTTTGAAATCTGGATCGTGAGTTGGCCACATTAAAATTCTAATTTCGTTCTGAATATTGAGTTGTTTCGCCAGGCCAGACCAGATTTCCATAGAGAATCTAGTCCACCGGCTCTGGAAATCATATTGTTTAGCCAACATTGGGTTTCCTAATAGACTCTGTAAAGGCCTGTCTGACATTGATAATTCTAACTCTTTCCATTTTGCAGAGTAGTCTTTGTTGCACCAGAGCAACAACAGTCTTATTTGTGCCGCTAAATAGTAATCTTTAAGTCTTGGTAAGCCCATCCCCCCGCTGCACTTTGGCAACTGTAGAGTCTTGTATCTCACCCTGGGAGCTTTGCCATTCCAGATAAAACGAGATATCCTCTTATCCCACTCTCTAAATTGACAATCAGGAACACAAATGGGTAAAGACTGGAACAGGTAAAGTAATCTGGGTAAAATATTTGTCTTTATTGTCAAAATCCTATTGCCAAGCTCCAGGGGCAGGGAGACCCATCTGTCTAGTTCCTCCTTTATCTGAAAATTAATACTTGTATAATTTTCCAAGAATAAATGTGATATATCCTTTGTTAATTTCACACCCAAGTATTTAATAGAGGAAGAATCCCAGTTGAATTTGTACTTATTTTTAAGATCTAATGATGGCATGAAATTGAATATTAGGGCCTGTGTTTTATCCACATTTAGGGAGTAGCCGGACATGTTTCCGTACCCCCTCAGGAAGTCCATTAATTTTGGTATTCCTGACTCTGGATTCTTTAGGCTGACCAGAACGTCGTCTGCGTAAAGACAAATTTTGTATTCCCTTCCTTTTATTGTAATGCCCTCCAGGTCAGGATTCTGTCTTACGGCTTGAGCAAGAGGTTCAATAAAAAGATTAAAGAGAACTGGGCTGGCTGGGCAGCCCTGACGACAGCCACGTTGCAGGTGAATAGTTCCTGACAGGCCTCCGTTTACCTTAATTCTAGCTATAGGGGACGTGTATAGTGCCCTGATGCCTTTAATGAACTTCTCGTGGAAACCAAATTTGTCCATAACTTTATAGAGAAATTCCCACCCCACCGAATCAAATGCTTTTTCCGCATCCATACTTAGTAAGATAGATCTAATTTTCTCATTTTTTATATGTTCAATAGTGTGGAGGGTCCTCCTTATATTATCCTGAGTTTGTCTACCTTTAATAAACCCAGTTTGATCTTCATCAATTAGAAGAGGCAACACTTCCTCCATTCTTTTGGTCAGGATGGCTGCATACAATTTATAATCTTGGTTTAAAACACTAATAGGTCTATAAGATCCACATTCCATTGGGTCCTTGCCCCCTTTTGGAATCATCGAAATCGTAGCCTCCCTCCAAGAAGGGGGGAGGACTCCCTCCCTCAGGGTATAATTGAAGCTTTTATGCAGTATTGGTATTAACTGCTCCCTCAGCGATTTATACCATTCTCCCGGAAATCCATCCGACCCTGGGGACTTAGAGGACTTCAGGGAGGAAATCGCCCTATCAATTTCTTCAGCTGAAATTTCTTTTATTAATTTTTCGTTGTACAATTTCCCCAGGGAGGGCAGGTCCAATTGGCACAGGAACTCTTCCACTTTGGTGGAGTCAAACGGTGTGGGTTGGGTATACAGGGTCTGATAAAATTTCTCAAATGCTTTTTGTATGCCCTCCAGTTTATGTGTAACTGTTTTAGTGGTCGGATCCCTAATCTTGTAGACTGTATTTTCCGATTGCTGTTTCCGCAGCCTCCAGGCTAGTAACTTGGATGCTTTGGAACCCGCCTCATGATGTCTCTGTTTTGAGAATCGGAGGTTTTTCTCTACTTCATCACAGTGAATTTTGTCTATTTCTTGTTTGAGTGGTCTCATCTGTATGAATAATTGTGGGTCTTTACTCTTACTATGTTGTTGTTCAAGCTCTGTTAGCTGTTTCTGCAGTTTTAAGAGTTTTTGGGTTTTAATTTTTTTAATAAACGCAGACTCTGATATAATTTTCCCCTGCAGGACCGCTTTGGCTGCATCCCATAACATCACTGGATTCACATTCCCATCATCATTATAATCCAAATATGTTTTAAATTCTTTCTTTATTTTCTCTTTAAACTCAGGGCTATTTAACATACTCACATTTAATCTCCACGTTGTCATTTTGGGCCTAGAATCTAGATGTAGTTTCAAGTGGACACTAGAGTGATCTGATATATCTCTATGGTTTATCTCACATTCCTTTAGCCTGTGCCTCTCTGAGTTATGCACAAATAGATAGTCAATTCTTGAATATGCATTGTGACGATTTGAGTAGAAGGTAAACTGTCTATCTTGATGGTGGAAATCCCTCCAGACATCCATCAGACCAAGATCCTGGATCCTTTTTTTAATCCATCTTTCAGTGGGGGTAATTTTCCTCCTTTGATTAGTCGTGTCCAACTTTGGGTTCAAAACTATGTTAAAGTCACCCACACAGATTAATACTCCAGCAGATTGGAATGCTATTAAGTCAAATATCTTCTTGTAAAATGTCTTGTTGCTGCCTGGAGGCGCATACACATTCAACAAGGTCACATCCTTGTCATCTAATTTGCCCCTTACCATAATAAACCTGCCCTCCCTGTCTTTAATCTCCGACTGGAGTTCAAAATGGACCCCATTTGGCATCAAGATTGCCACGCCCCTCTTGCGTCCTGTTTCAAAGGATGAATAAAAAGTATGTCTAAAACCCATTTTCTTTATCTTTTCATGCTCTTGATCTGTTAGATGGGTTTCTTGACAAAATATTATTTGTGCCTTTTCCCTTTTTATTTTTGATATCACTTTACTTCTCTTGACAGGAGTTGATAAGCCATTGACATTCAGGGTGATAACCTTAAATTCTTTGTTACTCAACTATAGACCAGTATTCTCCCAGACCATCCCTCGCCCCCCCTGTAAACAACAAATAAAAATCGTGAACAGCAATAACAGAACAGTCACAGCAACAAAACATGATAAAAAATAAAATAAAATGGTCTTCCATAGAAGAGGTATTCCCTGAACCTCTTGTATAGGGGGATATTTCGTATTTGCTGTCATGAAGTAATTTAGTAGATTTTAATTATTTTCTTGTGCTTGACATTTTAATTTACTTGGTTGCATTATGTTACATTACTTACTAAAATTAGGTAATCATTGCCATTATTATTTTGATAAATGTTACCAAATAAATTTAACCAATACTCTATGCATTTAATATATATTTATCACATATCACACAACTAAATTACCATGCAATTAAATTGTTTATTTTTCATTCTGTACACCACATCCAACATAATTCTGGTAACATAGTCGTTTCTCAAAAATGCAATTAACATCTTACAAACCTACACATGGAAACAGTGCAATTTCAACATTTAAACCAGTCCTCTAGACTAGAGCACTTTTAAGAATGCAATTAAAACACAACTGAAATAAAATCAACATAATCAATTAAAAATGAACAGCTTAAGGTGTCTAACCATGAACTGGAACTCTAATTCTGTAGTTCTAATTCTTGGCATTTCTTCATAAGGGTCCATGCATGACGCCACATTTTTCTCCTCCAGGATGACAAAGTCATGAGATGCATTCAGGACAGCAACTTCAACTTCAAGGCGTTTACTTTTGGGGACAGTTTAAATCCATCCAGCTCCAGCAAGAGTTTTTGGGACTTCAAAAGTGTAGCACAAAGTGGGAGGGTATGCCAAGTTCAGGGCATAAATCAGTCCCATGAGCAGTGAGCAAGCTTTTGCAGTACTGTTGCACCCTGGCAAAATCGCATGGCCTTCGACAAGGATGGAGACATCAACTGGACCCTCATCAGCACCATGGACGACGAGTATTTTGAGGATGTGGTTACTAACATCACTCCTACTGTCCTCCTGCATACAATGTACAGGAAAGAAGAAGAAGAATGTTATTGAGAAACAAATAATAGAACTGCATGAATCATTCAAAGTGACTTCATTATCAGGGAAGAATGAACACAAGAATATCTCTGTTGCTTTGTCTGCTTTCCTCTCAACTTAAACATTAAATTAAACGGTGTCATTGAAAATCATTTTTACCAAGCAGTCTTCAAAAAGTTCCTCTTCCTTCTCGCCGAGGTACAGTGTAAGGCTGCGGATAACGGTTTCACGTCTCATCTCAATGCTCTGTTGCTGTGAACAGATTAAGAACACAAACATAACCATTATATATACACAATGAACTGTCAGTGAAAACACAAGTGCATATATTTGAATTTAAGTGCATGGCCCCAGAGGGTGCAAGGGCATTGAATCTACCAAGAGTGAGGCTTGTGCTGTATATGTGTTTATGAGTGAGAAAAAAGTAGGCACATCTCTCTATAAAACATATGAACAAACAAAACAACCACACCTGACTCAGTCTGTCCAGGAGCGGCCTCATCTTGATCCCCATGACACCTCCCTTGGCTTTCATCAGTGTAATAAGTTTTGGTGTGTATTCGTCAAGTTTGTGCATGAAGGTTCGCTCCAGGGTAATGGTAGTTATTCTCCTGAATTCCTCCTTGATCTGATGGACAAAAGATTCACAAATGCATCAATATTTTTATATAAATTTACATGTTCATTAAAAAAAATGAATTCATTAATTATTGTTACAGCTCAATAAAGTGAAATGAACCTCAGCTTCACAAAACAAAGCAGGCCATCTGTCTTTGAAGTCAGCAACAGCAGGACTGTCACTCACAACCTCGAGTCTTCGACAGGAAAATGTGTTGGCCATTTTTTCTTAACCTCGTTAAGGAGCTCCTGTCTGTCCCTCTCCAGACTGTCGTTGGTTTCTCCACTTGGATGTGGAGAAAGGAAGTTCACCTCTGCTTTCTTCGGTTTCTTGCATTTTCTTGTAGGATGTCTCTCGGCAGGGGCCTTCCTTTTCAAGGAGTTGATGTGAAGCTCAGGACAAGGGACATTGAGCCTTTTCAGTTTACTTCGGTAATTGGCCATCTTCATTTTGAGACGGTTCTGCCAGCCGTATGTGCCTGAATATGAGGTTGCAGGCTCCTTCAAGCATGGGTGCTTTTTTAGTAGAGCTTCTAAAACTCCAAATTGCTGAAGAGCACTGGGATAGGCCTGGTAGTAGTAGATTGCTTCTGCAAGTTTCTCTAATATGTCAGAGTAGATACCTGGATTTTGAAGGAGCGAGCCATCACGTTCATAAGCTTGATTTCCAGCTTCAAGAATCATTTCGACACCATGTGGAAATTTGGGTATCACAAAATTGGTTGGCCATGGCTCTGATCAATACTCCACTGAAGGTTGTAAAGTAATGGTGTTAGATGAGCTAGCTGGGGAACTCTCATCTTGAGCAGACTGATCCAGCGGCACTGGAGTGGAGGAAGCTGAAGGCTCACTGATAGGAGTCAATGCCAAAATAACAGATGGTTCTGTTTTAACTAGTTTGATTGTGTCCTTGTCTTTAACCACATCGGTTGAAGGGGCGGTCGGTGGCGTAGTGGGTTGAGCAGGTGCCCCATGTACAGAGGCTACAGTCCTCGCTGCAGCTGGCCCCGCTTCGAGTCCCGGACCGAGCGGCCCTTTGCTGCATGTCTTCCCCCTCTCTCTGCCCCCTGCTTCCTGTCTCTCTCCAGCTGTCCTATCATTAAAAGGGATAAAAAGCCCCCCAAAAAAACACATCGGTTGATGTTAGTGTGAAGAATTGATTATCAAAATCTTTGTCCATGTGCATTACAGTATAACTCCCTTCAAGTTGAAAATGATTCTGCGCAGCTGCCAAAAGTTCGTCAACAGTGCTAGGGATTCCATCTGGTAGGGTTAACTTGTAAGCTTGTGTCTCTTCAATAACAACACGTAGTTGAGTTGGGGCAGACATGATCACAGTCTTCAGAACTGCAAGAGAGAAAAAAGAAGATGTGGTGTAATAAAACAACAAATAATAAACAAAATACTAAAAAACAAATAATATATTTTCACACCCTGATTGATACATGCCCTACACAAATCAGACAAAATATACAATTCATATTTTTACAAAAGAGGAAATCATTTTTTCTTTTTAAGATTTTTGATTTAATGAAACATCGTCCGAAAGATGATAATTCTATTTTATGTTGATTATTGAGGCTGTAAAGAAATAGTGGTGCTGGTGTGCACTATGACATCAATAATAAAGTAGAATTATCACTTTTGGGCAAAGTCAACAAAAACAGAAAATAATATTAATTTGTGTCTGATATGTATCTGAAAATGGCATCAGCTTCTGCACAGAAAAGCTCTAACAGTCAACTGAAGGAATAAGTAGAAAAACATGTAAGAAAGACTTATTTTACCTAGTTTGACAAGCAGATGTGGTGTTTCAGAGAAACCATGCGATCGCCTTCCACTGCATAAGCAGCCAATGGGTATGTGTCAGTGAGTTGTGACATCTCAATCACTTTGACAACTCTTGTGGACTCCAACTTGAAACAAATCTAAAATGCTCAGAGTACCATGCACTTTGCAGTTTCACTACAAACACTAAGGTGTCAGGAATGATGATGATTTGTAATATTTCAGCAAAGTCAGGCAACCCAGCAGTGGCGCCATATGCCAACATCATGCCAACACTGTAACTGCCTGGTTGCTCAAATTAACACCAGTCTCCTCGGGAAATTTCTGTGATAGAAATTCCTGTACGTTCTCATTGACAACTTCTAATGGAACTCTTGACATCTTTGATACAGACACTGCAGGCTTTTTAACAACTGAAGCATGGAGATGGCATGCGATCATGGACTGGTGTTTGTTTGCCATAGACTTTAAAATGTTGCGAAAGCAACTAGTCTGTCTTACAATCTTCTTAAAGAAGCGGTGCTTTCCTTCAAACCTCATTGTCCATAAGGACACTAGAGGGCCAAATGATTTAATGAGCAGGGGATAGTGCTCTACAAAATGGTGTTTTGGGATCAGGTTGACTTGTGGAAGAACACTGGTAAATTGATGTCTGTGCTCAGAAATCAGACTATCGAGGAAACCAATGCTTTCATCTGTGTGAGTAGGTGACATAACCAGTTTAACAAGATCTTTGAGTGTCATCATCAACTGCCATGCTTTTTCTTCTTCCTGTACTTTGGAGCCAATCATAAGTGGAAGTAGCCTCAATAAGCACCAATTTTCAGTTGCATTACCACCAATGGTTTTACGGGACGCAAAGGTTGGTAGTATAGCTTGGGGACAATTTGTCCTGTCTTTCCACTTGTATGGAAACTGTTTGATTATTCTATTGAGCTCTTCAAGAGAGAAATATTTTTTTCTTTATCACAATATCTAAACACAATGCCAGTTCTAAAGGTACAATACCCTCAAGTAAATCATGAAGCACATCAGGTGGGTAACCTGTAGTCACATGAAAATGATTAAATCTTTCAGTAATTGTACAGTGTCTTTTAACTCCACGACAATGAGTGTTACTAGCGAATGCTGCTTCAATATCCAACTTGTGATGCTCTTTTGTTCTACCTGGGAATGATCCTGTCCTGACCTCAAATTCCTGAAACTGGGATCTCTCTCCTACACAAAATCTGCAAATGTGTGACCCACTGAAACTTTCAATAAACCCCCCAACTGAGTGGGCACCAAGGTTATCGGAAATCACAGAAAATACAGTGCCCTTTATTGTTTTTCCTAAACAGGGCACGAAAAGACCATCTTCTTCAAGTCTTTTCAAATCACTAAACAATGGATCTAGCACTTGAGGATAACCAAATCTCTTAATGTCGACTGCCTTGCACAAAACTGATAAGTAAATAGATGATAATGTAGACCTCAATACAGATGGAATATCCGCAAACACCCAGTAAACAGCTGTTACCTTGTGCTTCTTACGAGAGGTGCCTAATGGATTGCATATTTCAAAGTCATCACAGTAAAGTAGAAGTGAAAGCCTCTCTCCACAAAGGAATGCGTTTTCCTTGAAGTGGGTACCATCGTGAAAACTATTGTACTGGCATGAAGAACCACAATGTCTTTCACTTTTCAAAACCTTCTCCTGGATGCCACTATTTTTCAGAACTTGTGACAAGGATTGCAAAATAGGTATATACTGAAAAGTCTTTCTTTCTTTCGCATCTAGTATATACTCAACAGGTTTAACACTAGAGATATGTTCTTTAAAATAACTATTTCTCTTGTATGCCGTGCCAAGAGGGCCTTCTTCACTAAAGGCTACACTAACAGGATTTAACTGGGAAAGGCTTTTTACTAAATCTGTGATTACCACTTCTTCAACAGTGCAGTTATGGTTTTGTGATGTGCTATGGATAATATTTTTAATAACAGGTGCAGATGCTGAACAAGTAATAAATTGAAGCTCCTCTACAATTACATCTATACATCTTATAGGCACATTGAATATACAGTCTAATTTAAGCAATAAGGAACCAAGGTCATCAACAATAACCTGGACTAGATTTTAATAATATGCTATAATCCTGTTGCTGGAGGAAGTGGCCGGGGACAGCTCGTCTGGGTTTCTCTGCTCAGGCTGCTGCCCCCGCCACCCGATCCCCGGACAAGCGGAAGATGATGGATGTATGGATGTATGGATGGACTGTTGCTGATCTTGAATGGGATTCTTCCCTTATCATGGTGTATTCGTGGAGTGATTCCTTTGTATTAGCAGACACTTACAAAAGTTACATCTTAGACAGATGCGCGCAGGCACTACCGACATACACGCCGCAATAAACGCAGACTAGCTCTACACTAATCCGATTACAATCACAAATTAATCAATTTTCATTTGTAGATAACAATTCTTGTTCGGATCAAAACACTATTCTTATTCTAATCAGGTCAGTCCGTGTATTTCTGAAGCTAGGCTACGTCTCGAACTCAGGAGGAATTAGAGCACCGTCATCACCTGTCTCTTTGCGATCTAAAACGCAGATCAGACACTATGGTAGATGAACAAGATCACGCTTGGAGAAATTTCACAAAGATGGGAAGTGCCAACATCGAACGTTTCATATTCAGTCTGTGAAAGGCAGAATATGAAACGCTTGGTGTTGGCTCTTCAACGCAAGCGAACACATAGCCTACAACTACAGCTAGCATACAGTACCTAGCTAAGTGCCGTAAACACAAACGACTCTTCTCGCGCATCACGACACTTCAGAAGCGGGTCGCTCCTGGCAAAGTTACATTTGGGATTTTCAGCATACAGACCCCTGTTGGGAGCGAGACAGGCTTCATTCGCTTACCATGGTCTTGTTTAACCTTTGTTAAACTCCTGAAGGCTATAATTTTAGATGAAAATGCTACCTAGTGCCCCTTTAACACATTGTGAGTAGAACTTGTATGAACAATTAATTCTTTCATTTAACTACAAAAACATGAATCCTGAGTAAAATAATACCCCACACACACATACACAAACACAAACACACCCACACAAAATATCCCTGCAGTTAGCTGTACTGTGTGCATGTGATTGAGGAATAACCTTTTTAAAAAGGTACAGTTGACATAAGTAGCAGATCACATGATAGTTATTAAAAAAAGATTATAAATTCTGTTCAGTTGCACGAGTGCATACAGACACATTTACAGTATACACTTTAGTTTCCTCAGTTGCGGAAGCAGACAACCGGAAAATAGGTCCTATAACTAGTGAAATAACTGTCTACTGTGACAAAAAAAGTTGTTAACCGAAATTAGTGCAGACTGGTGAAAATATATTATAAGTATCGATACTAAAACGGACTAAATTTATATCGAAAGTATCGGTCACACATCAGGAGGTTGCTGTGGGCTTCACACTGCACGTGGCATGCTACTAGCCGTGCTAACTAGCTACTTGTCCCGGTGCTCGCAAAGACCTCTGGCGGTTCTGTCAGTAAACGTGTGTTTAAAAACCTATTTTGGGACGTTTTTCCCAAACATTCATCAGTTTATCCCCCTCATTCTCAATGCACAATGTTAATTCACTAACGTGTCGTTACTTCAGTTTTGCCGCCAAAAGTTTTACAGAGAACAAAACCATGTTCTACAATGTTGACGTCAGTTGATAAACGTTATAATATTACGTTGGTGCTTTTTTAATATCCTAACTTTAGGATATTTAATGTTATTTTTATTGGGAATAACTAAGGTTCCCCCGTTTCAAAACTACACTTTCAGAGTAAAGTTTATGTAGTATTTCTAGGTTTATCTACATACAACTATTAAACATTTAAATTGTATTAGGAAACCTAAGTAAAACTTACTCTTCCCCCATAATTCATGTATTACGTTAATAAAATGTTTAATTTTACTTAAGAAACTAGTTCTTATTGAATTTTAAAAATACAATGTAGAAATTATAACAGTTACTCTAATATAGTTTACTTCAACAAAAAGTTGTGGTAGGCTCCAGAACTCCCCTAGTGGAGAAAACAGAAACCCAAACCCCAGCTTCCTAACATGAACAAGACAAAATAGGGTAAACAAATGCCACATGCTGGAATGGTGTCACGTTTGGTTGTGGTAGTGTGTGGCGTGGAGAAGGTAGGACCCGGATGCAGATATTAAAAATAAAACTTGATTTATTTTCCAGAAACAACAAAAAGCGCAGCTGAGCCGGTATACAAAAACTTAACTGTGAAAAAGCAAAACCTGACAACAACTGTGAAAACATGGACAAAACTTGACTTGGACAATCCTGACATGGGAAGAGTAGCTGTTACATAGGATCAGTGACAGTGACTAGGCCTGAGTGGCGGTGAGGATCTAGCAAAGTGCATGGGAAATCTGGAAAGTAAATACTGAACTGGGTGATTGGTGATAGAGTGCAGCTGAGGGGAGAAACACAGGTGACGTGAGTGAAGCTGATAGCAGGGCAAGAGTGACTGAGGAAATCATGGCAAAAAAACTAAAGACTGGACAGGAACTTACAACCTCACAAAAACTAACAGACGTGACAGAAACATGACCAGAACTGTGAAACATGACAAATGGAAAGCTCCATCAATATATATTGAGCTCTGCACAAGAGACCTTTCTCCCTGTCAGGAGTCCTGGGCCTGGGACATTCCAGGAAAACAGAGCAATGGCTAAGACATGCTCCTTTATCATCTATTCCTCCCCCACAATGAAAGCAACATGTCTTTGTGTTATCTCTCCTATCCTGTGGAATCTGAATTAAATTACTATTCCCTGACGTCTATATAAATCACATGCAGTACTTTCTGCATACCAGTCTGGAATATATGAAACGTGTGTTCTTCTTTCATCTTTGCAGCTCATAATATTCAAGCGAAGAAAAAAAAAAAACTTAGAAACTACATTTTATCATCGAACCACTGTGGTATATACCGCTCAGCTTTATTCAACAACCAGTCACTGAAATGATGAAGCAAAGTTGAACCATCCTGAGTCTTGACTCACACCGTGTGCTGTCTGGCCCACTCGTTTTTGTTTCAGTTTTGTCCTATCCATGTTTACCTGATGTCATCTCAGTTGTCACAATGTCATAAGCCCTATTCGGACGGGACTAGTTTAATGGGGGGACCTGGGGTAAAGTAATAATAACCAGGAAATCTAGTCCCGTCCGAACGCGCCATGTCAGTAAAGATAGCGGAGTATGTCGGTAAACTTTGCCGAGAATTCTACCTCCTGTGAAACGGTAAACGGTATCTACCATAGGTAATACTAATCCCGTGCGAATGCGACCTTCGGTAATAAGTACGGAATATGTCGTCACATCCTTTTAAAGAGAGAAACAATTAGGTGTGTCTGTTTGCAAACATGGAGGTTCTGGATGAAGCGCTGCTTGCAAGCACGCATGCTTCGACCTGGTCAGCGCCATGTCTGTTACAGATGGGGTTTACGGAAGTGAAATGAAGACGTGCATGGCATCCAGGATGTGACGGTTGTGCGTAACCAACAACTCCTCCCATGTTAGATGAATATTACAGGGATTTCTTGTCCCGTCTGAATTGGTCATTTCTTCTCCCTGGCGTCGTCTGGTTAACCAACATTACCATACATCCCCCCATTTAACTAGTCCCGTCCGCATAGGGCTTTAGAATTAGTATATTGTGCTTATTTTCCCTTAATCAACATTTTGGCCTTGTTCAGTTTATGTACGTTTAATGTGCTTTCACTGCCTCACAAGAGAGGGTCTATTGAATTTTGTGTTGGGTGGCCAAAGCCTAATGTTAACAAACTATTCTTTGAAGTAACATGTCTTTTCAGAGGGAGTAAAGAGGGTCATCTCATCCAAAGAGAGTGAGCCAAGGCAGAACTCAACCCATCAGAGGATGCATCGTTTCCCGCAGAAAACCCCCTCAACCCAGCATGCATTTGCTTCAGTAAAAATGTAGCAACCAAATTTGGGACTGCTTTAGGTCCTTTTAAGTTTAGTTACTACCATAGTCTTAATAGGTAATGTCATAACCAAAATTTGTGAGAAATTCTGTAGGAAACCAAAAGTAAAACAAGAGAAGTCATCACCTCTTTGGATGGAAAAATGCAAGGTTCAAATTACTTGGTGGCCAAGTCAACTTGCCAAGAAATGTGTATTATATGCATTTCAGTGCGAATTAAAGGGATAGTTCGCCTCTTTTGACATGAAGCTGTATGACATCCCATACTAGCAATATTATTTATGAACATTTTCATACCCCCAGCTGCGTACTATGAGCCGAGTTCCAGCCTCGTTTTGGCGTTGACGAAGGTAGTCCGGCTAGTTGGCTGGGGTCACAAAAATAAAGCGTTTTGCTTCTGAAAACAATATGTGTTCAAAAGAGTAATACATTCGCATCACAAAATCGTTGTCCAGGAAAAAGTCAGACCTCACAATCGCTTGGCGCTATTTTCTTTCCCTTCATATCAATCCGTACAGCCACCTGCCGATAGCGCAGGTATGTTCATTTATGGTGCGTTGCTTTTACCATCCGTGCACGCTAATTAATGACGTGTTTATGTGCAGGCGCTGGCAGGTGGACGGAGCATGTCTGCTCCGTCTGGTACCGGAACTATGCCACGCTGAGGGCTCGGCACCCGGCTACCATGAGCTGAATCGCTCTGCACCGAGGGCTGCTGCTGCTTTACAGGGATACAAATGGCTGTTAAATATGGATCAACTGTTTTACATAGCTACTGGAAGCAACAGGAGGTGGACAGCAAGGGAGAGCCTTTAAATATTTTTGTGTTGGGACGTTACTTATTGTTTTTGATTTATTTGCAGTCTCCCACTAACTGTCCCTGTTTGTGATTCCAGGTGCTGAGGGCCTCACTGGTGAACCCTTTTTGGTGATGGTGTCCCTTTGTGTGTAGTGCCCCATTCACTCCTTTTTCTTTTGCTTTGCCCTTGTGGGTGTGTGTGTGTTAAATGTGGATTGTGGTGCTCCCATGTTGAGTTGGTACCTTCACCCCTCCCCTCACTCACCTTGAGCAAGAAGGCCCCAGCCCTGGAAGATCGAATATTCTGTGCAGATAAGGTAACCCCCTTTTTTAGCGAGTAGATTTTAATTGTTTTTAACTGATTCAAAATAAACTTTTGTATATTTTTTTGGAAACGCGTCTCTTGCCTGCTCAGTGTAACGAACTTGTGTTGTCCTTTGTTTAGATTTAGTCATTTACTTTATTCATAGATTTCCATTTCTTTCCCTGGGTTACATCCTGGGGTGGCGTTGTCGGTTTTTTGGTTTCCTTTTTCTTTAATTAAAAATTTAAACTATTGGGGCATTATCCCCACCTCACGCTTGCCACACAAGGTTTACACAGCCTGTTGTGATACGAAGGTAGAGAGAAAATAGCGCCAAGCGATTGTGAGGTCTGACTTTTTCCTGGACAACGATTTTGTGATGCAAATGTATTACTCTTTTGAACGCATATTGTTTTGACAAGAAAAACGCTTTATTTTTGTGGCCCCAGCCAACGAGCTGGACTACCTTCATCAACTCCAAAATGTGGCTGCAACTAGCGGGGTATGAAAATGTTCATAAATAATATTGCTAGTATGGGATGTCATACAGCTTCATGTCAAAAGAGGCAAACTATCCCTTTAATTTCAGCAAGTAAGACCAGTTAGAACATACTACCACTGTCCTTGGACCCTGATCAATGCCGATTTTGAATTGTCTTTTTCTTATTCTGGCTCCTTTTGTTGCCTGTTACACAGTTTAGTCATGAATCAATCATCATGCATATTATTACTGTGAAATTGTTTTTATATCGAACAGAAACAATTGCATACAGCTGAGAGAACAATTAATCTGAGAAACGACATTTCATCCAAGGTGTTTCCAAGAGAAAATCAGATATGTTTGTCTTTTCTTTCAAGCCATAGACCGCTATAGAAAGAGCGAGACAAAGAGAGATAGTCATTAAACTAATTTGTTGGAGGAGTGTTGGGATAAGAGAGTGAGTAATGTTCAGTGACTATGCAAAGACACACAAAACAATATGTGACAATACCCTGTACATGTTCCATTTATGCTTACTGCTGATAATGTCAGAACAGATAATGGCCAAATACTACAGCAGAGATACATACAGACTGTGACATGCAGTTCTGGGTAGTATCATCTCAAAAAGTTACAAGATTTCAGCTGCTCTCAGTAGGTTTTTCAGTTGATAATACTGTCAAGTAACTGATAAAAGTCAATAAAGCCCTTTTTACGCTGGTCAAATAATACTTAGTTAAGCCTGGCTTTTGTAGGAGATAGTGGTATACTGGACTGTTAAGATGTGTCAGAATGGTGGGTGTGAGGCGTGGAAAAGGACACGGATGCGGACTTCCAAAAAGCAAACCTGGTTTATTATTCAAGACAAGGTAAACATAAAGCGCGGCTGAGCTGGATAACAAACTAAACTGTGACAAAATAAAACATGACTAAAGCTATGAAAAAACAATGAACTGGACATGACATGATAACATAATACTTAGCTTGGCGTGAGTGGTATCGACGGGTAAGACGGTGTAAGGATCTGACAAAGTGCATGGGGAAACCTGGAAACTAAATACTGACTGGGTGATAGGTGAGTGAGTGCAGCTGAGGAGAAAACTACAGGTGGTGTGAATGAAGGTGATGGCAGAGCAACAGAAAACTAAAGACATCACAGAAAACTAAAGCATGGTAAAACTAAGGACTGAACAGGAACTAAACTCCAAGGCACGAGATAAACTAAAACATGATGAAACACAAAACTAAGAACTAAAAACATGGCGAAAAACCCCATTGATGTGACAAGATGTAGCCCAAAGAGCAGTGAGAATAAAGACAATACTATTGCCAATAGGGAAAAACTAAATCGCCGTGTTTAAGCAGATGTAAAAAAAAAAAAAAAAAAAAAAAAAAAACTGCTAATAGCCAATACCACCCAGCTAAACTCTCATATCGCCCAGGCATCATTTTTGCTGTTCTTGTTCTTATTAAAAACCAGACAAAATCAAGTAGTCCATATCATCAACACAATAAGGCTGGTCCCTCTGCCATCTTGCTTGAATACCTTCAGGTAGCATTCAATTACCTTTTTTCCCCTTAGCTCTACATTAAACATTCACAATTTTAACGTCACCCTGTCTTGATTCTTTAAATTAATGGATGTTATCTTGTTTAATGGTTGTTGTGGTCAGTTGTTTGTTCTAAGAATAAAAAAACTGTGTATTCTGAATTCACTCTAGACCTCTCTTTGTCAAGCCATGTAGGAGCGATTTGTGCTTCAATTAAATTTGGTGTAGGCAAGGAAGCCTTTGGCTACATTTCGTGCAACACATGGACCACTCTTTTTTTTTTTTTTTTTAAACCAATTTTCAAATTGAAGCCATCTAATGGTGGCAGACACAGAAAGCCGCTGAACTGACTGTAATAAATCATTCATTGCCAGACATTTTTTCAGCTGTCAAATGTTGATTTTATTAGGGTAAGAGGAAAGAAAGAAGACTGGAAAAAAATATCTTTGGATTGCAGCACTCCATTGAACTGTCCTCAAAATGTCGCTGGAAAAATATGGACACTTTTTTTACAATCTAAAGGGAGACAGAGTAGTTTAGATGTTGACCGTCTACAGTGTCTGAGCTTGAATTTTTCTGGACATATTTGTGCATCATTTGTTTTTCTTTGGCTTCATTTATATAATTTTACCCTTAGCCTACAACCATATCTTATTCTCAATCAGGTAAGGGATATACTGTATAATGCATACATCCTAAAACATATTGAGAGTACTCTTTTTCTTCTTTTTTTTCTCTCCTGTATCATGGATACAGGATTTTTGTTCAACAACAGATGGTCATTTTTGGTAAAACTTAAAAACTATTGATCCATCCATTTTTGCAGTTTTCATAATTACTTCATAATTACATAATTACAATTTGGGTTTTAATAGATGTTGTTTATATATGTGACCGGTATGTTGTAAGTTTATATATATATATATTTGAATATGCCAATTAGATTCTGGAGGGAAAGACAATCATAGTCATTCAAGTTTTTCTGTTGGCATTGAATTTGAAAAAAATCTGTATGATTTACTAAGTCTAAAAAGTATAATTTTGAGATAGTTAAAATTACAACACCAGCCTCTTAACAACCAGACAGATACATCACTTGAATGTTTGTGGCATAAGATGGTAAGAAACTCTGTTTTCCAACTGAGATTACATCTACCAACATTGGATCCATCCTTGGCAAATGAGCAAAAGACACCCGTCAACACTGAGGATGGATCACAGATAGTCAATCAATACAGACAGGCTGCAGACGCTTCATCGTCACTTCCACAACAAAGCCACAAGTATAGTTGGGGGTCTGAGGCAATTCGTACCAGCCAGTGACTGTAGAAGGAAGCACCAACCAGGGCTGAGAAGTGGTGGTATTGACAGGAGGGGGAGCCTGGGATGCCAGGAATACCTTCTGAACCCTTTGGAGTTTTTTTTTGGCCTATCAGCAAAACACAGAGGATGGAGGGTCCCCAGGTGATAACCCCGGAGGTGCCATTTCCAAGCTTGGAGGCCCAATAACGGGAAGAGGTGGAGGATAAGAGACGTTACGAGGAGTATGTTGTCATCTGGTCTTCAGTATCAGTGTCTCACATGATTTTGGCTTGGGATATCAGCATCTAATCCTCTGTAAAAACAAGTAGCCTCATACTTTAAAGAGTAACTACAGCCATGCATAAAATGCTGAAGGTGCTTTAGTTCTAAATGAACTTTTTTCAACACTTTGAAGCATGTGATTTTGACACGGACATAATATATCTGCAAAGACATTAGCGATGCCTCTTTGTGTTTCAGTAAGCTGTTCCAGTGAGCGATCAGCACAACAAAAGAGAGCGCTGGATGTGGGAAGCTGAACTGGAATACAGACGTGATCTTTTTTTTCCAGCAACATATGTGCTTAAAAATAGAATTTCAGTCCTCAGTTGTTAATTCACCATATTCTCCCCTCCATACAATATTCAGTGCTGAGCTATTGTTGAAGAGACACATCTTTCCACTTTATTCTCACCTATTTGGTTGCAGCATTGTTTGTAACAACTTTTTGTGCTACATAAAGTTAACTAACCCAGACATATTCAGTGCAGGCAGTCACTGGCGTGGTAATAATTTTCATTCTTGCTTTTAGTAATCTTGACATTGCTCTTAGCAGCATTGCAGATGTGTTATCTTTCTGGCCAGTGGATGATTGCTCAAATTAAATACCATTCTTTTTTATTATCATTATTTCCCCATCAGTCTAATTTGAGTAAAGAAAGACACAGACATGCAGTAAGGGTGCATTCACTCTTGTGCAATAGAAACTGTTCCTGTCACTTTTTGAGTGTCGCTCCAATGTTCGGAAATGTCCATCAAGTAAACATGGGTGATCTCCCAAGGGGCATATTTCATTGCGATGCCTAAGACCACTGAGGTCCACAAGGGAGGGTATTTGAAGTTTTATACTTTATGTTAAAATCTTATGCAAACAATTGAGTTTCTTTTTTCACTTCTTGGAACTTAGACAAACGCAAAGGATCATTAAATGTAAAATCCAAATGGGCCAGAAAAAAAAACTTTAATCATTTATGGGACATCTTCCCTTTGCAGTAATTATTTGTGTCTTTGGAAGAAGGATGAAATATACTTAGCATAAAGAGTGAGTTTTTTAGCATACTTTTTAAAAATAGCACCGTGTCTGCAAACAATGAATAATTCATAAGAATATTTAAAAGCACACATGCATGTTTTAGCAATCGAGGTCTAATGCAAGATCTCATACTACATTCTCTGGTTTAATGTGCTTGTCACGAGTAATGTGTGGCTTCAGACAGGTTATGGGAGGATAACCCGAGTGCTACTGTATAGACTATTCAGACTCTGGAAATTTAGGAACCTACTGATTGTTCCCACGTTCTGTGGTTTAATGTGTTAGTCAGTAGTAATATGAAAATGAAAAATGAAGAACCTATTTATTTTAACCTAAAATGACATTACAATGGGGCCCCTTTGTCTCTGAAAATATGTTCCTGATGACTTTACACTGACCACACACATTAAAAACTGTATTCCCCCCCCCCCCCATTATGTTCCAGGTAATTGTATTTTAATCCCTTTTCTTAGTCTTATCTTTGACCATTGTTGATGCTAAAACAAAATTATCTTTGGGAAATCCCAACAGACCTTTAATCAAGCTGCAAAACATTGTGCAGGGTTTGCTGTATTCATTCACTCCATGAAGACAGTGTTTTATGTTCAAATAGTGGGTTCAAAGATTTGTGCATGCTCACAAGATGCACCCATGTTGCTAACCACCCAGATGCTAATGTTTTGTCAATAGCACAGTGATGTTTTACAGTCATATGCAAAAAGTAGCTGTATTTGCCCCGCTTGGCCTATCTTAAATTTGTCACTGTTGTTGTCAGCTCATGCAGATGATGTCATTCTTTGAGTTCAGAGAGATGTAATGTTTAGATCTATTGAAAGTCATCCTTTGCTACAGCAAATTGGAAAAAGATTTGGGCTGTGGTGATGGACCAAAGGATGCTTAGGGAAATTTCCAATCAAACGAGAGATTGCTAAGTGGATAGCATGAGACAAATTTAAGATTTCCAACACAACTAGAAATATATGGAGGTAGATTTGTTTCTTTATTATTCAATCAAAAAAAAGGTTGCTTCAATCAAAAAATATATTTTCAATCAAAAAAACCCGTTTCAATCAAAGAAAAAAAGTGTTTGAATGCAAAAATATATTTGAGACTCAAAAAAATGCATTTGAACACTATTTTTTTTTGCTTGAAAATGTTTTTTTTGATAGAAGTGAAGGTTTTTTTGTTTGAAGCAACTTTTTTGATTGAAGTATTGTTGTTTTGTGTTTGGGCCATATTATGGGTAGGACATTTGTGTCTTTATAATTCAATCAAAAAAGAAGTTGCTTCAAACAAACAAAAAATATTTTCAATAAAAAAATCACTTCAATCAAAAAATAAACCTTTTCAATCATAGAAAAAATGTTTTTGAATGCAAAAAAATATTTGAGACTCGAAAAATTGCACTTGAACACTTCTTTTTTGATTGAAAATGTTTTCTTTGATTGAAGTAATCTTTTTTGTGTTTGGACCATGTTATGGGTAGGACATTTGTGTCTTAATTATTCAATCCCAAAAAAGTTGCTTCAATCAAAAAAAAAACATTTTCAATCAAAAAAAAATATTTTCAATCAAAGAAAAAACTGTTTAAATGCAAAAAAAAAAAAAATCATTTGAAGTGTTTTTTTTTTTGATTGAACTTTCTTTTTTTTTTAAGTGAAAAAAGTTTTGAAGTCGTTTTTTTTTTTAATCATTTTGACACAAACGTACCGCAGTGGGCGGGTGCTTCCCCATTGGTCAGACATGTTTGAGTGACAAGTGTCTACACCAACGACGTCTTTCTGACAAGCAAGTCATGGTCGCCACTCGCCAGCGAGCCAGGAAGCAGTGGTCAGGCAGTGGTGGAGTTGTTGGTAAGTAGATAAAACCGTATTAAAATGATTGGTGTCACGTTATTAGCCTACCTAATAACGTTATTAGCCTACCTAATAACGTGACACCAATCATTTTAATACGGTTTTATCTACTTACCAACAACTCCACCACTGCCTGACCACTGCTTCCTGGCTCGCTGGCGAGTGGCGACCATGACTTGCTTGTCAGAAAGACGTCGTTGGTGTAGACACTTGTCACTCAAACATGTCTGACCAATGGGGAAGCACCCGCCCACTGCGGTACGTTTGTGTCAAAATGATTAAAAAAAAAAACGACTTCAAAACTTTTTTCACTTCATTCAAAAAAAAAGAAAGTTCAATCAAAAAAAAAACCACTTCAAATGATTTTTTTTTTTTTTGCATTTAAACAGTTTTTTCTTTGATTGAAAATATTTTTTTTTGATTGAAAATGTTTTTTTTTTGATTGAAGCAACTTTTTTGGGATTGAATAATTAAGACACAAATGTCCTACCCATAACATGGTCCAAACACAAAAAAGATTACTTCAATCAAAGAAAACATTTTCAATCAAAAAAAAGTGTTCAAGTGCAATTTTTCGAGTCTCAAATATTTTTTTGCATTCAAAAACATTTTTTCTATGATTGAAAAGGTTTATTTTTTGATTGAAGTGATTTTTTTATTGAAAATATTTTTTGTTTGTTTGAAGCAACTTCTTTTTTGATTGAATTATAAAGACACAAATGTCCTACCCATAATATGGCCCAAACACAAAACAACAATACTTCAATCAAAAAAGTTGCTTCAAACAAAAAAACCTTCACTTCTATCAAAAAAAACATTTTCAAGCAAAAAAAAATAGTGTTCAAATGCATTTTTTTGAGTCTCAAATATATTTTTGCATTCAAACACTTTTTTTCTTTGATTGAAACGGGTTTTTTTGATTGAAAATATATTTTTTGATTGAAGCAACCTTTTTTTTGATTGAATAATAAAGAAACAAATCTACCTCCATAGAAATAGAGCTGTTCTGGTGTTTTCAATCACCCCAAATTGTTTGTCCCGAGGCTGCGGCAAACATGTACAGTCGTGCAGTTTTGCAGTGAGACTGACAGAGATGCTTTGTCCTCCAAACTACTTCACAGGTCGGTGTCAGATGTCTGTGCTTTCCTGTCAAGGCTCTGAATCCCAATCTGTCAGGAAGTCTCTCCTGTTGTAAGAAAGCAATTTTCAAACAGCAGTTTTGTAAAGAGGGCTTAGTCTAAAGTGTCTCCACTTGTTTAAGAGTCACATTTGGGCTCTCTGACAGGTGTGGAAGTGTTTAGAGTCATTCTTCTGCTTTTGTCCGAACACTTGAACTTGAACAGTTGGCAGTCTAAATACATCCCTTTCTGTTGTTGAAAGACGAAGTTTTGAGGAAGAGTCTCTACAAAATACAGATATGCACTGGAATCTTTTTCACAATAGAAAGAACATAGATTTAGCTTCCTGAGTTAATTTATAATTTGATAACGGCATGAGAGCTGTGTGCAAATTAAGGACAAAAGAGATTTGGTCTGGAGCTCAGTGACAGACGGCTGTAAGAAAGAAGCTTAGCGAGCCTGACATTGGTACTTTTGGCTTCAGCTCATCTCTACCAAAAACACACTATACCTCCTTTTCTTCATAGAGAAGATCAAGGTTATTTTATTAGTCTGCCCACTATCTTAGGAGATAAAGTTCCTATCCTTACAGCATCCATCATTTGGTGTAGAACCACATTTCATTATAACCGCAGGAAAAAAATTTTAATCAGAAAATCGGAGGAATACATGTTGTTCATCTCATGGTGACAATTGCCCCAGGTTATGGAGAAGTAGTAAATTTGTGTGCATTGTGAAATCCACTTTCGTCAACCTTGGCCCTGCTACTTTTTTCTCCTTTTTTTTCTTGTCCAAAGCTATAATTTAAATGGTATTGCTCAAGTGTAACTCTAAGAGATCAGGTAGTGATAATAACGGTGCTCAGGCAGCTTGTTGCTGTTTATGCATGGCTTGAGTATGTGCCATTTTAAGCAGCACCTGCTGTTGTACAGCTGCTCCGCTTCCTGCATCTGGGCATTTTCCTGCTGAGACTGCGTCTGTTCATGCTGACTATCTGAGCTGACTCAGACTGAGCTTAAAAGAACACATTAAATGACTTAGGACACATCCACCCATTAATTTGTTGAACAAATAGCTTTACAGCTTCATTGTCTACTGGGGTTGCTCCAATCAGCTCTCTTCAACACTTCCATAACTTGGCTGTGAAGAACTGGGGGCTTGTGCAAACATTGTAGAACCCCAATTCCAAAAAAGTTGGGACACAGTGTAAAACATAAGTACAAACAGAATGCAATTATTAGCAAATCTCATTAAGCTATATTCTATTCACAATTTGTGAATGTGAGACATTTTACTATTTCAAGAGTAATTTAAGCTGATCTTGACCTTGATGGCAGCAACACATCACAAAAAACATGAGTTACTGTACTGAGATCATCTGTAACCAACTGCAGCTTTGTTTTGGATCAGTCTCTTCAGCTGTCTATCCAACAGACAGAACAGGTAAGCATAGGTCTGTGTTACATATTTCGGTATTTTTATTTCAGGTATTTTATTCTTTAAATTTAACCAGATGGCTTTGGTTCAGAGGGAAAACAAAGCAGAGAACTCAACTCTGCTTGAAGCAGTGATATGAGGAAGATTTCCAGTTTCTTGCTGGAGTTGAACAAAGATTTTGTTAGCTGCATGATCAATCACCTCAGCCTACTTCCTAGTAAGGCCCTCGTTATACTGGTAGATACTGATGTTCACGCATGACCTGACAGTCATTTGTACATAAAACTAAGAAGAGAAATTTTTAAAAAAGCACCTATGACCTTGAGCACATCCATCTATCCAATATCTATACCCACAGATATTGTACAAATAAATTTATAGATTGTTATTAGCAAAAATCCCAACCCACAGAATGTTGTTTCCTGTTTCCAGAAAAGTTAAAGGGAAAAGTATTTTCGTGGCAACAGTGTTGCATATCTTAATTCAGGAGAGCCATATTTGACCCCATGCAATGTTTTTTTTATGTCAATCATTTTTGTATTAGATATGACGGCTGCATTAATTGTTTTTTGTTTAGCCATGGGTCCAGAACTTTTTATCTGTGCACTTCACTGGATTAATCTATTCCAATGGCACCATGACATAAATCAGCCATTGCTGCAGGAGACATAACTATTTGCAAATCTATAAACTATAAAGCTGTTGTTCAGGGTGGTCTTCCTACTCAAGTTACTAGCTTTATTTTACGCATGGACAGGCCTATATACTGGGCTGCATGGTGGTGGGGTGGTAAGCACTGCCCCCTCACAGCAAGAAGCTTCCTTGGTTCGACTCTTAGCAATGGCTTTCTGAGTGAGTTTGCATGTTCTCCCTGTGCATTCGTGGGTTTCCTCCAGATACTTTGGCTTCCTCCCACAGTCCAAAAATAAGTCGACTGTCAAAAGTCAAAAGTTTTATATCCTCAGATGGACAGAAACCCATGACATATTAAAGAGTGTTGTTATTCATTTTACAAAAACAGAGCCCAAAATGCAGAAGCAGCGTGTGAGAAACTAAGTACACCCCATGATTCATATAGTTTGTATCACATAAATCTGGGCAACATTTTGTCAGGCTGTCTCATATACATAAATGTCTTCCAGGTCTCCTCAAGGTTTCCCTTTGTTAATTTTCATCAATATCCTTACAGGCGCTGATTAGGCCTCTGATTAAGTGCCAAATCTTCATCACTTCATAATTAAAGGTGTTGCTATTTACATATGTAAATGTACCACTTCAAAGGGTGTGTTCACAGTTGATGGCAACACTTTAAGGAGTCTGTAAGAACATGTTTAACAGTGAGAAGTCAACAGCAGGCCCAGCCTGCTTTTAGGCCCGTTGTTCTCAGTATTTTCTCTTTCACTCACTGTGTTTTTTTTTAATCATCTGTACTTCCCAACTAAGATAGAGGTGCGCATGCACACACATACTACCTGTGGCGACGCTCCACTGATATGTTGTATTTCATACATTTTAAACAACTCAAGTGGTTGCAGACCACCTCTGAATGTGGCCTGAGCAAAATGAGTGCTTAGGTATGAAATGACAGGACTCCCACGAAAAAAAAGATCCGTAAAACAATCAAAAGATGAATGAGGAAATATACACTGGAAAAAATAAATAAATGTAGAAGTACAAAGACAAATGAATAGTGAAATAATAAATAAACATAGAAAGAGCATGTCCATCTTTAAAAAGTTCATACATGTTTATCTATTTTTTTTTAATGATTTCTTAATCGAGTTCTGGCATGTCATCTCTGTCTTTTCACCCTTTATTTGTAGGAATTAATAGTGTAAGTCTTAGCCCTATGCTGTGTTTTTCGTTATATTATCCTACATTTTGTATTTATTCATTTTCTGTTAGGTATTTTATTTTTCATTCCATTGTTACATCTATAGATCTATGCAGATATAGATCAATATCTATATATCTATATTGTTTTTCAAATTTCTCTGCATTTTCATTTCCAGATAGTCTTTGCTTTTCCATGGAGGTTTGCTCTGACCCAGTTGGGTTTGAGCATGAGTTGTCTATACCCTGTATGTATTCTGTTGTTGTATGAGACGACTTCTTCATCTTACACTTATTTCACGTTAAAAGTACATTTAAAAAATCTAAACAAACCTTAAATAAAGGTTGTAAAAATGTAACACAAAAATTATATCACATCTACAATATCTAACAGCTGAAACTTCCATGAGTATGAGACATTAATCACGCTAAACGGTCACTACAACCATTTAGGATCTGTCAATTCTCTTTTTGAAATGAAAAGCCCTGCTTCTGCAAGGTTCTTTTTTTAAATTCAAATATAGCATTATCATCTGCTGAAGATAATGGTTGATTGGACATAAATGTGCCTGTGCGAGCATGCGCAAGAATTTGTATTTAAACGTTCACATACACACACTGAGTACATACATCCTCATTACAATTCTTTATTAATTTCTTTCACATTCTTTTTTGTGTAAAATGTGCAGGAGATAATGTTCCCAAGTGAAATAAAAAAAAGTATTCTCTCAGTTTTCAGGTTTCAGGTATCAAGACATGATTTTAAAGAGTCCTCTAATCCTTACAAGGTCTTAAGATTGGGGAATACAACCTCAAAATACCTCAATGGCTTGTTAGGAAGGATAGCAAGAGGAAGGCTCCTCTCTTTACAAAGAACACGGCAGCATCGCTTGGGTTTACAAACCTTGCCCAGTTAAAGTCAACACTTCAACCTGATGGAAATGTTGTGGTGAGACCTTAAAAGAGCTCTGCATGGGCCTAGAGGTATGTTTAGTACCGTCACATTACCCTTTTCAATGGTTCGAGAACTGAGGAAACTAAGTTTTGCTGTTTTGCAAGAGAAATCCATTCTTGCTTATCCTTCGTGCCAAATACAAGATTTGAGCTGCTCAACAGTTAATGGCTGCCGTTGACTAATTTTCCTCTACACGATGCTCCACACAGCATATTCTTCATAAGAGACCATAAGAGACTATAAGATATCTGGACTGCGTACACAAATGGAAGTCACTCATGGATGCCACAAGTGATCCAACCCCATCGCCACATCTTGGTTTATAGGAGCCCGGATGGTAATTCAACATGCCCAAAAAACTTTTTACCAATTTGACCAAGTTTTATGTCTTTCTTTGGCTCTCTCTCAGTTTGACTCTCAAATGTTACATTGCTTCTATTTTCCAAATACAAGGATATTGTTCAGTGAAGACACTGATAATGTTTTGCTTTCTATTTGTGTCCGTTAGAGGTTCAAATCATTTTAGAAAACTTAATCCAATAATCCAACAATGGGGTTTTGTACTTTATTCACGTTGCATACAAAATTCAAAACTATTAAAGGTCGTTGCAAACATAATTAACACTGCCCCCCTCTTCCTGGGACTACACATTTAAACCTCTAAGAGTCACCAGTCTGTGACCACAAAGTGACACTTCATAAATCTTAATATATGATTTAATTAGCTGTCGTCTGCCACCCCCCCACTCTTTTGGCTTCAACATTCTACTATAAAAAAAAAAACTGCTTTGGTAAGGCATTGTGCTTTTTAAGTTAGCAGAATACGGCACAAAACAGTCTAAGGTGTTTGCAAATGACTTGGACACTAAGTACAGACAGTGGGCTATCTTTCCTCATCTCACTCTGTGCGCGTCTCTCAAGCCATGATTGATGTTACTCTCCAGCTGCTTCCAAGTGGGTCGATCACGATGGCTTAACAGTCTAATCCACTGGCTCATGCTGATTGTTTTGAGATGAGGTGCTCTTGAGAAAAATGGGTCGAGAAATTCCAACCAGCTCAAAGTTTCACATGTTTTTAGCAAATTGTAGAAAAAAACATGGTTTGCAAATATGATTCTTCTGGAGATTTATTCTTTTATTGTTCTACAATTTTCATTCATCTTTGAAGTGAAAAATCGGAATGAGTGCAATTATCAATTATTATTGCATTATTAAAAAATGACTGGGAAACAAATATGATTTGAAGTAGTAGTTTCAGAAATGCGACATGGTTATATTTTTTCAGGACACTGGCTTCGTCTTATAGATTGTCATGAAACTTTTTTATTATTATTCTAAATGGACTGCACTTAAAATAGGGCTTTTCTGCTCGAGTTGATCATTCAAAACACTTCCTCCTCATATGCCATGCACTTTCAGTGTATCACTCCATAAACCTACACTCCATAAAAACAAACAGATATCCACAGACTTTACTCCTGTTCACACTCATATAAATGCTCAACCCACTCCTCATCTGTTTATAATTTCTTATCATCTCCTGAGCGTTTACTCCCATAATTTTCGAGTCGAGGTAGAAGGCCACTCTCCCCGAGTCTGATATTCTGCTGGAGGTCTCCTCCTGTAAAAAAAATGTAGCCTTGTGCATTCTCTGGTCAGGAAATTGAATATTGAGTTCTTCTCTGCCAGGACGTCACTGAAATATTAAAGCATTTTTGGTAATAATTTTTTCTTGTCCTGATTCCTGGCTTTCTGTTATTGCAATCATTTCTTGCCATTGTTTTCTCAGCTGCTTCCAAACATTATTGCAAACCGTTTCAACTGGAAGTTGAGGATTTTAGAAGATTAGTTTTCAAACCATTTACACCAAGTTCACAAAAACTTGATTTTGCTTCTAAACCCAAACGGTAGACACGCTAATTAATAAAAACGCAACATCAAATAAGGTTTGAGTTTTTGGAAATTTATATAACAACAAAAAACTCTTAGTCAAGAATTTGTATCAATAGTTTTCCAAATAAATCTCTTAAATGTAATTCATATTATTCCAGACTTAACTGATTTTGTTGTGGTCCACAGTCAAAGAGAAATAGGTCAACTCAAATGAAGACAGGCTGGAGGCAAACTAACGATGAACCAGAAATGTCTTTATTAAACAAACCAACTGGGCTGAAGAACAGGAAATCCGAGCACTCTAAACACCCAAACTCTCCAAACAAATGAAAAGCAAGTCCAAAGTCAAAACAGGACAGAAAAAAACAAGGGTAATGAGACAGCAATGAACTGTCAAATGGCTGAAAGGTGAGTAATTAGCAGGAAACAGGTGTGAATTGAGACTAAGATGTCTGAGGACATTTAGGGATGACAACAGAAATACAGGGAGACTAAACCAAAGATTGGAAACAAGTCAAAACTAAACAGACCACAGACAGAATACAAACTCTAACAACAGAAACTGATAAAGAAGACTGAAAACTAAAACAGGATACACAAAGAATAAAGCTAAAGCAAATACCAGAACTCAAACAGAACTGAGACATAGAACAATATAGAGACTAAACCAGAGCTTTGAACAAAAAAACAAAGTAATGATGATAGACAAATGAATAAAGCTGAAATAACATGTAACACCAAGAGACTGAAAGGCAAAGAATACCCATGATCTAACAGATCAAAATGAGAGTAGGGGGTGTATATTTTCTTCAGGGAGGGTTATTAGTAGCTAATGAAACAGATATAATGGCTTCAAGGCTGGGTTCACAAGATATAAAAAAATACAATTGTTTTCTTGTGTAATGGCCTATACTTACACTTATACTTATTATAAAAAGTATTTATTCTATTTATTGAATTTGTATCTGGAGGAATGTGAACGTTGGCAACAAAAGCACTGAATAATTCCACAGCAAAAACAACAATGGGCCTCATGCAAGAAGCGCAAATTCTCTTAAATCACTCGTACGCACGACTTAAGAACAAATCTGTGCGTACGAACGATTTAAGAGAATTTGCGCTTTCACCAATCTTTTCGTATTTTACGTTTTTTTTCAGGTATGAACAGAATTTACGAGTGATCCAGACCTGTCGTAGGAGTTTCGTAAAAATAGTCCGCTGTTATTCCAATCAAGTTTGCTTGACTAATGGATTGTATATTTAATCACTTTGAAGCAAACATAAATAAATATATACATTATACCCCATGATTATGCTGACATTATTCTGTTTGACTTAAATTATGCACTGATTGAAGGTAAATTTGACTCTGTATATAACAAGGTCAATGGGAAGTGTAACCAGCGGCTGACTTGCTACTTTTGGATGCCTTAGCGCGTCAGGCTCTTGGAAGAGACCGTGTGGAGACAGACAAATGGCTGACATCACGATTAAGATTCCCAAGGACTGTGCTGCTACAAATATGCAACTTGCTAGAGCCACGACTCCAGAGAGATCAAACCCAATTCCACCACACGTCCAGGTCCTCACCACCCTTGGATTTTTGGCCACTGGAACCTTTCAGAGCGAGATTGGAGACAGATCGGGGGTGTCCCAGTCCTCTGTGAGTGGTGCGCTCCCCTTGGTCATCAAAGCTCTCATCAGTTTATCACCCATGGTGCATCAAATTCCCATACACCGCTGTCCAACAAGTACAAATTAAGAGGGACTTTCATGCCATGGCTGGACTGGAGCACAAGACACATATACGCATCAAAGCACTCGTGCCCCTGTCGTGGCGCGCACTGAGCTGAAGGCCAGGTGGATGTGTCTCGATACAGCGGGGGGGGCAAACTGCTCTATAACCCAGAGAAGGCATGCCAGATTTGCGCAATATTGCCATGAACGAGGGTCTCCTACAACCTGAACCAGCACAGGCAGACCACAAGGTGTGGTGCCAGAAGACCCCCCTCATGGACCGCCCCATCAAAGAGCCATCATGATGAGGCAACAACTGATTGTACGGCTTTAGTTGTAGTCAGCTCCTGCCCATGGCGAGATGTTTTTTTTTCTTTAAGCCATTTTCATATCAAACCATTTATTTTTTTATTTCGGTGACATAACGAACCACAGGTGACATTGAATTAACAGCACTCCTAATTGCTTCCCATTTCTTCGCTTTAGCAGGTCCCGTAATTCCACTGCTGACACTGCTAAAAATGACAGATTTTCCTTTTTGGATCTCTGAAAGCAGAACTTCAATCTCAGATCCTGTAAAGTTGTTCTTTTTGCGCCTTGATACCATTCTCATGACTCAACACTCAACACTTCCTGGCACAGGAGCGAGGAAGCACAGCTCCTAATATGGTATAATTTTGGGCGTGGAGTATGCACATTTACTATCCTCGTGCACGTGCCCCTTAAATACGCACAGGTGGGATTCATCATTTACGCAGGTCGTTTGCACACTTTTTCCGAAGTTAAGAGCGTTTGTTGAATCTGACGTGGCGTGTTCGTACGAGACCTTCTTACGAAAAAAGTAAGAGAAATTTAGAATAAAAAATATGAAAATGTTCTTGCATGAGGCCCAATGTTTCCTCCATTACAGCATCGAAATTCTGGCAAAGATAGTTCCTCCACCCTAATTGTGTCTTAGGACAAAACATCACAGACCAAAACAAAGAGCTTTCCATTCATCTCATGGTGTGTCTGTGGGGAACATGGTCCATCAGTTATGTTGTAATGGAGTTGTGCCTCTGCACAAAACTGGGCACAAACAGTCTCTAATATCCTTTTACAGCACCTCGAGTTCCATCTCATTCTCTCCCCTTTCCTGTGAGTGGACATCTGCCAGAGGTAGCATGGTCAGAAGAATAGCTTCTGTCAACAGTAATTTCTTATCCTAAAATATTTGGATAAACTTATTCCGGGTAAGAGTTACCAACATTTATGGCCAGAAGATTGAGTTCTTATCCCTTAATATCTGATTTCAGAACACTGATCTCACACAGATATAACACTATGTTTGTGTCCTCTTTACACTTCAGAGTGGGTTGGATGCAAAAGCTTTATAGGTTACCATGGTTTGTTAGGCCCATACATGCTTTTTTTTCCATGAAGAAAACTAAATGTAAACAGAGGGGACGAGGTAGGCATATTGATAGTGGTTTAAGCAAAAACGTCAATGAGTTATGGTAATTTATTTACACCCCCCCCTTTAGTGGTCACTATAAGTATGTTGTAATACAATAAACTAATGAAATCAGTTAACTGTAAAAACAAAAGAGAGGGGAAACAGAGATGTCTGTAGAATTAACAGAGCACCTCCAACTGGAAACAAAGTTGTTATCTTGCAACTTAAATATCTTGATTTTCTCTCTCTCTCTCTCTATATATATATATATATATTTTTTTTTTTTAACTATGGACTTTCAGTCCATTTGTGATTTCAGATTTACAAACTGCCCAAAGTGGACAAGAATGACTGAATAACTGCTAATGTTGCTCTGGATCTGCTAAACATATAAATTATCATTATAGAACAATTTCTTGTCAGCCTCAGTTTAATATACAAAAATATGATTCGTCAATGTTGTGTTTTCTGGTAACCCCAACTACTACAAGGCAAGCCCAGCAGTGACTCCTTATACCTGCAGTTGTTGAAGAATCTAAGTTTAAGGAGATTTATTCCTAAAGGTGCACCCAGTATGGCAACAGCCTGGCACTGCCCAATTACAGTGCAAAGCCACATGCTGCTGGCAGACTCAGCAGCACTATGCACACACACACACACACACACACACACACAAAGCATGCTGATGCTGAGAAAAATAATGGATAGACACCAAATAACCATATACTGTGAAACCAACCACAGACACACTTCTGCTTATGAAACAGTTTGTTTGTCTGAAACTCATCACTCTATCAACCTCCGCACACCAGTCCATATATAGTATTTATATAACTAGGTTTAAAATGTGTCTTTATTTCACACTAGCTGCGCCCCCTGTTCTCTACATAGCAAATAGATGGACTGTCTGCCATGCAACTGTCATAATAATCTGTGGATGACACATGCCCTGAACACAAGCAGCCACAATTTAAGCCATTACTGCCAGTAATAAACCAGAGAATAAAGCAAGAAACACCCCACTGCACAATAGCAGACAGCGAAACTTGCACGTCTGTCTGTCACACAATAAACTGAAAAAGACACACATACACATCTGAACCATTTCACAGGGAACAGGCTTGGGGCAAGTCCTGGGAGAAACAACAGGCCTGCACTGAACAACAGACCCATTCTTTTTGCCTTGCGACAAAGGTTGCGAATGAATTGACAGTGAAAAGTGGGAATGCAGTGACATTACACAACCCAGCTGACAACATTTAATACCCCAGAGATAAAACCAAAGGGCTGGACCCGAAAGGCCAGGTCAAAGACCGGGATATTTTGACAGGCCAACTCATTTCAACAGGTAACAGATACGATTAATGCAAAACTCTTCTTTTAGATGCAGCAATACAAAACAAACAAACAAAAAGCTTTACTTTGCTCTAGGAGGATGCACTGAAGGGCATATGCACTCAGATTCCAGGAAGAAAGTCTCTATTCTCTAATGCATTTCAAGAAGTGATTAAATATTCAAACATTTGTATATGAGCTTTACAAAGCACTTAAAAAGCAATTGTTTTGTGTTATTATTAAAAGTGATACCCTAGCTCGCAAATTCATACGTTCATGCCATACTCATAGTGTTGCTTATAACCACAGCCACGCCGTCACCGGGGAGATTATTGATCCTGTTTCTCAGCAGGCAACACAGTGAGGAGTCAGAGCTGAGTTGTGTGTTGGAGGATTAGTCCGCCCATGGCAGTGTGCAAATGAAATATTTTATGTGAAATCTCTCCATACACACATTTTCCTGTGACAATATCCTACTACAATGAAACGATAAAATGAACAAAATGAACATGTGTGCACAAATATGCCCTCGCTCACAATCTTTCAAGCTTTGAATTAAAAGAATGGCACTTGGCCTGTGATGGCAACATGTCTAAGTTTGGTTAAAGTAACAAGAGTTGCACAATTATTTGCAACAGGGACAAAGTCAAGACAAATTATATTTAAATCAAGGCTGAAAACCCAAATTTGACTGTATTCATTTACTAGTGTGATGTAAACTGGCAAAACAGTGATCAGAGAATATAGGCATTGTTATGACTTTTGATTTCCCTGAAGGAAATACTGAGTTTGAAAGTGAAGGCAGAATCTTCTGCATCACATGCCTCCAGCGATGACAGTAATGAATGCACACTATGACTACTTCAGAGCACAGTGCACTTGGCTGCACTTTTTTTTAACCTGCACATGGTTAATGAAAGTACTGTTCGAAGTGTAGCTCACAAAAAGCTATGAATACCTCATGGTGATATCGTATTTACTATATTTCTATTTCTATGAATTCACCTTTTGGATATTTGGATCAGTCTCTGTTGAAGGCTGAGACTTAGTGTCTGATCCCTGGAGATTCCAAACAATAATTATTATTTTTTTTTATCGTGGATTCCTTTAATATAGTTTTAAATCAAATATTGATTGAAAACAGTGAGGTTATGATGAGGGTTTTTTTATTGTGATTCTATTTCAGGAGAAATCAGAGTGCAAAAGAACACAAGCTTTTTTGAAGCAACGTATTCTTACCTAAGTTGACCAAAATAATCCAAATCCTATATGAGATAAAGTTACGATCAAGGTTTAAGGTGATGTTACACACGCAGATAAAGAAGCTTCATTAGGAAAAAAGCTAAACTTACAGTACATAGAGCAAAACTGATTCAAGTGTTACTGTACTACTCTGAGATTTCTATTTATGGTGGGGTATTTCACCACCTCTTTAGAAAGATGAGGCATGATTCACATAAAATACAACACAGATGCTATCTGTTATTGTTAAATATGGCCATAAGTCTACAATTCTGCAAGTAATCTGCTGTGAGTGAAGCAAGACAGGCCTCATAATCACTGCCATTCCTGTGTTAACACTTAAATAGACCTTCTGACACCCGTTCTATGAAAACAGCTGCTGTCAGACTTTACTAAAATAAAGCCATACAGTACATGTTGCCCATTTGTGTCAACAGCTCATTATAAAGTATAGGTATATTTCAGGGTTAAATACTAATTGTTATGTGATAGCATCAGCTATTTCACCAAGCTCCATTTAATAACACATGTTAACATATAAGTTATTTAGTTGCCAAAGTAATTATAGTGGGAGTACTGGTTGATGTTTTATTTTCCACAGTCTGTGTTGGAAAAGGTTGTAGTTGATGGACCTAAATTGAAAAGTATTTTATATCTGATGTCTGTGTGTTTTTTTTTTCTTACCTGAAATGCTTTGTACACCAATAATGACAGCAGCATTCCTACACAGTAGAGAACAACTGCAAGAATTGTGAGTAGTTTCAGAGAATTTCTATAAAAAAAATCCTGTTCCTCCAGTAGCCTACTATTAGCAACACTGCCTTTAATTTTATATATCTAGTTTTATACATTAGGCGAGTGTGAAATGCAGCAATGAAGCTCTTCTATGACTATAAGAAGCATTGAACGGCACTGAATTTTACGATGATCTCTAAATCATCACTGCTTTAGTTTGCCAGTGTCTGCTCGAACTCTGAAGTCCTGGTGAAGGCATTTTATCGTTATTTTATGGTTTATTGTACTTTGTTTTTTTTACAGTGTGTATAACTTTAAAGCAAATCAATTGCATTCAACAGTCTTCACCATTGGGTTTCACTTCTCATCCTCCCAGTTGATGGGTTGATGCTCAGTGCTAGAATTACATTGCTTGTCATATTACAACTTCATCCAGAAGGCAGATTGACCATCAAAACAAATTTAATTACAAACATAAAAATATTTGTGAGCACATAAATTTTGGTAGACAAATCAGTGTTTAGCAAAAAACATTAACATGTGAAAAAAAATCAAATTTGACCAGTGCTAAGTATGTATTTTTTGTTTTACAAGTAGCTAGCATAAATTTTTTTCATTTATTTTTTTGTATGTTTGTTTATTATTATTATTATTATTTATGTTTTCATTTATTACTATGAAGAACCATTAAAACATCCGATATTGTAGCACTCATCTATGAGCCCCACAGAAGCCACAAAAAGTTGAAAAAGGAGAGCAGCCCCGATTATTGTAGCCCACCAACCTCACCTCCGTACAGCAAGCCAACCACTGAATCAAGTGGAAGTGAATGCCAGATGGTCAGTTAGACCACAGGAAATTGTGAACATAGCCCTGCCCAAATCTGAGTTTATGGGGATTGGGTTTTTTTTAACTATTCATCCCAACCAGTCGTCACAGCCTGGTAACTAGCCGTCTGAAAATATGGACTCAAAAGCAGAATGCATTACTCCTGGGTTCTTCTTCTGTCTTCCGTTTTGTTGTACTGCAGTATAATTGCATGTTTTTTTCTGGCACCTCCTGTCACATTTTGTCATTACCTTTTCATGTGTGTATTTTGTTGTTTACCTTCCTTTTTTGGACTCTGCACTATACTGTTATACTCACACAGATTTTTGTGAGTCTGTACATTTACAGATGGTCCTTTACTTGACCATATTTAATTGCAAAAGATTTCTTGAATTAGTTACAGATAATCTCTCAAATGATCTCTCAAATCCATATTATATAGATAATATGGAATTATGACTCATATATGACCTGGGGCACCTTTACTCTTCAATTAGTTGGCTTACAGAGACGACTAGAAACTCCTCTGTGAGCCAAAGTATCCTAGAATCAATGTGAGGCCAATCTAGAGATAAAGCTTTTTCAAAACTGGGTCATGCAACAGGACAATTATCCTAATCATATCGACACATCTACAGCTGAATGGGTGAAAAGGAATAAAAGGTGCTGCAATGATTCAATTCATGTACAGACCACAATGTGATTTTAATTTTGTGGCCCAACTTCAAGAGAGTTGTGCATTAATGAATGCTGTGTACCTCAATTAACTGAAATGTTGTACAAGAGGGTCAAAATTTAAATACAAAACTAGATTTACCTTCCTCTTTTTAAATCTTATTTTACCTTTATAGCCCACATTTTTTCCATTTTATTTAAACAGCGGTGGTTGTGCAGCAATGTAGGGGTTGGCACTGTGATTTCCTCCACCACTGGCACCCTCTATATTTTCATTACCCCCTACCCGAACCAGGGTTTGAATCCCATTCCTGCTTTTCTTACCTCTTTTATTTCTTCCCCTACCCGAACCAGGGTTTGCATCCCCACCCCGCTGTGACTGGTGTGCAGTTGGTGAGAGGCTGAGGTAGCTTGTGGCTGTAAAAGATGGTGGTTGTGGTGTGAGGAGCAGTGTTGGCTGGCATTAGGGGGGTGACTCTGGGACGCCAGTGGTCATTGTCTAGCCTCCTGGAGGTGTCGTGGGCCCAACTAGACGAAACACTGATGGAAGGAGGTTCCCACCTGATGACCCCAATGATATGTTGGTCAGCACTGCTCACTGATCTATATAATAGGGAGTGTAGGGAATTATTCACTGAGTCTGGTCCTTTATTTTATTTTTATTTTTTATTTTCTTTAGCACAAGTTTCTTGTGTTTATATTGAATCCTAAATTGTCTTTGTTTTCTAAATTGTCTTCCCATCTGTCTAGGTACCTGACTTATCGCACTTACTCTAGCACTATTGGCTCTTAGCTGTTTGGTTTTGGAAGGAAATGCACTTATGATTTCTTGTGACCTGAAGTTCTTTTGCCTACCGATGTTGAACGCACTTATTGTAAGTCGCTTTGGTTAAAAGCGTCTGCAAAATGACCGAAATGTAATGTAATGTGATTTCACAGTAAAAGGGTTTCTGGTTCGAATTCTGACTGATGTGTGAAGTAGCATGCTTACCCATGCATGTTTGTGTTCTCTCCGGGTACTCATGGCTTCCAAAAAACATACATATTAGGTTAATTGGTAAGTCTAGATTTACCCTAGGAGTGAGTGTGAATGTATATGATTGTTTGTCTCTGCGTTGGCCCTGTGATGAACTGAACCACCTAGGCTGTTCCTTGCCTTTTGTCCGATGGCAGCTGGGACCTAAATTGGATTAAGCTGGTATAGAAAATGGATGGATGAAACTGAATTTTCTTTAGGTATTAATAAACTATATTTCAGTATAATTCAATTTAGTGATACATATACATAAACTCTGGGGCCTGGTCCCCTCAAAAACTAATATTATGACTCAGTTTTTCCCTCAGTTTATTCTCAAGAAGAAGAAACTAACTTGAGTGTTATTAAGTTATTGAAAATAGCTTATACTGTAGGGTGACAAGTTAGCTTGAAGAAGAGCTGCTACCCAAGAACTAATATAAAGAGGAAAAAATAAGTCATGTTAAAGCATATGTGAATGCTATAGAGACCTTTTCCAGCTGGGCGGTCTCTCTGCTCACCTATATGTGTGCTGAGTCCTTCAGCTACTGCTGTGTCATACTGGATTACCAAAAATACCCTTCAGCTCTCCTTCACAGATACAGCCAATTCTGAGTATAATTAGTTAAGTAAACCACTGTACAAATTGCATATATTTTATTTAAGGGATTATACCAATATTGGAGATCGAATAAGTTTAGTTCCGTGTTCATTTTGCTACTTTGCTGGATTTATTAGGGTTCAGGCAATTTAAAAAGGGTAACATTTGCAAGAAAAAATCAGAGTCTAGAGGACACAGCTGCAAATTCAATTAACTTAATAAAAAAATCACAATGACAGAAGAAAAAAGGAATGAGTGCATCACACGAAGAAGAAGAATGGAGGAGATCCTTCATGCATTAGATCAAATATGTATTAAAAGCTCCTTTGGAGGCTGAGTGACACAAGAAAAAAAGAGACCATTTCATACAACTAATTAATGAGTAAAGACTGAGCTTAGAACTTCTGGCAATTAAGTTTGAACTTTCATGGAGTATGGGTCCTGTAATTCTGATAATAGAAGTCCTGCTTCATAGTCACAGCTTCAGTACTTGACTGTGTAATTAAGTCCTTCCTTATTATATTGCTGATTGCAAAAGATAAATAAAAACAAACAAATGAGAGGATCAAATTACTGTCGAAAAAGCTGTTGAATGACCTTACTTAAGAATAGCTGATAATTTTCTCCATTAAGAAATGTAATGATAAACAATTTACTGTGGGTATTTTTTGATAGTATAACAACCTTTTGCCCGATTAACTGTCTGATGATACTTTTAGTCCCAGGAATGTTTTGCAAGGTAATTTAAGGGTATTTCAGTTTAATTTCCAACTAAAGTTACATGCAAACAGAGTCATGAAGCCACATTTGAGGTGGAGGCATTACACAAGAGCTACACTTACACAGAAATCTGACACTGTGGCACCTTCTGACAGGGTTGTGCTTTGGTATGGTGCCTTTGTTCTTCAGAAGGAAAAAAGCTGAATACAAAGTTTCCTTTTTATGAGTCCCTCCTCTGATCTTACAACTGATGTTCTCTTTCCTCATTTTACTATCTAGCTTACTTGAATTAAGCATCTGTATTGATTCGATCCTTCCTTTTAACCAGGCCAAGTTTGATTAAGTTTTTTTGTCACTCTTTCCTCATGAGTATAACATGTCTGATAGTTAAAGTATAAAATATCCTCAGTGAATACAGAATTAATTGGCAACTCACAAAAAACATAAAATAAAATAAAACAAATCTGAAATCAAGAGAATGGGACATAATTGTGTATTTCCATTTCCTCTGCTTTGGGGAAATGAATAACTCTGGAGGATGGTTATCATTTCTTCTGCTATTTTGCATGGTTTGGCAAATTGTGGCTAGCGGCATGGCAAAGATGTCAGCAGGTGCCTTGTGAGGGGCTCTACTGGCATATCTGGGGACTGTGATCGGCACCTCAATTTCATGGACCCATCTGTCAGCTTTATCTTCAGGCAAATTGTGGACCAGCATGTTGATGCAATTCCTTGTTACCCTGAAGGGTAGTCTGAAGTCGGCTCCAGAAAAGAAAATGGCGAGGACAGGCAGATAGTCATTCAGTTGTGAGTATTTGTAGGGAACTTGAGCCTGTACTAAAACTTTTTAACATTGTTTAGCTTTGGTTATTATTCCTATAGGCCTATATGATATTCATTTATCAATCATATGATTCTGCAGTTTAATGAGTATTTTCTGAAATTTTAATTTCCATCTAATATATCTGCTTGATTGGCCAGCATGCTTATGTTTGTGAAAGTGTACATTTATTTTGTCATTGCATGATAGGTATAAGAGCAAATCTTCCCAAAATCTGAATCTTAGAGATACTATTGCTTGCATGAACAATCCATCATAGACATGTCCTGTCTGTCTTTTAAGCCCAAAAAGAGAAGAAGACAAAAGCATGCACAGTAGTTGGTGAAAGGGCAGCTTAATCAATTTAGATTATTAAACGCATCAAACCTTCCCTTCAATTGGCAGTTTACTGAGTGTGGTGGAATTGAGGATATTATTGATGTGCTTTTATTTTGAAGGACACGTTCGAGACGTAAAGAGGAAGTTAAGAGAACGGAGCGGTAGCTTGACAGTTAGACTAGTGAGGAGTTGCACGTTGTGAGGTTTGCTGAATAAATGGCGATAACCAGAAAGGTCCCGTCTGTTGGCATTCATTACAAAAGAACACGACACTGAGTACATCAAATTTAAAGCATTCTATTACAATTAGCCTAAAAAATGTACGCATGGTCACAATGGTTTTAATGTAGTCTGAATTGAGAAAAGTTTGTCCATCTCAGTTATATTAGTGAGGTTAGAATAAATCTATGCGTAGGTGTGTTTATCAGGGCTGCCGCTCGTATCCTGAGTTCGTTCAGTGCGTCGGTTGTACGCGTCGTGCAAGCTGCAAAATTTAGGTTAACGGTAGGGGATGTGTACGCTTATTTTCTATGTTCCAATGTTTTGTTAATTTCTCGCGCTGCGCTTGGTTTAGGATCTTCACATACCATCTACAATACCACCACTGTCGCTTTTTCTGTCATGATCGGTCATTTGTGCATATGTATGGCCGTAAATGTGACTTTTGTTACCCGCCATATCGATCACGGACTATAACTTCACATCAAGTAAGGCTGAAGCAGCAGTGTAGTACAAGTAAGAAATACTGCCACCTGCAGGTGGGAGTAGAATTTGTGTAAAACTGGAGGGACTGTATTTTGGAAGTTTACTCGTCTTGGGGCCAAAACCCAACAAGTCAGAGAACACAGTATTATCACAGTTTATCTGGATAATTACCCCCCAGATCACATGCCCAAAATTCCACCGGGCAGTTTTTGTAACACATATTTTTTGTACCTCCTGAGTTATGACTTAGTTTATACAGAGATAGTTTCATGCCCTCAGGAGCCCCCTACCTGTTGGGAATAACAGCAAGTAGTGTTGGCTGCACATGGGTGTGGTGGTTGTAACTGTTACCTTACAGGTAGAAGGTTCCTGATTCAAATTCCGGCTGGAGCCTTTCTTTATGAAGTTTGCATGTGTCCTGTCACAGTCTAAAAACATACAAATTAAGTTATTTGATGATTCTAAATCTATCTCTGAAGTGAATGTGAGCATACATGGTTGTTTATCTTGTATGTCTCAGTGTTGGACTGGCGCCCAATGGAAGCAAGGTTAGGTTCTAGCCCCCCCGCAATCCTGAATTTGATTAAGTGGATAGAGAAAATGGATGGACAAAAAATACAGCAATACCTAATCCCTCACTCCCAAGTCCTGTATATTTTCCACATTTTATAGATCAACAGATGCAGTCAAACAGCCAGAACATCATAAGCATTCTCAAAACCACTTTTCTTGCTACAGAGAGTGTCTCTGGGGAACCGCATTTTGCCATGACGATGCACACACACACACATAAGATAAACAGGCTAAGAAGGTGAAAACCATACTCTGCCACAATACCAGATTGAATAGGCAGCAATTATGCTTCCTTTCAAGAACACAGATTTTTAAAAAAATTTTCCCTTTCAAATCCAACAGTTGTTAATTTATCTAAAAAATAAATGAGCAGAACTCTGCGCAGAATCTGTTCTGAGCCAAAGTAATTAGTGTTGGTTTGGACCTGAGTCCACTACACAAATAGTTCCTATTCAATAGAAAATTGAATGGACATGATTTTTTACATGTTTATATTAGGAGCATTTACTTCTGCCCAAGTGTGTGTGACTGTGTTTGTATCCATTTTGACACATGACTGCCAGAGAATGAATAGGGTGCGTGCCAAAGGCAGACGGGGAAGAAGGGAGAGAGAGGTTTAGAGACTGAGAAAAAATCCTTCTGAAACGTGCACGGGAAACACCTCTATTTTTAGCACATCTCCTTGGAGAGCAAAGCAACGGCATGAGCTGAATGATTCTGTGAGGAGAGTGGGTGGGGGTAGTAAATAAATAAATAAAACAGGCATTATTTTTAGTTCTGCTGCATAAATACATTCATGAATCTATATAAATTGGGCTGTTCTCTTGCCTTCAGCAAATCCCATCGTTACTTTTACTACTTGTCATATTTGGGTGTGTAACACAAAATGTCTTAGTGTGGTAAAATCCTATCGGTCGTGGCAGGTTGAGGATTCACGTGTGAAGCAAAGGAGAATAAAGTGTGCGCGGGTTCAGCGACGTGTATGTGTGTTTGTTTGATGCGAGTGTGAGTCTGAGTGCCTGCGTGCCAGCTTGTGTGTCCATGTCTATGAGAGTGACAGAGTTGGTGTGTTGCTCCGCTGTGAAATATCCTGAAATGGCTTGCCTTGAGGGGTTTGTCAAAGTATGAAGCAAAACGTGACTGTGTAGTCAGTGATTCACCACTGAATGGAAAGAGGCGGGGGAGACAGTAAAAGATTTGAATGAGAGAACAGGTAAAAGAAGAACGGGAGGGAGATAAAAGAAGACGTGATGTGAGGGAGGGAAAAGAGAAAAATAATTCTCACAATGAGATGGTTGAGGAAAGATAAAAGGAGGATGCAAGCAAGGAAGTCGGAGGCAGGGAATTGTGGAGGATCAGTCTGTCACGTGCAGCTCCTTTCAATTTGTCAGGTTCTGTGGCACCATTGTTGCTAAAAATAGAACACATATAAATAGAAACGGGTCTGATTATTTCAGTGTAAATGACAACAATATGTTGAATAATCTGTTAAATATTGCAAAAAAAATCTATTGAAAAATCATTTAAAATTGGATGATTGGAAAGGAAGTGAGATTTATGTCTTTCATACAATATTTTCTTCTGCAGGCTGTGCATTTGAGGCAGTGTAATCGAACAGTGAATGAAATCGTGTTGAGAGGGCATATTTAAAATTATTTTCCAACTTATCTCTTAATGTTCACTTTGCCAGATTTCATTGTCTGCTGCCAAGGAAACATGCAACAAACAATCTGAGCAAGCTGGTGCTTTAAATAGGGTGTGATGTATAAAATTGTGAACCCGAGAAGAAAGCTATGAAGGTCCAGGTGCATCCTCCTCACAGAAGACAGACAGTGCAGTATGTTTTTAACTGAAACTTGGTTAGACCAAAATAACAGTGCTACTGTTCTCATTGAGTCGACCCCTCCTGGTTACAGTTTTATCAGCGAGGCCAGAGTGAGCAAGAGATGAGGAGGGGTGGCAGTCTTATTTAATGAATCATTTCAATATTCATCTACATGCTCCCACTGGCACAGATTATAAAAAACAACAAAATAAACTACCATAGCTGTGCAGATGACACGCAGATATATATTACAATGTCACCAGGAGACCGAGGCCCTGTACAGGCTCTTGGTAAATGCATTGAGGAGATTAATGACTGGATGTGCCACAACATTCTCCAGCTAAACAAAAACCAAACTGAGGTAATTGTCTTTGGAGCCAAAGAAAAACGATTACAGGTCACCACAGAACTTCAATCTATACACCTAGAAACTACCAACCAGGCCAGAAATCTGGGTGTAGTGATGGACTCAGACCTAAATTTGGAAAAACACATTAAGGCAGTAACAAAGTCAGCCTACTATCACCTTAAGAATATATGAAGGTTAAAGGATCTGATGTGTCAGCAGGACCTGGAAAAACTAGTGTATTTAAGTGCAGGTTGAAGACACACCTATTTTCAGCTGCATTTGAATAAAACTTAATCACATTTTAACTACTGATTTGATCTATTGTTCTTATTTCTTTCTTTTTTGTTTAAAATTTAAATCCATCCATCCATCCATTATCTTCCGCTGCTCCGGGGATCGGGTAGCGGGGGCAGCAGCTTGAAAATTTAAATTTAAATCATGCTTTTTATTTCTACTGTTTTAATGTATCTGTAAAGCACTTTGAATTACCCTGTAGTTGAATTGTGCTATACAAATAAACTTGCCTTGCCTTACCTCCATTCAAAGGAGACTTTATGTCTTCCCTTCATAAGCTAACACAATTTCTTGAGGTCTTAATGAAATGTCTGTGACACGCCTTAGTCAAAATCACCTTGGCTCTTTACTCAAACCTATCTTTCCAGCTCTGCACATAGCACCTGGTTTTATGGGTGGAAGTGGGCTATGTAGTATGACTCCTTTGTGATTGGTCATACAGTTTTTTGCTATGATAAAAACCTAATTTCGAACACTAATTTTACTGAAACTTTAAGTACATCATCATTACCATGTGAGAGAGCATACAGTACCTAGCTTGAGAGCTCACACTAGCACAGACAGCCAATTAAGCTCACTGTAGCACATACGAAAGAAAAGATACTATAAATACTAAATATCTACATTTCTCTAGTCTGTAGTTTGGCTATAGAAAGTTAATACTTATGCCTCCTTTAGACACAGTTTCACTGTGAACCATTATCTGATGATTAAAAACACGATACCACAGATAACAAAGCTAAAGGAATACAGAGGGCAGCCATCAGTAGCTAGACAAGTCAAAATCCCATCAATATATCTTAAGGTTTATGGACATATCAGAAATATGATACTTATCTGTCCATTTGCCCATTTGTAGCTGGGAACTTGGGTAAAGTTTACCAACACTGACTTCTAAATTGTGAGTCATTCCCCCCAAAATGTTAGCCTGGGTGCCAGCCGAACTTAGCCCCGCCCATAAAATGTTTGGTCGGGAAGTTCGGTCTGGCTCTGCTCAGTTGGGAAATCTCTATGCTTGACATCAAAACAGTCGACCCAATCAAATTGCCAGGGCGGGCTTTATACGATGATGGACAGATGATCAACAGGGACATCGACTACGTCACTAAAAAGCGCTTGGTTTGAATTTGTTTGAAACAAACATGGCTGCCGCTGGAGAGCTAGGGTGTGTAGATTCTGCCATCGAGTCTGTTCTACAGGATCTCCACATTGCATTCATTTTGAAAGACGAACAGAGGAACGCGATAAAGGCTTTTATCGATAGAAAAGATGTTTTTGCCGTCCTTCCTACAACAAGTGTGTGTTGCTTAATCTACGTCACATACTACGTTGCTCTGATTGGTTGTAGGTCTATCCAATTGAGCGAAGAGGCATTTTTTCTCCTGGTTCGGTTGAAACACGCCCCATACTCAAATCTCTATCGAGTGGTATCAGACTCACATTCTGACTAGAATCGTGAGTATGTCGTAGTCAGGCTACCAAAATGTAGGTTACCAAGTAAATGTAAACTTTTTTTTTAATTCAATAAAGCCTTGCAGAACATATACTGAGATCATTTGACACTTTGATTTCATACAGGTGGACATTTTTTAACTAATTTTGCTATATTGAAAGGTATTTGGTAGCACCATTTTTAAAAAAAAAATTTTCTATCTTTCTACGGATGAAAACTACCAGCAGGGATGAATCATTTTCCAAGCCTCTGCATCATCTCAGTGGAGAAGTGATATGATTTGAATGAAGGAAGGGGATTGGATAGGAAACCTTGGAGAAGTGATGGTGCTGATTGTAAATGAGCAGAAATAGAAGTTCATAGAAACATCTGATGAGGCTCCCCTGGTTTTACAGAAAAGTGGACATGGGGAGGAGGCAAATGTCGCACGAATGATAGAACAGAAGAGAGAACTGGGATCAGACTGGTGGGAAATGTGGCAAGTGTACATCATTGGAGTACACCATGTAGTGATGAAAGATTGAGAAACAGGTTAGTTTGACTGCGTGGGAAAATGGAAGTGACAAAGTGTAGGTGGATCAAAACTCAGAATACCAGAGAAAGAAGGCAGATGAAAGGGAACTTATTGAACTCACTCATAATCTTAACTTGATTAAAGCCATTTTTGAGTCTTTTGAGTAATCAATATAAAATGAACAATATTTCACTTTTCTAAATGTGTGAATAACTGAATGACTTTGAACCAGCCTCTCTGCTTCGGAATGACGAAGCAACTTAGTACTCCAGAAATCACTCCCGAGGAGAAAGAGCGATCACGCTTACTTGCGGGTCAGCTGACTTTACTTCTTCTGAAATTCAAAGAATAATTAATGCTGCAAGCAGCGATGAACGGCCCTCACTCCTAGGTGGCGCTCCAGAATAGCGTAACGTGACAGAATATAAAGGATTTACAAATAGTGTTCTCGCTATCTTAATAAACCTTAAAGACCTCATGACACGTGGAAAATACTGTAATATACATAAACACATTGAAAGTACACATACAAAATAGTCACTTGAAGTTGGTTTTAATCATTATGATAGAGAAATTGAGTTTGTACGGCCTTTTAAAAGTGCGATTTTTGCGATCTGCTGTCGAGCTTCCTATTAGTCCGTCACGTGACCTATGACGTACACTCCGGAACGATCCTGACACCTGTCATAGCTGCAACATGGATTCTGACAACTCCTCCGAATCATCCTCGGATCCTGACACATTTTTCGAAGTGGCAGAGTCCGACCCAATGCTGGAGGACAATGTGAGGGGCGTTATGCCCTATAGATACGAGCCATACCTGGATGATTTGGAGCCACACGGTTCCACGGAAAGTTCGGATGGCGAGGCGGAAGGCGCTGTTGGTCATATGCTGACCAGTGGCCATCCTTCCGCGATTAGGCTAGTTCTACTTCGGCTTTTCACGCGAATCAACCCACGACATTGACACTTTGTAAAGTTCTGTGACAATTGTAAGATTTTTTCAAGCCCCTTGCCTTTATCTGTTATATTTTAGGTCAGGGGTGGCCAACCCGCGGCTCTTTGTCTGGTTTCATGCGGCTCTTATGTTCATATCAAAATTTGTGTTTGTGGGGTTTCTTTTTTATGTGCGTGTTCGCTTCGTTTGAGTTGAATACGGCAGTGGTCTCCAACATTTTTTGCTCCATGGACCGGTTTAATGTCAGACAATATTTTCACGGACCGGCCTTTCAGGTGTGGCGGATAAATACTACAAAATAAAATGATACAACCAACACAGACTCTGTGGTATTTAGTAAATATAATAATAAACTTGAATCCACTGTGTACTTGTATGTAACTTTATTAGCAGCGTCCTCCTGATATAACATCCTCTCTGCCTCCTAACGCTCTCTGGTCGCTATGGTAACGCTTAAACATGTCTTCAAAATGCAGCTTTCTTTTTCTTGGTGGTCACAGCCTCTTCTTCTGTCTCCTCACCGGGAAGAAGCTTTCCAAACACGCCTGTTTTTGACTCATTTTGCTCGGTTCGTGGGTTTAATATCAGCGCTGATGTGACCGAGACGAGAGCGAGTCAAGAACAGACGGATGGAACGGAGAGAATTCGGTCATTTTTCAAAATAATGTAGCTCTTTGTGGTAACACAGTAAAAAATGCGGTCTCTGACCGGTTGGCCACCCCTGTTTTAGGTGTTCTTGTGGGAGGTGTGAGCCAATGCCAGTGGTAGATGAGTCGGTGTGCTGCCGCGAACAGTCTAGAGTGTGCGAGAGGAGAGAGGAGGAGGGAGCAGACGTTCCGGAGCATCAGAGCATGTGAACGGAGCGAAACGCAGCGCAATTCCCGATCCCCGCTCAGGAGGATGTTCGCTCATTCGCTCCCCGCTCAAAGTTGCGCTAGGACGCTCCGCTCAAAACTCGCTCCGCGCTCACCTTAATTTTCCTGCTGCTCAGGCGAAATCGCTCCACGCTCGCTCAAATTTTCAGGAGAAGGAATTTTCTGACATTTTTACTTCATGTAATTATGACAGGGCCCTGGGACACACGGCGTTTGATTTAATGATGTGACCGGTGTATTGTCTTATTTAACTGGCTGTTAAATTATCGCCACTCTGACGTACAAAAAATAATGTTTAGAAAATGTTGGGCGCCAGGTAGAAAACTACCACGTCAGGATGAAGCCCACCAGATTACTCAGCTTAAATACCTGTATGCATCACACGACACAGCAAAGAGAGAGCCCAGGCTGGGCTAGGCAGGAGGAGGGAGAGGCGTGCGTGTGTGTGTGGCCGCGAGAGCATCAGCAGAAATGGAAGCAAAGCAGAGGAAACGAGGGTCACGGTTAGAACTAGCAGCTGAGCAGTCAGCTTAATTCAGACAATCAGAAAGGGGAATATGTCTTCACGGTACCTGACCTGTTCCGAGCGTTCCCGTGTCCCAAAACTCCAGACGAAATACACAATCCACGCTCAATAGCGTTTGTAGGCCCTACAGTTCGGGCGTCTACCTGTTTATTATCCACACTCTCTCTGCAACTAATGCTAGCTCCGCCACACATAGAACACACCGTTGCGCCCTCGACTTGAATTGCTCACTTCCTCATTTACTACGGGTGACAAGGCCCGCGTGGCTGCTTGTCCCCAGCTGTGAACGTAACATCTCGCTCCATTCATGTTGCCCCGCGTTTCCTATTTAATTATTAATTTATTACACTAGACTACATTAAATCAAAAATGTTCTTTTACAAATTTTACAATCCGACATTTTTAATTGACGTTGTGAGCGCAACGGAGCGAACTGGAGCGGAGCGAAATCCTCGCTCCGGTTTTTGAATTGAAAACCGCTCTCCGCTCTGACCATATTTCACTGTCGAGAATGAACAAATGTCCACCTGAGATGTTTGAGTTGGTTTGTTTGGTCCAATAACCAACTCTGATGAGGGGAATTCATTTTTTTTTAAACCTGGACATTATTTCTGGCATAAAATACTTTAATTTACTCACCGATAACAGTTTGGTGAAAGTTGGCATCCTTCGGACGCAATTTAGATCCGTATAACGGGAGTGAACAAGGCATTGACAATACAGCCTCTAAATAAGGCATTATCTGTCTTTATACACCAATACTTTAAGACGAATGAATGAACGAATGCGTACTATTGCACTGTTAGTTCAGAGCTGCCGTGTTGTTGTTATTGGGGGCTATCGGGGGGCTTATAGGAAACTTTCTACACTCGCGTCTTGTGGGATGACGTCATTCACGCGCGGCGCTACAGCCCAACTTATTTACTCCATTCTCTGTGACATTGTATCTGTCATTGTACGTTACTCTGCTTGGCTACTTATGCTGAATTAGACAGACTATGATAAAATAATACAAAAGCAATAAACTAAAAAGTGACTCTCAGAGAAAATAAAACAATAAAAGTATCTCAACAAAAATACTTATTTTGTGGGTACCACAATGATGTGGACGACGACTTTGAGTACGATAGAGTGAATGAGCTGTGCTGCAGCGGCGCGCGGCGATGATGTCATCCCACTATACGCGTGTTAAGAAATCCCCTGATAGTCCCCAATACACGTGATATACATGCGATTCTCGGCCCTTCCAGATGAATGTCGACTAGCATGAAAGAATCATGGGGATCTCGTTAATTGTGACTAAAAATGGCAGTCTTACATCGTATAGTGAGAGAGGTTCAAAGTCTATTGTTGCCACTATCTTGCGACCATCCTGCAGTGGCTGCTGGCATGACCAACAACTCTTAACCAATTACAGGATAATATATAATCTGGTATAAGTCTCTGATCTATATGTTAATGCATCCAATAATAACTGCTTTGTTAGTACAAATTCATTTTACCCCCCTAATGGTCAAAAACAAAAGTAATGCAGATTAGACAGTGACTTTTTTCATGTCAGTAAATACATCAAACCAATCAGACAAAAGGCAGAATGTTTACACAGTTTTAAACTTTCTGTCCCGTCCAGCTATTCTTGGCCAGTGTGACTGAGACTGTCTTCTTCCCCGGTTAATTTTGTGCATCAGTTGAAATTTAATCTCGTATTTACCAGCTCTCATACATTGAATGTGCTCAGTAGCATTAAAATTATTAAAGGCTGCATACCAGGACCAGGTTAATTTGCTGTCTGTTTAAAGCAACAATAACGACCTTGGATGCTGACCCCATTTGTTGCTTTATACAATCTGTTTTTCACTGTCCCCTTTTCCCCCTGTCCAACTCATTACTGTCAGACAATAAGATAAAATAGTAATATTCTGCAGAGGACACCTGTTTCTTCTTAGACAGAGTGGCTGGTCCTCTTGTATTGAATATCAAATTAGTTTTTTGCCTAATGTGGCCTAGTTGTTTAATGTTGCGTGTCTATTAAGCCTAGACATGTATGAAAAGTTTACTTAGATAAATAGCTATGACCCAGAAAATGTGTAGAGTGACCTATTCAAAATGACTATCTCTGGTATGGTACAAAATTGCTTCATAAAAAAACCCATAAAAACTTTGAACTATATTTAAGTATTTTAGAAAAATGTGTGCAAAAGTCATATTTAACAAGATAACGATGATTTAGAAACGATTAAGTTAAAATAATCAACCCAGTCTTTTGGCTTTTATTAATATTTCTATTTTTCCTGTCTTATTCACAAGTATATGTGTCTTAAAATGATTCGCCACTACAAACACTTCACCAACCACGTGGATTGATTAAGGCTTCCGATATCCATAAAATGTTGATGCTTCTTCTTTTGAAAAGTGAAATTGATATCAAAAGTTACACAAAATTAATTTCACAAAAATTGCTTTAAAAGGAAATTATCTAACAGAAGCCAGTTGTATCCCTGTTGCACTAACATGAGTCAGTTGTGGGTCAGTGCACATGAGCGCACAAACCATAACCCAATTATCCTCACATAGAGGTAAATGTAAGCTTAGGAATAATTTGCCTAGATCAGCAGATTGATAAAGGAATCCTCAATTGACTGTTCGATTAAAGGAACCACTTGCCAATCTTTTTTCTTTTCCTTTTTTTTATGAAGCTGTCAGGTTGAACTCACTTCTGTTGGGTTCATCTTTTAATCACAGAATAAAATTTAGCAGCTGCTGCTTAAACACTGCATTCATACAACCACTGTGCTACTGTTTGCTGAGCCCTGAATTGTCTTTGTGTTTAACCAGCTAATGAGGTGTGATTGTCTATATAGGATTTATATACGGCGGCAAACCAGTGCAACACGGGGGGGGCGTGTCCGACCGTCGCCATGTGAGACGTGTTTCTCCGTTGCTCCTGGAGTTTGTGACTATTTTTGTATTTTTGAGCGTCTTTTATTAATAGAAACCTGTTGATACCTTTAAGTTATTTTTCCCCGACTTGATTTTGGAAAACTTTCTGCACTCCCGAGTTGACTATGACCTCTACTCGGCCGAAGACGGAGTCAGCACGGGGAGGCCGCGCGAAGACCTCGCCCTCGACTGACCCAGGCTCCCCGCCAAAGCTAGATGCTAACTTTCCCGACTGGGACCGGCTCGAGCGAATGCTCGCCTCCATGAAAGGCGACATATGTGGAAGAATTGACTCTCTGGCTTCTGACCTTCGCTCTGAGATATCGTCGGTAAAACAAGAGTTGGAGAATACAGTTGAGCCGATGCTGCAGCGCCTGAACGCCCATGACCAGACCATGCTCGAGCTGGAGCGCGCATGCACTGATAACGGCACCGAGCTGTCCAGGCTGGACTCCACGGTGGATTCCCTTAAAGCCCAGGTGAAACTACTAAATGACAAATGCGAGGACCTAGAGGGGCGATCGAGGCGAAACAACATCCGTTTGATTGGTGTCCCGGAGGGCGTGGAGGGCCCTCGACCGACCAACTTTATCGCACAGCTCCTTAAGGACATGTTGAAGTTGGATGAGATACCACTGCTTGACCGGGCTCACCGCACCCTCCGTGCGAAACCTAAAGCCGGAGAGGCGCCCCGTCCTTTCATCATCAGGATCCACTACTTCCATGTCCGTAATGATATTCTGCGGCGTGCGGGTGAGATGTCCCGTGCCTCCCCGCTTCTCTACGAGGGGAAAAAACTTTTCATCTTTCCTGACTACACTGCATCCGTCTCAAAGAAACGCGCTGCCTTTGCAGGGGTGAAGCGACAGCTCCACTCCTGCCCTGGTACTAAGTTTGGACTTCTTTTCCCGGCCGTCCTGAAGATAACTCTACCAGGCGGATCAACGCACACATTTGATGATCCGGACTCAGCCATGGACTTTGTCAATGCGAGTATTAAGAAGTCAGTTACCCCAGATGCTGTGGTCTAAGGTATAGCGCCACTTTCGTTTGATTTTTATTTCTATTTGGTTGTTAATTTGTATTACTTATATATTTTAATTCTCTGTCTTTTTATTTTATTTTATTGTATTTATTTATTTATTTTTATTATTATTATCGTTTTTTTTTTTTTTTTTTTTTTTTTTTTTTTTTTTCTTGTTTCTTTCTTCCTATTTTGGTATCATCAGTGATACAATACACAGTGTTTTCCTTTAGAATATTGTCGCTCTTTAGCGAATAGCCCAGTGGTATGTCACATATCTCTGACGGAGCTTTAGTTTAGGTTTAGCAGAGAGTTTAGGTAGAAGATGGGACTAGCGCGCGTCTCGTTTGGGGAGACGCTTATGCAAGGGGATGTGGGGTGTGTGGGAGGGGTCGTTCTCTTGTTCCTGGTTACTCGTTCCGTTCTGTTGTTATGTCATGTTTATGTCATTAGGTCACCTCACTTTAGTTTTTATATTGGCTATCTATTTGTCACTGAGTATATCTGTACACATATTTACCTCAAGATCGGTAGGTGCAATGGCTCAGAATAACCAGTTCTGTCAGTCTGGGAGGAGGTTAAAATTTATAAGTTGGAATTGTAGGGGTCTTAATCATCCAATTAAGCGTAGCAAAGTACTCCATCATCTTCAACACTTAGGAGGAGATGTTGTCTACCTTCAGGAGACGCATTTAAAGGTATCAGATCATGCCAAACTGCGAAGTAGGTGGGTTGGACAAACGTTTCATTCATCTTTCCAGGGTAAGGCCAGAGGTGTTGCAATACTGATTCGAAAGTCAATCGATTTCACTTGCTCTGATATAGTCTCTGACCCTAACGGAAGATATATAATTGTTACTGGCCAGTTATGTAATATTCCTGTTGCTCTCATTAATATTTATGGTCCTAATTGGGACAATGAGGCCTTTTTCCGATTGGTATTTTCTAAATTGACCAACATGCCCTCGTACCTCCCCATACTTGGTGGTGACTTTAACTGTTGGATCAACCCAGCTTTAGATCGTTCCTCCACTAGAAATGTAGTAACTTCGAAATCAGCCAAAGTCATTCAGTCCTTTATGGATGAATTTTCCATGTCAGATCCCTGGCGCCTTTTTAACCCCTCAGGGAGAGCTTATTCCTTTTTTTCCAATGTGCATCACACCTTTACACGAATTGACTACTTTCTGTTGGATAACAATCTCTTATCGTCAGCGCATGCTTGCTCTTATGATGCTATTGTAATTTCGGATCATGCTCCTGTTATTTTGGAATTTCAATTTGAGGGCTACAATGTTGAGCGTCCCCCTTGGCGTCTGAACACACGGTTGCTGTCCAATGAAAATTTTGTGAGTTTTATCTCACAGCAAATAGATTATTTTCTATCGCTGAATAAGACTCCCGATGTCTCCATGTCTGTGATTTGGGAGGCTATGAAGGCCTATTTAAGGGGGGAAATTATTTCGTTTTCAAGCTATGAAAGCAAGCTTAGGAGGAAAAAGATGTCTGAAGTGAAGCAACAGATAGTCCAGCTTGACAATGCCTATGCTACTTCTCCATCACCTGATATATTTAAAGAACGGCTTTCATTGAAAGCAGAATATGATGTCCTCGCTTCTGCTCAGGTTGAAGACCTCCTGCTGAAATCCAGATCCACATACTATGAGCATGGGGATAAAGCAAGTCGACTACTTGCTCATTCTTTACGACAGGCAGCGTCCTCTCACCAAATCCCACAAATTAGAACTTCATCAGGTGTTACATCAGATCCTAAATTAATAAATGAACACTTCAGACAATTCTATACGTCTTTATATTCTTCTGAACATGCCACTGACTCTTATGCCCTCGACCACTTTTTTAGCTCTCTTAATATTCCTAGAGTAGATCCTGACTCTGTTAAAACTCTGGAAGAACCAATCACTATTGCTGAACTTAGACAAGCAGTTTTTTCCATGCAAGTGGGGAAATGTCCAGGTCCAGATGGATTTCCAATAGAATTTTATAGGAAATTTTTTGACAAGTTAGCCCCAATTTTAATCGACATGTTTAATGAATCTTTTTTGTTATCTAAACTCCCACCAACTCTCATGCAGGCTACAATCTCACTTATTTTAAAGAAAGATAAGGACCCCCTGCTAGCCACAAGTTATCGACCCATAAGTTTGTTATCTGTGGACCTAAAACTTCTGTCTAAACTCCTTGCCACGCGCCTTGAATCAGTTCTCCCTTCCATAATCTCTCCCGACCAGACAGGATTTATTCGTGGTAGATATTCCTTTTCTAATCTCAGGCGGCTTTTTAACATCCTATACAATCCCTCCTCGTCATGCACACCAGAAGTCTTAATTTCGCTGGATGCAGAGAAGGCTTTTGACCGGGTGGAGTGGGATTATCTTTTCTATACCCTACAGAAGTTTGGTTTTGGCAATAAGTTTATTTCCTGGGTGAGACTTTTATACTCTTCACCCACAGCGTCTATTAGAACCAATAACATCCTCTCTAAACTTTTTCCTCTCCACCGCTCCACCCGGCAGGGCTGTCCTTTAAGTCCCCTCCTGTTCGCTATTGCGATCGAACCTCTTGCTGTTGCCCTACGGTCTCACCCCCACATCAGAGGCATACTTAGGTATGGTGTTGTGCATACTGTCTCGCTTTATGCGGATGATCTTTTAGTGTACATTTCGGACCCCTCAATCTCAATCCCGACTATTTTAGATACATTTACCTCCTTTGGCCAGGTGTCTGGCTATAAACTTAATCTGACCAAAAGTGAGATTTTTCCTTTGAACCCGGCAGCAAAACGTTTCCCACTGCACAACTTTCCATTTAAAGTCGCCTCAGATAGTTTTGTATACTTAGGTGTTCGGGTCACAGCTCAATTTGAGGATTTATTTAAATCTAACATTCTCCCGTTGGTTGCTAAGATGCAAAATGACTTTGAGCGCTGGACTCTATTAAATTTATCCCTCGCAGCCCGGGTCAATTCTATCAAAATGAACACCCTCCCAAAGTTTTCCTATTTATTCCAATGTCTCCCCATCTTTCTCCCGCAGTCTTTTTTTTCCAAGATTGATAAACTGATAGCTGAATTTGTCTGGAACAAGAAGCCCCCGAGACTACGCAAATCCTTGCTTCAGAGACTAAAATCTCAGGGGGGTCTGGCATTGCCAAATTTTAGATTTTATTACTGGGCCTGTAACTTCAGAGCAATCCAGTTCTGGCTTCATTTTGAGGGCTCCACTTCTCCCCCAACATGGATAGTTATGGAATCCATGTCTGCCAAACCAGCTTCTTTGTCTGCACTTGTTCATGCTCCTGTAAGTCACCCCATTTCACCCTATTCAAAAAGTATAATAGTTAAATCTACTGTAAAGATATGGAGACAGTTTAGACGTTATTTCGGCCTTCAGGCTCCTTCTCGACTGGCCCCGCTGGCACCAAACCTGTTATTTCACCCTTCACTAATAGATGGAGCGTTCCCTTCCTGGCAGGCGCGGGGTATCAGAACAATCATGGACCTGTATAATGATGACATATTCTCATCTTTCCAGGAGCTTTCAGAGAAGTTTACTCTTTCTAAAAATAACTTTTTCAGATATCTACAGATCCGTAGTTTTGTTAGAAATGTTTACCCCAGCTTTCCTAATTTACCAGAACCTACTGGCCTAGACCCATTCTTGACCCCGCTGCCTGCCACGAGGGGCATGATCTCGGTGCTGTATAATCTCATTCACTCTTTAAACCCAGCCCCACTCCGTACTATTAGGACGCTATGGGAGAATGATTTACAATGTGAACTTGCGGATGATGTTTGGGATGAGTGTCTGCGGCGAGTCCATTCTTCCTCCATATCTGCTAGGCATGGGTTGCTACAGTGTAAGGTTCTTCATCGCTATCATTTTACTAAAGTCCGATTGTCTAAAATATATGGTGATGTTGATCCTATTTGTGATAGATGTCGCCAGCTCCCAGCCACCTATTTTCATATGCTTTGGGCGTGCCCTTCACTGAATACCTTTTGGTTGGAGATTTTTAATACTATCTCACAGATCACCTCAGTCTCTTTTACACCGTCTGCAGTCACTGCCCTATTTGGGGTCACCCTCATACCTGCTGTACCAAATTATAAGAAGAGCCTGGTAGCTTTTGTAACCCTCTTAGCTAGACGTCTTATTTTTATGAAATGGAAATCCAGGACCCCGCCAACTAGCCATGAATGGATAAAGGACATTCTTTACTTTATTAACATGGAGAAAATTCGTTGTACACTGAGGGGATCATCCGCTGCTTTCAGGAAAACATGGGGGGCATTTTTTGAGTATGCAAATAAGTTGACTTTTCCTAATATCCCAAACTGACAAACAACCTCTGTCCACGGTCTGATCTGTTTTAATGACATGCTTTGTACAGATACATGTGATACTTTAATGTGACTTTGATGACTTTAATGCCATTTGTATAACTGTCTAATTGTTCATTTAATGTAGGTGACCTGCTTTGTTGTTGTTTTTTTTTTGTTTGTTTGTTTGTTTTGTTTGTTGTTGTTTTTGTTTGGTTTATCATTTTGTTTGTTTGTTTATATATTTATATACAAGTGTCTTGTACATTGTCTGTCTCCATTTGAATGTGGTGATGATAATATTAATGAAAAACTCGACACTTGTTTTCCTGTAACTGTCATTTATGTGATGAAAATTCAATAAACAAAGTTTTGAAAAAAAAAAAAAAAAAAACCAGTGCAACACAGGCTTCTAAGGCTACGGCTACACGAAAACGAAACGAGGGTTTTTTTGGAAACGGGTACGAAAATTATTGCGGCCATACGGCAACGCTGCTGTAAAGACTCAGGTCCAGACGAAAACGATGAAAAACGATGAAAAACGATGAAACGATGCAGTACACACGAAACACCACTAGGTGCGCTGTAAGCCACCCCCACCGGTTACACCAGAACAATAGAAGAAGCAATGCGCATGCGTGTACGCCCCTACTTCTACCAGCGCGAAGCTCACGTTGTTCCTTCAACAATGCCGCTGTAGTTAGCAGTGTCTGCAGCAGTGCTGCTATCAATGTGTTGGGGTCCATGATGATCGCTGTTTGTCCTTGTTGTGTTGTCTTCTTCCGGATTTTGAATGGAAGCCGCTTTTTGTTCTGGTCACTGACGTATGTGTATACGTCACTGCGTTAGCCATGTGGCTGACGCAGATATAAACAAATCCGTTTTCGCTGTAACAATGGAAACGAAACGACGGCGTTTTCAAATCTTCCCACTCTGGAACCCATTCTCAAAAACTATCGTTTTGGGGTAGTGGGAACGCCGGCTCCGTGTGGCCGCGACAGCCAAACGATAAGAAAAAGTATCGTTTACAGTGAAAAACGTTTTTGTGTAGCCGTAGCCTAACTGTCACGATTCATGTATGATGTCTTTTTCTGATTAGTCTCTAGATTGTTTAGCCTTGACATTTCCTCACCTTTCCTCAGTTCCCTCCTGCCAGTCGTCAGCTGCACTCCCTTCACCTGTGTTTCTTCCTTCAGTTGCCTTCACTCACTAATCACTCTCCCCACAGTATTTAGTCTCCCAGTTCTTGTCAGATCGTCTGTCAATTTACCCATGATTTTCTCCTGTCTCGCAGCTACAGTTTCTTGGCAATGTACAGTCTGGTTTTTGTTATTTTTATCAGATGTTTTTGTTTTTTCTAGTTTAGTTTTGTGGTTCTCCAGCGATGATTTTCATGAATGATTTTCATTCACATTATGATAAACGGATTTAAGTTTCTTCCTGGCTCCTGTTCCGTGTCTGCATTTGGGTCCTCCTTCGTCTCTACCGCCAATCTGTGACACTAACAATCGTAAAATGGAAGTTGAACCATGAAAACGTCACAAATGAACAGTAAAGCATTTTAACTTGGCAACCCTGTTGTATATAATTGAGTATATACAAATTGAAATATTGTTCTGATAACTTTTAATTAAATGGGAATCATTTCTAATAACATGTGACGTAACACACTTCTGTCACATCGTGTACAGACTGAAGAATGCTGGAGACTGCAACTTTTTTTAATATGACCCCTGCTGCTGATGACTCGACTCCTTGTTCCAGGTGAGGCAAGTACATCTTCAACAATCCCATTGTTTTCCAGCTTTGATTTCTCTGCCTTACTATCTTAGGAGGAAATCCAGTTCTTGTCCATCCCCAGTGAGATGACTTTGAAAGCTTCAATTGTGAGCAGCGTAAAGGGCAAATTAGACTTCTGCAACTGTGCACATCAATTGTCGCTTGGGTCTGGTCGCGAACCAGTTTTGCTGTTATGCATCTGCGCCCTCGGTCTGGAATTTCTACGGACGCACAGCAGTTTCCCCCCAAAAGTATTCGAGAACTCGCGAGAATTTCGGTGGGCGGTGACGAGAACTTCGGCGGCGCCGGCGGAAGTGTTTATCTTTCAAAACAACAATGGCGTGTATGCAAGATATGGATCTGGAGTTGCTCGACATCGAAGAAGAACAGCTTCTTTTATTGGAGTTGGCGAAAATGCAAAGCACTGAACGAGAAGAACAACCACACAGACAACCGGAAAGGCATACCAAGAACCAATCACAGCTGCTTTTTGTCTGCGCACTTCTGCTTGAGCTCTGCGTGGGTTTGCGTCCGTCCGACGTGTAGTCAGGATTTTTTTGAGGTGCGCGACGACGGGTTTAGACCCTCTGCGCGGGGGGGCGTGGTCGCGCACAGAGACAGATTTCACGGTTGCAGAAGCTATGCGTCGAAAGCATAAACTCAGCTTAAGGAGGAAAGAAAATATATTCTGTCATTGCATTCTGTGAGCCTCTTATGGCCAAGCAATCAAAAACCTTTTTTTTGTCAGAATCTTTTTTTAAGCATGAAAACACAACATGGACAAAAAAAAACTAAATATAATCAATCAGAAGTGTCATCTTAGCCGGGTTGTTGATATTTAAACTCTTGAGCTATACCATCATCTTGCAAAACATCTGCAAGATTAAGCTCTGCCATTGTTTTGATCTCAACTGTTTAATCACAGCATTTTTCCCATGGTTGCTTCAGTACTATGCTAACAGAATCAGTCAGACAGGAAAAAGTTGGCAAACACCACCCAGGGAACATGATTTCAACTATGTTTTCATAATTGATGATAAATAAACAGCTACCTCAAGTGATCCTTCAGGAGCTACAACATTTAATAAGCTAACTGGAAAAAAAAGGGAAATGATGAAGAGTTCAGAGCAGAATTTCACTGTGCTGGCAAACTGTTTTGGGTCTGAATAGATAGAAAATTAACAAACCTGGTTCAGCAAAGTGTTGCCACAGAGAAGACAAGCCAGTTCCCAGAGCCAGCACACCAGCAACATTTTGGTAAATATCAATGGTTGGTAATTTTATTGCATGTTGAACAACATCTTGATCCATTGCAGTTTGCATACAGAGCTGGTAGAGGTGTAGAGGATGCAGTTGTTACTCTACAGCACTTTTTGTTCAGGCATCTTGAGAGGCAGAAGACACAATCCAGACTCTTATTCATAGACTTCTCCTCAGCATTCAACACTATCCAACCATTTCTCCTTGCTGATAGGCTCCTTCATCATTTTAAACTAGATTCTAACCTGATTAGTTGGATAACTGACTTTTTAACTAATAGGTCACAGTGTGTGAGAGTTAACAGGATTTTTTCGACTGTGCTCTCCTCAAGGTTGCTGCTTGTCGCCCCTCCTCTTTATTTTGTATACGAACGAGTGCCGTAGCAGCTTCGGTAACAGACACGTCTTAAAGTTTGCTGATGACACGGTTATTGTTAGTCGTCTTCAGGGGGATGAGCAGGACCATGGACCTGCTGTAGATGAATTTGTAGCTTGGTGTGATGAGTCTTCTCTCGAACTAAATGTGTCAAAAACCAAAGACATGGTTATTCATTTTAGGAAGTCTACCTCTTTTCCAACACCAACTGTTATCAAAGGTGCAGATGTTGAGATGGTGGAGTGCTATTAATATCCTGGTGTGGTCCTTGATAACAAACTGTGTTTTGAATCCCATGTCGATGTTGCCTCCAAAAAGGTTCAGCATAGATTGTTCTTTTTAGGAAAATGAGAACCTTCCATATTTCCTCTGAGATGATGACTCTCTTTTACAGAAGTTTTATTGAATCTGTTTTAACCTTTTGTATTGTTGCATGGTTTGGAAACCTGAACTTGTCTAATAAGAATCGCCTTGTTAAAACTGCCGGAAAAATCTCAGGAAGTCAGCAGGCCGGTATTATGAACATTAATAACAGACAGGTCCTGAGGAAGGCTAATGCTATTCTGGATTGTCCTAATCATCCACTTCTAAACAAGTTTGAGCTTTTGCCCTCAGGTCGTTGTTTTAGGGTTCCTATAAGGAGGACTAAAAGACTTCAGGTTTCGTTCATTCCCACTGCAATTTATTTCCTTAAAGCTGCCGTCGGCAGGTTTTAAAAATTCCGAGTCTAAAGTCGGAAAATTCGAACTGATAAAACTTTGAGGTCCCTCCCCCTCTGTGGACGAGGTTGTGCACGTGAGTTCACACCAGTGTGCGTGCACACAAGCTGGGGGCAGACTCACGCTCAGCATGGAAGACGTGGTTGGTGACTGTTCTGCTTAGATAATAGATAATAGATTTTTGCAAGCACGATTACAGGCTTTAGAGGGTGCTACAGAATTCGGGATTTTTCCTAAACAGCCTATTTAATATTCTACTTCCAGAATCCCATGACAGTTCAAGCTAATATGACTAAAAAAAAGTTGCCGACGGCACCTTTAAATCAATACTATGTAACATTTCTACCTTAAAATAACAGCTTGAAAAAAATTGTGCAGCTAGAATGAGTTTTAATATTACGATTGGCCTGTCTCCTATGCCCTTCGGGGGTCTGAGTTGGAATAACTGCGTTATGTAACTTTGCTGGACCGGCCCGGGAGCTGAACGGAAGTACTTCGACTTGCTTTCTGGCACACCTACCGCAAAAACAAATAGACCCCTCTCACGCTCCCAGGTACATTTGATTACTCTTACCTTCTCGGTCGACATAGCTTGCACCTTCTGACTCCTCGCCGGTTCGTCAACAAACGTGAAAGCGAAAGGGTGTTGTATTTACGACAGTGTAACCGTACATTACCTCCAAGCCTGTAGGGGGAGCTCCATAATGGGCTTTTTGAGAAGTTACATTGTATTGCTTTAATGGCAAGTAGCCCCTGGATTGCTCATGTTCCTTTGCACTGCTATTGCTTATTTGCACATCTATACATTTGCACTTTTCGTAATTCTTGGTAAAAGTTTCCATTTTTGGTAGGAGCTCTGGACTGAACATTTGCTAGAGATTTTGTATATGTGCATGGTGCTTCTTATATTGTGTTGTTTTTATTATGACTTTTATTATTGACTTTTAGACTTAATTTTAATTGGGTTTTATTCATATTGCCAATACTATCATTGTGTACCACTACCTTCTCTTTTGTGTGGTCCTGCTGCAACACTAATTTCCCTTCAAGGGACAATTAAATTGAATTTGAATATCATTGGAAAAGAATTTTAACAAATGTTATCCAGCCATCAAGCAGAAACAAGGCAACCTTAGCTCTTTAATCAGGTCTTCAAACTTTCTGTGGAATATAAATCTGTACTGCAAATCTTTTTATTCTGTTAACAACAGAGGCGAACACATGGACTGTGGATAGGTTTTGTGTCAGCATAGCAGAAGCTCATAGGACAGCTATTTCTATTCTGGTCTATAATTTAGCAGTGTTAAAGTACAGTCACTAGTAAAAACTGTTTTTATGTTGAGAATGTATTTTTTTTCCATGTTTCTGTTATCTGTATGGCTGACGACAGTGTTTTAATAATTTACAACAATGGCACAAGTTCATGTTGGTGAAAGAGGTTTTCTCTTGTTTTGAAGTGTGTGCAATGCAGAAAGTACTGTTCAAAATAACAGCCATGAGTGTAGGCTGCATCCTAACCTTTGACTCTGACACAGTAAATGCTTATGCATTATCTGTGTTGTGACCAGGCTCAGATTGTATGGTATATGGTGTTTTCCCTTCCCTGCCGTAGTTTTGTGCTATCATGTCAACTCAATTATTAAGATTATGCTCCTCCTTGCATTAAATCTAGCCCTTTTGTTTTATAAAATCTTTCAGAAAATGATGTGGCTATGCTCTTTCTTGGGAGTGGACAGTCAGTTGTTGTGTCATACTCCATTTGTCACCTTATCCGGGCATAACATCTGTTACGGGGATTTGCTGGAGAATATTCCAACTATTGTTAGTCAATGTAGAATCACCAGTTAAAATAACATGTTTTTAGCATAGCATGTTTTTTGGACTGTGTGAGATCGCCGTACCCGGACAGAACTCGCACATGCAGGAGAGGGCAAACTCCACACAGAAATGCTTTCACTGAGATTTAAACAGAGAACCTTTTTGCTGTGAGGTGACGGTGCCAACCCCCAAGCTACTGTGCACCACTTTCCAAATAATCCATCCATTTTCTATACGCGGGGGGTGGTTGGAGCCTATCCCAGCCATCACTGGGCGAGAGGCAGGGTACACCCAGGTCAGGTCACCACATAGAGACAGACGAGACAAACAACCACACACAATCTCACACTCACTCAATTTAGAGACGCCAATTAACCAAACATGCAACATGCATGTTTTGGATGGTGGGAGGAAGCCGGAGTACCCGGAGAGAACCCACGCATACACGGGGGGAACATGCAAACTCCACAAAGAAAGGCCCCAGCCGGGAATTGAACCTCTTGCTGTGAGGCGATGGTGCTAACCACCACACCACCGTACAGCCCCTTTCCAAATCATATTTTGCCATAAATATAACAGAATATATCAAATTTGGAATATTTACCTCTGCAAATACACATCACACCCTGAACTTTAAAGCTATACAATAACTTTTATTGGACAAAAAGCAGGGAAGAAGTCATTCTGTCCTTCTAACTGAGGGTCTATCATTACTTTGGAGAAAGGATATTTTTCTAACACTGAACATATTGAAACTTGTTCCCCAGAAGATGACCCTGGAAATTGTAGCAGTCACAAGTACACCTGCTAGCCTAGTGCTGTATATATATATATATATTTTTTTTTTATCCCAATCAAATATTTCAGCCTCTGTAGTATAATGTTGAGATCAAAAGCAGTAAGTCAGAAACTCAGACTGAGAAAGATGATATAAACACGTCCACAGTCGGAATCCTTCAGACTGGTAACTTTCACCAATGCTATTATTGTGCCACTATGTAGGCCGATTCTAAATCCTGCCTGAAATGCTTTAACTACACCATGTGTTGTATGGATTTGGTTCTACTCAACTCAGCTTTCCACTATTTTAACTTTATATCTTTTGACACTTCCAATGTCCTTTTCATATGCCATATGAAGAGAACTCTATTTACTGACATTATGCTCCTGCCTCTCATGAACATTTATAAAGTCGATCAAACATTAGCTATCCTATGGTGTCATCAGTAGTAATTAGAGTCACCATTCGTATTTGATTTGAACTGTTAAGGTGATCACCAGCAATTTACTAGACATTTGTTTTGGGTATATCATTAATTATCAATCGTAATCCAGGGGACATAGTTCTGTCCAAGTAAATTAAATGGTACTCACTGAGTACTTTTAGACAGATGTACAGTCAGGCCATTTGGTTGCAGCCTTGAGGATAATGTAATTTGGTTGAATGTCAATCAAAGTGCTTATGTAACACTGTGGCAATGATGTATTTCATAGTTATTAAATATCTGCCTGAAATAAAATGTGGTGAAATGTGTTTCTGAGTAAATGATGGATTGGATTTTAAGGAGAACTGCCATGTACTATTGCAAGTGTTGATATATTTAACCCCAAGGACTTCAATGCTCATTCCTACAGTTTGGTACATTTTATTTGAATTACAATTCAATAAGGAGAGATGAAATGGAGGGCTAACACAAATGTATTGGTGTATGATAATTAGAAAAAAAAAATGTACGTACGAAGAAATAGAACATAGTTAGCTGCATTAAGGCGGTGAGATAATTGAAGATAGGAAAGGCACAAAGTCTAGACGCTAGTGGTTTACTACTGTCGAGGCTCCATTTTGAGCAAGTGGAGAAGGTGGACTTGGAGAGAAAGTGGGATAATGTCAGTAGAAGTGAGATTTAAAAATGAAGGAAAAGAGACTGATTGGGTCAGAAAGCAAGGAGAAAGAACACTGAAACATAGCAGCAATGTCATTATTAATGAGGAATGTTGGACATCGTGGGAAAGAGGAGAGTAAAAGGGAAACAGTGGAAAAGCCAAAGGGGCAAGAAAGAGTGACTTAAATGGGTCAGATCTCCCCTATTAAACTTTTGCCAAAACATCTTTTTTTTGCTTTCACGTGGATAGTTTCTTTTAAGAATGAGCATATCTGCTCTCCAACATAAAGAATGTTACAGAAAATACAAGGAATACCTTTTCAATCAATATTCAGTAGATAAACACTAAAATACAGAATAAAGCAATGACATTCTTTTCAGTGAAGAAACTCACACATGAAATAATCAGTAGGCCTGTGAAATAAACCTTGAAACAAATTAGTCGAGAAAATATAGAAAAAACTTCACTGAGTTGTTAATGTATGAAATGAGACAAAGTATAAACACACCACATACTGCATTTTCTTTCTCTTTTTTCTTTTAGGTTGGGCTAAATAATACTTGCAGGGTGGGGCTCTACAAGCCTGCAGCAATTTGGTTGCTGGAGTCAGATTACAAACCTGCAAGAGTCGCTTGTTTTGCATGAGCGTCGACGTCACTGGCGAGTTTCTCCACTGAAGCAGTCGAGCACTGTACAGTATTTACAAAAACTTTGACCTCTTCGGACTCGCATTTGATCAGTAATAGATCCGCATGTGTCTTGTATTACTTATCTCAACTGAAATGTCTGCTGTAATAGTCACAGGAGAATGCAGTTACAAGTCATGAAGTAGAAGCTCCAATATCAGCTACAGGTTTGAACTCAAAATCCCTAACATCTGAAACAACAAAGTCTGAGGCTACGTGCCCACGACAACGGTAACGACAGATAAACGCAGAACATTTCGACAGATGTGCCTATCTTGCACACGACGATGGCGTTTTTAGGAGTTCAAAACGGAGAAAACGCAAACGCCCCCCAGAGTGGAGATCTTGAAAACGATCCAACCTCTCGTCGCCGTAGGAACAGTTCAAAACGCAGAAGTGCGTTTTTTGCACACGTTAAGTGGGTAGTTCTCCATGAACGACTCACATATCTCACTATATTTATTTTGGACACTCTCCCAATCCACATTATCCACTGCCTTCCTGGCTTTGTAGTTCAGTGTCGTGTTCAGGAGCAACTGGACCTCATCATCTGTCCAAACACAGTTTGAAGGCGTACTGTTGTTGCTGCCGCGCTTCGCCATTTTCTTCCAACTGACACGGAGGAAGTAGCCACAAAACAGGCATTTCTCATATTTATTAATATATAACTCATATAACAATACCAAAGGTATTGTTGCTACTGCCACCTACGTCCGGGGCGTGCATACTACATCGGCAAACTGCGAGTTTTATACGTTTTCCCTGTTCCCATGGGTAGACAGATATCCACCCCAAGACGCTCGTGAGAACGCAGATAAATTGTGGAGGAAAAAAACGGACATCTGCGTTTATGCTTCAGAGCGTTGTCGTGGGTACGTAGCCTGAGTGTGCTCTTGATAAGTTTTGCTCTCCACAGTTTAAATGGAAAGACCTTCCTGAAAAGGACCATGATGAACTTTTAAATGTGTAAATAATGAAGAGCAATTTGTGTGGTAACATACATCCAGTCAAAGATTTATTCCTCGACAGCACCGAAGAATTCTAATTTCTTTAACTCAAGTCGCCTCCACACAGCAAAAGCTATATGCACACTGTGTGGGTGAATTTGACAATGTGACAATATCTAAGACAATGTATAAATTCTGGATCCTATTTTTTCTCCATGCACAGGAGGAAAGGGATAAGCCCATTGCGTTGAGGTCTTAAGGCTTCTCGCCACCTAAGAGAGGAGAGAAAAAGTATCATATGAAAAGGAATCTAAAATTAATGTTGAGTTCTTGCGCTGCTTTGAAGAATTATAAATTCTTCTTCCACCAAGTCTGTTTGGAGAATATTAAATAAATCTGCATTAAGTCAGGCCCACTTATAATCTCAAAATTGGTAGGCCCTATTTACCCTTAAAAAGTCAATACTGGTTCATATTTCGAGTAAGCTATACAGAGCTTTAACAAAATTTCAAAAAACGATTTATGATGAAATTTATCTGGTGGGCAATAGTATCCAAAGCACTAATCTTTAAGACCTCCTCCCATTGCATGGCAAAAATTACAGAGAAGAATTTAATTGCTGGTGTGAATTTTAAAAAGAAAAGGATTCATCTTTTACTCGTGCAAGTAATGTTGCTCTTGCACTGACACCTGTCTTTTGTTCAGTAAACTGAAGGGATACATTACCAGTCATTTAGATGTGCAGATCAGTAGAAGCTGGGGAACAATAGTCTGTAGAAGGGGGGGAAGAAGGAGGAAAGGAGGGGGAAGGAGAAGAGAAAAAAAGAAAAGAAAAATGACAAAATCGCAGGTTCGAATCCCGATTGGAACATGCATCAATTCATGCAAACTCTAACAAAGTGCTGTAAATCTAACAAATATAGCTTTAAAACTGATACAAATACAATCGGTAAGAATAATAATGCAATTTGTTGCAATAAGAACAATACAGAGAAGAATATTGAACCACCACACACCTAATACTGCTTATATTTTAAATATTATAACAAATGTTTCTGTTAATCACTTCTCACACACTGTCTGCAATATAAGTCTGTCCCTTTCTTGTAGTTTTAATGCTGTATTTCATGTTTTATTTCAAGAATATTGATTAAAAAAATAAGAATGTTATACTACTATTACTACTACTGCTTATAATAATAATTAACATTTATATCAAAGAAATGTTTATTAGATTCACTTCTCACAACCTGTGGATCTATCAGCAATACCATTATGTCCTTTTGCCATTTTAATGTTTTATTTCAATAATATTGATAAAATTAAGAATGTTATATTATTATTACTACTACTGCTTATAATAATTAACATTTATATCAAAGAAATGTTTCTTAAATTCAGTTCTCACAGCCTGTGGATCTATCAGCAATACCATTATTTCCCTTTCTTGTAAATTTCATATTTGTGTGAGTTTACAAAGGTTTTCCATAGGTGTGGTAGGAAAAAAACAAAGAATACTGCTGTAGAAATATAGTTCTTTTTATTTATATTTACAAACACACTGACAAGCATACACACTCACACAGACACGCACACACACACGGACACACACACACTAACAGGTTGCGAACTATTTACAAATAAGCACACACACACTAACAGTTTGCAAACTATTTACAAGCAATCACGCACGCACACACACACACACACACACGCACACACACACACACACACACACACACACACAATAACAGTCAATGAAAAGAATGAGTACATTTTTTTTTTTCTGCCCTGTTCCTCTTCATCTCCTCCATCCACTGGTCAAGTGGCACAACAGCTGTCTGTGGGCAGTAAACGTGGCCATAATACTGGCTGTGGCCAGTATCTTTGTTGCGGGGCATGTGGCACAGACTACACTTGTTTTTCTCCACAGTGCGGACGTAGGGCCTACGAGCAAGTGGTGGAGAGGGAATGGGTCCAGCAGGAGCAATCTGCTGGACAGCAGGAACTGGAGCTGGACACACAAAAACAAATGGGGCAGAGAAAAGACTGGGGTTGGGGATGACAGGTGTAGGAGCAGAAAGGTGTGAAGGTGTTTGGACCATGGTGGGACATGCAGGACTGGGGTTGCGGACAACAGGTACGGGAGCGGGATCAGCAGGGAACAGCTACCTTGGCTGGAAAGCCTTGGGACGAACTCCAGACTTGCGTTTGTCCACTGCCTTTCTCACTGTGCTCTCTGGAAGATGGGAGTGGTGTTGGGGACGAAGCTGTGGGGGTGCTGCAGTGGGACGAATCTGTCCTGGGGGAAGGGGTTGACCAGCGACAGGAATGGGGCCAGGCAAGTTCACTCCCTGCAGCAGGATGGCACATTCCTGCCCCTTCAGCCGCCTGTTGTGCCACTGGACCAAAGTTGTTTGATTGACCTCAAACAATTGAAGGGTCGTGTTCTCCATAACAGTCCCATTGCCCAGAACCAGCTGGCAGATCTTGCTGTAGTCCCTAAGAATTAGGGTCCACCTTGTTACTGCCTGATATCCCGGGTTTGAGCACCTGAAGCGCCACTCTCCGCTGGTCATATGGCAGTAGGTTTTGCCATAGGGCAATTATATTGCTGGCATGCTGGTGGCTCAGCGTTTGCCCACTTTCCATGTGAAGCCCCACCAAGTAGTCTGCCAGACTGTCCACTCTGTCCATCCCTGGCACACTGCGCGCATCCACAGCCTGGTAAAATATAACAATGGATCAATGTCAAAAAAAGATACAATATCACAGTGAGACGAAAAACACAATTATCACAATGTAATTGTCACAAAAAGTCTTACCATCTGTTGCTCAGGCACCGGTTGCGCTGCTGGGGGTGCAATGGCTGCAGCATCATAGACAGCAAGCGTGGTTGAGAGAGGAAGGATGGAGGCGGAGGTGATTGTGGAGGATGGAGAAGAGGCGGCATGGGTGGTAATTGTGGAGGATGGACCAGAGGTGGCGTAACGGCTCATTGTTGAGGTTGGTCCATAGCTGGTGAATGTGGTCATTATAGAAGATGGACCATGGGCGGTGACAGTGGCCATCATGGATGATGGAGCAGAAGGCACCGTGGTCATCCAGTCGAAAGACTGAAAAAAAATGTCATGTCAAAACATGTTTATGGATTTGTTTATGAATTATGCTTTTTATTAATCTATTTACTCTTTAGATGGTATACATGTTATATTGTTTGTTTCTATTTTTTTCTTCATTGAGCTATTCAAATAAAGTTAGTAGTGCTATACAAATAATACTACATGTACTGTTATTATTAAGAATAGTTACCAGTTCTGTAGTCTGGACAGTGGCAGGAGTGCTGGCTACACTGGTCGTGGCAGGTGATGAGCCATCGGACGGGTCCAGCATCTCAATAGTAGGATCCAGGTTGAGGTCCAAACTGCTGTCTCCAAAGCCCTCGTCCTCCAACTCCTCCTCTGTGCCCACATCCTCCAACAGCTGGTCTGTTGCCTCAGAGTCAGGATCCACGTTCTGCAAGGCCTGTCCTGTTTGGCTATACAGGTAATCTACACCAATGAGTTCACCTGGGACAGATGGTAGAACACAATAGAGGGAAATCAGTTAAAATGAATATATGAATATATGAATACAAGTGCTTTAAAGCCAAAACTCACCAGTATAGACAGATGGTATGAAAAGATGGTATAAGCCGTCTTCCAAGCACCAGAGCACTGAGGGTGTTGGCATAGTGCACCAGGTCCCCAGAGTAGCTCAAGAGGGACGGAGGTTTGCCTGCCAGAGAAGCTACTCTGCGGTCCTGATTCCACCTGTTCAGGCCTTCCAGGAGGTACAGTTGGAAATTCAAACTGTTGCCACTTGTTCCTTTGGATGAGATGAATAACTTTAAGTTAAGGTTTTGTGTTTGGCTATTTGAAAGACATTCATTGTGTCACCTTTCATATTTCTGATGAATACTGATTTATACTGACCGGGAATGAACCTGTTCAGGTGAAGGTGAAATGACTCCAGTGATGTGGACCCCCTTGCACATCGGTAGTTGGGCAGGACAATACCCTCTTTGGTGGTGGTGCCAGTCTGTGTGTAGAGGAGCAGTCCGAGTTCATCCTGAATGCACTTCACATGCCTCTTCTGGACTTGCCAGATGTGCTGCATCCTCTCCTGGTCCAAGAGAGGGACACCAAGAAGGTCTCGACCCTTTACTCCCATCAGCTCGTTGAGGAGACGCTCGATCATCAAAATGGTCTGCTGCTCTCCTCTTGTCCGCCTTCGGCAGTGCAGGGCCAATTCCTCCTTGGAGTTCTGTTGGTCTACCATAGTGTCGGTGATGCCAGGGACACCTACATGGATCAGCTGCTCCCTCTTGGCCCGCCTCAGCAGAGACACATCCCCACTGTCCCATTCAAAAATGCAGCACGACATACGCGCCATGAAAATGGGGTAAAGTGGATGTGCATCCTTCGTGCAACCAGCTGCCAGATGCTGCATGAAGTGGTAGATGTCCAGCTTCACCACCAAGTATGGCCACCCACCAAATCGCTGCTTGAGCTTGGTCTAACCAGTGCCCTCCCGACAGCAGTCACAGTCCACATAAAGGACTTGAGGTGGAGCCACACCTGCATCAGCGTACCTCTGGAGGAGGCCAGCTGCATTCGGTCCAGGGCAGGACCCTCTTGAGCTGTCAGAACACTGATGAGGATCTGGCCCACCTCATTGCCAACAGATGTCAGCCACAAAGCTGTCCCCTTTGCAAACCCTGACAGCTTCTTTGTGATCTGTAATCACACAGAAAAGACAGTGAGTGATGCTTGATTATCTACAGTATATATGAAACATTACTTTCATATTTCAGATCTATACTACTACTAATGGTTTATTTTCAATTATTTTAATATTAAAAATGTGAAAACAGTTACCTTTTTGGTGGAGTCCATCTTCAAGATGCCGCCATATGTGGACGTTATGCTGGCTTTAACGTGGTCCAGCCTGCCCAAGATATCCCTGCCATAAACAGCCAACATCCACCTGTGGGAGGGGATTGTTTCAGGCTCAGGTGGCTCCTGAAACCTCACAGGGAGCAAGCTTGGCTGGGAGGTGAAGTTGGAGCAGGCACCGAGATACCAGCAAACACGCTTCAGCCACTCCTCACTGTGGTTCTCCCGCAGCTGCCTCACCAATCGAGAAGGGCTGTTTCCCAGGGCCCTCTCCCTCAGGAACCGTATGACCCGCATGTCACAGGCATATCTGAATAAAACAAAGGAAAAGAGAGACAGACAGAGAGACATAAACATTAAAACCAGCTAATCTCAATTGTGCTTTACATGACAAACATTTGTTACACAAGCTAAATAATCTCAGTATTCTCACTTGCGAGTTACGATCAGCCTAAATTCCAGTCTGTGGGCTAGGTCCAGCTGGTCTAAGATGGCCTTGCTGGTGGAAATAAAGGCTGCTTTGCACCCACTGCACCAGAGCGTCTCTGTTATCATCAAGTAGTACCGGTCCACATCAAGAACTTGGCGGGCTCTCTTGTGTGCTCCATAGCCTGTGAGCTGTCCCCCACACGCAGGACAGGACAGCCTGACCTTCCAGAGGTGGTATGGCATCCAGAGTAGAAGCCTGTGTGTAAAGAAGCGCTCTGGAGTCGGGCCTTGATGATAAATCAGAGCTGGCTCTGGTGGATCATACCACAGCTTCAGGTCGGTACGAAGCCGATGCTGCTTCCACAAAGCTGCTGAAATCCACTTCTGATCCTGTGGGGGTATGGTTTTCATCAACTTTGTGGGAAGCCATCCAGACTCTGAACCCAGAGCAGTCGCCATATCCTCAACAGATTGGACAGAGGATCCAGCCGAAGATGAGGCAGCAGAGGGAACACAGATGGAGCTGATCACAGGGGTGAGAGGAGCAGAGGACGTCCCAGAGGAGGTAGCGGCTGATTTAAAATACACAAACAGAATTACAAGCCAATAATTTGTTTGTTTGTTTAAAATGTACCATGTTTATGTCATTCAACAATATTAGTGTGAAGAAAAAAAATCAATTTTCTCACAACTCTAGAAGCAGCCCCTGAAGCACAGGAAGCAGAGGTGGCTTCAAACACAGAAGAAGGAGGAAGAGACAGTAGGGAGACGGTCTGACTATAGAGCCTGGGACTGCGGGCGACGCAGATGCAGCAGAGGGAGGAACAGACCAGGAAGAAACAGTTGGTATATCCAGCCTGGGATGGGCAGGCGACGATGTCCGGGCAGGCGACAGTGTACTAGATGCTGGGCTTGAATGCGTCCTTGCTACACCCAGGTTTGGCTTCAAAGCTGCACCATGGGACCCACCATACCGCGGCTTTGTAAACTGACAGAAAGAAAAAAATAACATTATGTGAAGCATTTTAAAATGTTATAATATATGATAAAATAGGCTTTACAGGTGCTTTACAGGTGCCTTCACAGATGGTTTTCCTGACTGCCCTGGTGTTACAGGTTGTAATGTGGACGGTGTGGATGTCTCAGGAGCCACAGGGGCCAAACTAGAAGGCTACAGTTTCATAGAAAGGGAAATTAAATAAAAAAATACACAATATACCATCATACATTAACATAATCATCAACCAACCAATAACCATTAACACTTTTTATACCTTTTTCATATGGAAACCACAATGGCATGTCTGTGTCCCCCCAAACAGAGACGTTTGCCCCCTTTATTGCAGTGGACACCTCTCAATCTGTAACATATGACAGTGAATCATCAGTGAATCAAGCTGGTCCCTCTAAATATGACATGGCTTTCCTGTGTTTATATCCATGGTCATACAGGTCATGCCATTTCTTCTGTCATGGTGCCGGTCTGTTTCCCGCTTCAGAAGGCCAGACCCCCTGTGTAGCATATCTGCGCAGGCAGGCCATCCATTCATCATCGCTCATAGCCCTGTGCTTCTTTTGCTTGGAAACCATCTTCCAATAGAAAATAAGAGTGTGGCAAAATACAAAGTTTATGTCTATTCAGCAGAACTGAGTAGTTAATCTGTTCCATACATTCATTTCACATATGCCATCTCAGTGTTTTTGGACAGGGATGGAGGAAGGAATAATGTGGTTTGTGTGGGTATGATGTCATAACACCATAAAAATTATTACACACTAATTCGATTACATAGGGTTACAATTTGCCTACATTTACACTTCTCTCCGTGCAGACATCAAAACATGAACATGTCTCATGTCCCAGCTCAGGTAAGCACGCTAATAAACATCCCCTCCCCCACCCCCACCTAACATGTTGCAGACTTTACAGCACCATCACTGCCTCAAATCTTGCGCCCAAATCTTTAGGCTACTAATTAACGTTAACTTTATTCTTAGCCTATGTATTGAATTACAGTGAACCCTCGCTATAACGCGGTTCACCTTTCACGGTCTCGCTGCTTCACGGATTTGCATCGTGCATTGTCTTCTGCATTCTGATTGGCTAAACAGTCTCTCCGCTTCTTCTCTACCTGTGTGTCAATAACGTTGCGGTTTAATATGTACACGTACACGTTCATTACAGTTCTCAAACATAATCGATGGTGGCATTTCGGTATATAAGAATCTTTTTGCCCAGAAGAAAAAAGAGCGACAACAACTACCGATAGGTTCTTATCTCGAATAAACACACCTGCACCGCGAGCTTTAGAAGAAAAAAGCGCTACAGAGCCGAGTCAGGATGCAGCGGCTCAGTCAGAAGAGCAGTGAAATACACGTGAGTCACTATTGGTCCTACTGTACTTTGTATTTCTTTTCATAATCATTTTTCATTTTCTCCCGTTCTAATCCAATGACTCGGGTCGCGGTGGGGCGGTGCTGATCTCCGCAATTTGAAGCCTTCAGTTCGTATTGATGATTAAAATGATTATTTTACAGTACAGTAGTTATTTGTAAAAAAAAAAGTTTATACAGTACTTTTATTTGTTAAACAAATGCTTGGGCCTGTAAAAAGGTTTTGTTCTTTGGTTTCAATGCATTATAGAGTATTTCATTGTATAATAATTGTAAAAAAAATAAAGGTTTCTACTTCACGGATTTCGCCTATCACGGGTTCTTTTTGGAACGTAACCCCCGCGAAAAACGAGGGTTCACTGTACTGCTGAAATGGACAGGCAAAATTATTTTGCCTCTTTTACCTCAGATAAGAACTTGCGCCCAAATCTATAGGCTACTAATTAACGTTAATTCAGACATATAACGGTGGTACGACTTCACCTGTAGGCTAGCTATATTAGCCGACTTAATTTAAGCATAACAATGTATTAATATACATCATGATGACTGTAACTCTGCCTATGTACGATAACAACTATATTTACAACGTTCATTCGAATGAATGAAACTGACCGCTATCCCTCGACCCTTACATAAACAAGACGTTCTTCGCTATACGGCTAGTACAGGTAATACGTTAGCACAACTAAACATAACAACATTGTCAGTTTCTTACCTTAAATAATAGCGTGAAGTGCTTTGAATTTTCAACTTTTTAATTCCCAAACCGCTGGAAACCACTTAACCTCCGGCCTCTGGCGATGCTCCGTCAGGTAGATACTGGAACGCGATTGGCTCTTCGATCGCGGCGATTTACGGGATTAGGCTTTCTTCATTGGCTGTGAGCAAAGATGGAAAAATGGAAATGGCGAAACGTGATTGGATGTGAATCGACAGTCGCACGTTCTCCCGGCACAGTAGGAGTTTTTGTTTCAAATCTTAATACTAACATGAACTAACAGTCTTGGCACTGCTTTTCATAACAGGATATTCTTTTTTTTTTTTACTTGCACACTTAAAATATATTGCTTATCAGACAGCCGTGGACAGGAAACGTCACTACCCTGGTCCAAAGGAGGGGAAAAGAGGATAAAGGTCCGCTAAGCAACAAATTGGTTGCTTCTTAATCCATTGACAGCTTTCACAGTCACTTGCAAACAAGCTGCTAAGCCGTCACCACAGAAAAAGGTTAACAACTACTGCTACCTCCAAAGCCCATTTTAAGGCAGTGGTACCCAAGCCTCCACACATGATTACAGGAACAAAGTCCCTGTTCAGTATTGAGCTACGGCCTATAAACACACGTGTATGCCTTTGTGGCAGGAAATGTATTGAGTTTCCTGATTGCTGCAATTACTGACCAATTGCTGGTCTCTGCTTGCAGTATATAAACACTAGATAGGTAATGTGCTATCTGTCATGCTTTGAATTCTCCTCGGGTGTTGTTGCACGCCGTGTTATCTGACTTCCGTTGCTCTTAGTTGCAGGTATAAGTGTCTGTGAAGTTTTGTCTTTTTAGTCAATCTGTAATATTTTCTCATTTGTGAGCATTTAATTACCCTCAGATCAGCTTGTGGTGGGGCTTTATCCTTTTCCCTTCTGGATTGTTCCCAGTTGGTTTGCTTCTTACCTGTCATCAATCTCTAACGTATTGGTAATACGCAGGTGCTTTGGCTCAGGTTTATACCGCAGGTAATTGGATAAGTGTCATGCTTCCTCCTGTGTTGGGAGTCACTGCCTGATTGGTATGTAATGCCACAAAATTTAAAACTTCCAAATTGGATCATTTTCTTTCCTGCTGTGTTATTCATGCCAGGGATCCTGGGCCTGTTTTGAGGTCCTCATTCTTTTATAAGGGTTTTCTTGTTTCAGAGGCTGAGCTCCCAGTGGTGGTGGTCAAGGCTTTTCTGGTGGCGACGATCTCCTTCCCGTGTGCTGTGGGGTGCTGGTAAACTAAGCTAAACAAACCTGAGTGCCTTTTTAAATCTTGAGGTGGTAATTGAACTAGTTTCTAATCTCCTTTTAATCAATGGATGTTCCCTGGCCGAAATTCCCAGGTTGGCGTTGTTGGTTTTAATTTGAACCCACCTTACTTGGTAGCTGGACGCACGCCACACCTTTTTCTCACAGACCCTAGAAATACCTGAATAGTCAGTTGACTTCACATTCACACCAAAAATGCACATAGAAAACACAAGGGGAGTGTCGGCAGCATTTGCACTGCATGTGGTACAAGTAGACCAGAGTGGACAAAAACTGAGGTGCACCTGTGTTCAATTAGAACCTAAACCATTCAGAGTAGATCACAGCAACCATGAAATTGCTCCATCAACACACAGACGCACACATAGAGAGCACTTTTGGTGGCAATCAGTTTGAATGTTAGTATGAGAGGGGTGATACAGCTGGGCCCCGTTACTCTTTGGTAGATTCAAATATTACTTTGGAGTCTGAACTCAATGTTAACACGCAGATGCACATGACGGTGACCACTGTGATAAAGATGAGCTATCTCTAGAAAACCCCTCCACACTGTGTTTAAAAAATATAAATAAATAAAAAATTATCGTTTTGTTTCAAAATGTAGTTGCAATATTAATAATAAGGCTACATTGGACATGTATTCATGTAATTTACTGATTAAGTTTGAAAAAAAATACAAGACTGACATTATTACCAGTGGACTCTTCAGTGAGGACATTTAAAGACGTTTGAGAGGACTTCAAAAGTTCATCAAATACGTCTGAATCCACTTTGACTACTTCGAATCCTTCCGGATCAAGGAAATAAAAAAGTAATAATTTTGAGAGTACTGAAATAGGAAAAAAATAACTGCCTGGGGTTAAAACATCCTGGTTAAACATACATCAACAGTGAACTCCTGAAAGCTTGAAAAAGTATTTACCACTCAATTACCTACCCTCAAAAATTCAAAGTAACTCTAGACATCCTCTGCCTTTAGTACTTTAATCCATCTGCTCACGCCCTCAGACTTTACAGGAACCAGTTTAACACCTTCAAAAGAAGGAATGTCACATGTTACACATCTCACGATCAAGCTCATGTTTACAACTGAATAGAGTCAACTTTGCTGAGAAGAACCATACTTGGTCTGGCATGCTGCAAGTCATTTATCACAAAAGCATGTTCCACTTTAAAATTTTGCAGTTTTTAGGCATGAAATATGCAAGGATGGGAAATAGACAATGAGTTGCAAAACCGTTGTTACAGCTCTCTCCTGCTTCCATTTAGCGGTAGTGAAAAGCTGTACCCAAATAAGAGCAATGTTACTTTATTAAATCAGCTCTAAAACAGCCAAAAGCTTTTTTTTTTGTGTTTGGTCTTCACACATCCACAATACTGTCTAATTCTCGTGATAGAAATTTTCTTTGACATCATATGAACGCCATCTTTCTAACCACTGGCTGATATTTTTTCTCATGTAAATCTTAGATGGTGCTCCTTCACTGAAAATCTAGGCATGACCAAATTAATTCTGGAAGGGTGGCAATTTATGAAAAGATTGATATTCACACCAAAACTTTCAGAAATCCTCTTGTTCTATGTGGTAGTATCTGGCATAAACCGATTTAATCTAACACAGAAAAGTCAACACAGAGATTTGCAATGTAGGCTCCTGCTAATGGAGGTTCTAAGCGAAAAATCAAAGAAAGTATTGTCTGTCGTTGTCGTTGTTGTTGACATTAAAACCTATCAGGATAATGGGATTGGTTTTGACTGTGACGCAAACTCCACGGTGGAGCTTAATTTCTGCCAAGACATGCAACACCAAGACGTAAAGTTCCCCATTCTTGCAGACATTACAGTGATGATGAAGATAAACATTGCCCTCAATTTAAGCCAGATGTAAACACTACAAAACATTATTTGGAATCAGCGTTAATGTTAATCAGCGTAATGTATTTTTTAGTCAAATGTAAGTGAATGCTTCATGTAAACTTAAAATTTCTGGTGTGGAGTTCAAACTCAGGAGTTCTGCAAGTTTCCAGACTTGGGGATGAGTTTGATTCATGCTCTGCTAAAAGTACTTTTCAAATATTTAAAGAGATCTTATACGCCACTCAGCCATCTTTTCATGAGACCCATCTGCTTTGGATTTATCCCAGCTGTCGTATGGTGAAAGCCATCGTAGACCCTGGACAGATTCCCTGACCATCACCGGGCTGATTTTTTTCTTTTATGAATTTTGTGAATATTTAAATCTATAACAGTAGACTAAACTTCAGTTATGAGTCTGTAAACGAGGTTGTTTGACTCATTTGTCTTGTTTTGGCCCTGTGACGGACTGGCGACCTGTGCCGGATGTACCCCGCCTCTCACCCAATGGCAGCTGGGATAGATTCCAGCGCCTCCCCACGACCCTGAGTTGGGTTAAGCGGGTATGGATGGACCTGTGTAAAAGTTAATATTGTGGGCAGTTTGGCAGCAGTGTTGTTGAAAAATACTTTGTTTTCAAGTGACAATGATTTTATTTAGTATTTAGCATTAAAATGAACAAATTGACAATAATAAACCAAAGAAGTCTCAAAAGTCAACTTGACATTTAAGTGAATGTTGAGCAGTTGCAGGCACGGTGCTCATGACAGCCCTGTGCTCGTTGGACAGCATTTGTACATGCAAAGCTTCCTCACCAGGATCATTTTCTGTTCTTGGACACTGTTCTGTTTACTTGTGTGACATTCAGTGCCGGATTTTTATATACACGGGCTTTAAAGCTAATTAAAACACCAAAGAAAGGTCTACTTTATTTCGGGGTTGAACTGTTCAATGAAGCTTTTTTCAGCCAAATGATATAAAAGTAGGTCAAAGGCACAAACTAGGAAATCAATAATAGCTTATTATCTTCGCAAAATGGGAAAGAAACTGAGAACGGCAAATTACATTCACTGCCTTTCTCTTGTCTGAGAATGAGGATTTATAGAAATGAAATTAGTCTCAGCTGTAGGCAGATCTGCCTACAGCTGAGCAGGAGATGCAGCAGGAGAGGTTATCTCTTGCATTAAGCATACACACTATTAAGACCAATTCCACCGCAGCTGCACTATCATCCTGCCATTAGGAATCCTGCAGGATATCGGGGATATCGCTGCCTGTAATCTCCCAGGACAGAAATGATGCAATTCCAGCAAAGCATCTCAAACCAATGGTGATGCCAAAGTGACCTTCATATAGTGAGCCACGTGTGTCCAGTTTCATCCATTCCACGGTGGTCACTACCATCTGACACCTTCTGTGATTCACAAGTATAATGAGTTTGATATTGATAGAGGTCACAAAGTGAAGGTGGGAAAATGGTTTGGTATCATCAAAACTGTGAAGGAAAAGACATTAAAATGAAGGGAATACTGCCCAACTAGCACAGTCCGTTGTAGGCGGACTCTAAATCACACCATAGGGATTAACTCAAGGGCAATATCTCATAGCAATATCTCAATATCTCATTGTCACCTTTAGTGCTTATAAATGTAGTTAAAGGCTATTTTCCGTCTATGTGGTTGATTACAGATGCCTTTTATGACTGAACATTTCACTAACTGGAAATACTCCAAATGCACCATCGGGTTTTACTATAGTAGTTGAGGTTTGATTTCAGTTCAACAAGACAGATGGAAACCTTTATATATTCATGATTTTGCTTGGCAATATTTTCAAATCTGCAAGCGGTACAAAAACACATTTGATGGCTCTGTGGACTGTCTTTCCTATCCTCTTGAAAGTCAAAAGTTTACTCTCCTTTTTCTTGCTTTTCTATGCAAATCTCCCCCATATGCCAAATGTTTTCTGCAAAGTTAGTTAATGAGAACTTCTTTTTAAATCAGGTTACTGGGGGTAATCCTCAGTCTTTTCACAAACACCTGACTGCTGAACTTAAGAAAGCACTCGTCTCATCATAGGACTCGTTAACATTCCACCTCTAGACAAAAACATCTCAAGATAGAGGAACTGAAAGGTCATTATCAGGAGTAAGCTGGAGAAAATGGTCAAACTATTTCATCACGGATAGCGTCTGGTGCATTCTGTCTGGAGTTTGCAACACAGCTCACCTCGCACATCCACATCACAGCCGCTCAAGCAGAACACTTCCCGACCTCCAACGGCTCAATGTTCAAGAAAAGCAAATCTAACTGCAATTAATTAAGAAAATACAAGTGAGCACCACAGATAGCTCTTGAAAGAAAATTCAGTGTTTACACACATCAAGAGGCTGTTTAGTTCTGGTTGTCAAACCTGGTGTTCAATGGAAATCAGAAGTTATCGGGACCTGAAGTCAGAACAGCAAGCGTATCGACTTTCAATGGAAAAAACAAATGGAAATTCAGAAGTTCATTAGATGGTTCAAAAGAGAAACACAGACACAACAATTAGAATCAATTTAACGGTAGTAGAATTTCTTTAATCGTCATCCTTGTATCATTGATGCCTTTAAACAACTTCTGGACCAGCCCCCCACAATGTGTCCTCTGTATTTTATATATGTACAAAGAAATTAACTGTGGGTTCCTAAGTTGCCAATAGGTTTAGAAAGTATTATTTAGCCTTAAGCAGATAGCTTAATATTAGCATCAGTGGCTGTCCTCAGATCACTTCTCTCAGAGTTGAACACAACCTCGCAGTCTGATAGGAGCAGTTAGAATGCACAACATGCAAACATGGCAAACTGAAAGTCATCAGACCTTTCACCTTCAGGTGCTATTGCACATTTTACAGGAAACCTCAGTAAACAAACATGCAAAGACACAAACAACACAAAAATGAACTTGCCTGCAGATATGACTGACACACTCATTGGACTTGTTCTTTTCACATCTTCATGCCCAGTCTTTTTTGAATCTCTATTGAAGGTCTCTGAGTGAGTGAAATAATCCAAATGTATGTAGGTGGCAGCCACGACAAAAGCTGGTCAAATTCTCTAAATGCCAAAGAAAGACAGTTTAGTGCTTCTTTTACTATCTCCTTTAGTATAGGAAACACTGGACTATCCTCAATGAAAGGGAAAGAATAGGGATAATTTTGTTCATATTTCTTCGAAGCCACAATATCAAAACTGAGATTTATTTTCATATGTAATATGTTTCATGGAAAAATGATTTGGATTCAATGTCAGTGACAACAATGTGTTTTACTTTTGAATAATTTCTTTAAGATTCAGTTGCCAACCTTGGTAATGAAGTTATATTTGTATATGATTTAGCCTTTGTGAACCAGCATGATACCAAAGCATTGGGTGAAGTTTTTAATGCGCTTTTTGTTTAATTTTCTTTGAAGCTGTTGAAGTTTCACCAAAGCAAACCCACAGCACTGATTGTAGCAATGTCTGCCTGGTGATCAAGCTCTTGATTTCAATTACACATGATAGCAAAGGTAAGTTAATAATACAAACAATTCTGCCTGTAACACAACCAGCCCATTCGGCTTAACTTAGCTTTTCTAAGTCAGAAGTGGGGACTGAAGGTTTTTTTTGTTATTGTTTCTATTCATTCCCTAATTTTCTATTTGAGCATTCTTATGGATAACTATGAGAATGTTCGCATCTACTTTGGAATTGAGCTTTTATCATGCCAGTTCGAAGAGAAGGGGCTGTACTTTGGGTTAGTGGAGCAGTTTTCCTTTCATCTGTCAGCAGCCATTAAGCACCACCAGAACACTCACTAGTGAAACAAGGTTGGCTCTCAGTGCTCCCTTCTCTCGCTATGCAAATTGATCCCTTTGATGTTGAACCAGCAGCACAGGGAAGGACACGGTGAGGAAGACACAAGAAGGAGGAGGAATAGAGACATGACGAGATGAGCTTGTTTTTTTTAATCAGTGACTAGTTCTAATGAGGACCTGTGTCAGCAAAACAACATGGTGAACAGGAAACTTTTATTCAGTAAACTGTGGAATATGCTCACAAACCTCAAAACATGTATTGAGTTCACTCAAAACTTTTATTGGGAAAGTTACTAAATCTGTTTTTAGTCATGAGAATGAAATGCTTTTACATTCTTGCTGTTAAGGGTCTTGCAGTCAATTAAACTGTAAAATGTGTTTCTCCTTCACTTCCTTCTCTCTTCCAGGGGTTATGGATGATGTGTAAAAGGCCCTATATTAAATCTATAAAATGACTTGTGTATAATATTAAACAACATTTCCATTAGGCAGCTATAATTATAATGATAATGGGACAAATTATTATATACAGACCTATACGCGTACATACATATGCAGTCAGCATTACTCAAACTTACCCTATCAGGTAGTAATTACTGGCAGTTTTATTTAAATTAAAATCTAGAGTGACTTAAATGAAAGCAGTTACTGTTGGGGCAACTGATATATTGTAAGTTATTGCAATTTACTAAAAGATTTATTGGAATAGGGACCCGATATTCTCCAAGGCTTGATACTGTATGTGCCAGTAGAAAACAGCTCAGGAACATCATGTCGGGTGACTTTCACCAACAAAAATACACAACGCAATTACAGCAGGCATGATGAACAGTGCAACAGTCTATCAGCTCCAAATGTATTCTTTTTTGTATCATTATTTAGATCTGAGCCACAGGCATGTCAACGAAACATTCAGACTGTGACATTGCTCCATTTAAGCAAATTGAGTTGTCGTCTCATCGGCTTCTATACAAAAGCCCAATCTGGAAAAAAAGCACTGAGAGAAATTTCAAATTCAATTATTGTCCCTTCCTGTTTCCAAGTCAACCAATTTGTGACACGTGAACTGTGTAACTGTATTATTGCATTTATATGCAAAGCAGATAAATGTTAATATAGTTTAACTGCAGAGTATAGGCACCATGGACAAAATGGTGTGAAGCCCCAAAAAAAAAATACAGGTGCCGACTCATCATTACACTCCATAGCAAACTTCAGTGTTAACACTGGTTTTGAATCTGTGGTCTATACACAGATGAAAGTAAAAAAAATGAACAATATTCACTGGTTTGCAAAGTGTGAAACACACTCAGAGGGCAATACTGCTGCATCATAAAACAGTCAGTGACGACAGTAAAACTACGGACTACAGGTAGTCACAGTGCTCTAGTACAATCATCTTGTCTAACACTGTTCTCCTGTTCTTGGGTGGGAAATAAAGTTTGGCTCAGTGCATATCACTTGACCTGCGATTCTGATAAAGTATATCCTTGTATGTGTGTATATGTGCACTTACAGGGGGGTATTACTAGAAGCTGGCTTAGCGGAAAGCCTGGCTTATTTTGCTACTTCTGGCTAAAGTTAGCGAGAGTTCCGTTCCATAAAGGTGGCTTATTTGAACTCCCGCTGAGTAACCATGGTAGTTTAGCTGCTGAACTAGCCTGGTCGCGGGCAGGCTAAAGTTGGAGCTTAGCTTAGCTGCAACTCAAAAAATGTCCGAACGGCTGAAACGGACTCCGGAAAGAAATGTTCACCAAGAATTCTGCGCTCCCGCAACTCATGTCTTGTCTAAAAAACGAAGCAAAAACTGTGGTTATCATATCACCACTTTCACTGTCTCGAAAAATCAATCAGTTGGTGCCAGTGCAACTAAAGAAACGTATTGAGCATGAAATTAAATGAGAGAGAACATGGTATTCATTAAAACTAATCAATACCTAACAAACATCCGATCTACACCCACGTAGGACCCGACTCAGAAAAATGGGGGACAGGTAATAATGTTAATGATACAAATTATTGAAAGCTCCTTTCAAAACAGTCAAGGACACTGTACAAACAAGATATTAGATAAAACACAGGAATTAAAACATCTTACCATATTAAAAATACACAGAACGGAGCAATCACTGTAGGTAAGCAAAGTTAAACGGATGGGTTTTGAGTTTAGACTTGAACAGAGGGAGAGTGTCAGTATTGCGAATGTCGGGGGGGGGGGGCATACTGTACCCATGTACGCATCCAAGGCAAGGCAATTTATAGAGCACAATTCGTACACAAGGCAATTCAAAGTGCTTTACAGCTACATAAAATCACAAGAAGGCAATAAAATCATTCCAAAAAACAAAAAAATCATTAATTAATTAATTTAAAAGTGAAGAGTGCAGATAAAATACTTTCAGGTGTCATATGCACATCTAAATAGAACTGTTTTCAGTCTGGATTTAAACATTGTCACATTGTCCAGGCCCCTGCTGGACCCGTGGAGGCTGACTATGTAAACCGAACATTTTTCCATATCCTAAATGTACAGGTACACTTGGGGATAATTGTCCATAGACTCTGAACTGGATTTCTCATTTTGAAAAATACCACATCAACCCCTTTGAGTAATGCTGACCAATGTTACATTTATGCCCTGTGGAACCTCATCATTGATTCATATCCTCCGACCATACAGATGATCTGTGATGGAGGTCATTTCATTTCCAACACTGAGGCTAAATGGCCGGGATCAGTTCATGATTCTTGGATCTTCCGAGCATCCTCACTGGCACAGAGGTTTGCACAAGGCGCGAGAATTTTACTTACCCGAAGGAGTGTACTTTTGAAGTAAGGTGTAGCATAGGCAGAATTTTGGTAATGTAATGAGAGGTCAGGTGTAGAGGTCATCTTAAGGAATTTAAAGTGCTCGTCATACTTTATTATAGATAGTCATATAAGGCACATATTGCATCAAATTGCCAAGTCTTAACACATGTATATCCATCCAACATTTATCTTATTCTGCAGGAGAGTTCAGTGGTGTCCTGCTTGGGGACAGAGGCTATGCATGCTGGCCGTACCTCCTCACGCCATATCCTGATCTAGGAACAAGGGCATGCACATGCACATGCACATGCACATGCTAAAACAAGGGCACGGATAGAAATGACCTTTGGCCAAATTAAATACAGGTTCATTGCTTAAAGTTCTCAGGCACCATGGCTGACTTCTGACAGAGCCATCTTAAATTAATAGTATACTTCATATTTTATACATTTTGTCTTGTGGACAACTTTTCAGGCTGAAGTCTTTTCTTCGTTGAGTCCCCCAAAAAGAGCATTAAACATCTGCAGCTCATCCAGAACGCTGCTGCTGGAGTTTTAACCCGGACTAAGAGATCTGAACACATCACAGCAGCTTTAAAATCTTTACTCTGGCTTCCATTCAGTCACAGAATAGATTTTAAAAGCCTGCTGATGGTTTACAATCTGTGATATGTTCAGAGAATATAAAGCCAGCAGAGCTCTTAGATCCAAGGACTCAGGTCAGCTGGTCCAGTCCAGAGTCCAGACTAGACATGGAGAAGCAGCATTTAGCTGTTATGCTCCAAACTAGTGGAACAAACTGCCAGTGGAGATTAAACTTTCACCAAATGGAGACATTTTTAAATCCAGGTTAAAAACATTTCTGTTCTCATGTGTCTATGCATGAAATCTGCACGCTATCTTTTAATTTATCTAGACTGTTGCTTGTTTTTAAATTCATTTAAATGATTTTATTTGTTTCTCTTTAATGCTCGCTAAATGGACAGAGATGATTTATAACTTTCCACACGTTAGGTCATGGCACCCCACTGTGAATATAAATGTAAAAAACACATTTCTAACACGTTGCATGAACCGTACAATAATGACAAGTTTGAGTTCAAGTTGAGTGGAATTGTTTAATTATTATTACATGTTTCTCAAGCTCTGGAGAGAAAACAGAATTAAATACAGTTCACAACACCAAATTCTCCTTTATCTGAATTTATACTAACATCCCTCTCCAGTTTCATGATCTCTGGCTTGATCTTTTTTATTTTCAGTTTCTTCCATATCTCTCTTTATTGGACAAACACATTTCTTCAAAGGCTACTTACCACTCTGAAATATTTTCCTGTACTTTACCTTCACTTGCTGACAGGTACGCTTTTGGCTGTTAAGATTGATCCTGTTGAGATGTAACAGTGAAAAATTAATATGTGGGTCTCACACTCACGATATTATAGTCACAAAGTATGATGATGCGTGTCGATTATTGGGTTATTAATAAGCTGAGCAGGGCCAGTATATTTGTGCTGTACATCACATTCAGAGACAATTCAGCATTTTTTATGTAAACAAATTATAACACAAAGAGGAGAGCATAAATACATGAGGACAGTAAAATAAATGTCTAACAATTGACAATGGTATGAAACTTTCATAACTTACCCGTTTAGTCTGTCTGCAGTTGTTTGCCATGACGTTTCTTCGCTTTATTGATTGCAGCTGTATTACCATTTCTGGTGATGACACTTTTAAAATCCTCATACAGCTCCATAAGCATTATTTGTTCAGCTGCCGAAAAAATAACAGCGCTTCTCGCTCTCATTTTCACACAGATCTCGGTTTTTCCACCATCCACTCGTCAGGGCTTCTTACGTTGCTCGTGCACTCGCACTAAGCTAGGCTATGTAAGCCTCGCTTGGATTAGCTTCAACGAGATGCAGCTGGAATGTCTTCGGGGAACGATTTGAGGCTTAATTGGGAGATGGCGCTAGTTCAAGCGACACTTACCGGCTATAGCCTGGCTTACTTTAGCTACTTTCTAGGAATACCCCCCAGGACCTGCTTCATGTGCGGTTTGTTACATCTTTTTGTTTTTCTTATTTCTCGTGTGCTATTTTGGATATTCATCGGGTGTGTTTTGCATTGACCGAGATCATTTTATTTAAGTGTTGCCCTGTATATTTCCCATATTTATGCTTATATTTCTGTAATTGTTCTGTTGTTACATTGAGTAAATGTACAAGAAATTAGCTATTTACTGTAAATGAAACTGCTATTTCCAAAAGAATCCAGTGCCAATGCCCGGATGCCCGACACTACAGATCACAAGAGAAACATGCCGCAAAGTGCACCCCGTTGTTCTGTCAATCTCTGCTACTCTGGCAGAATAACTGAGAAACAGCGAATGTTTATTAACTCAGTTATCCTAGTTCTTATATGTGGGTCCTTACATTTTTCACCATGTTTCTGTGATGGACTGTCAACTTCAATACACATTTTAATATCTTTGGTATTATATAGGGTGCATGATCAGGATTGTGTGAACATTATTTACTTCAGAAATTACTGTTTTATATGCACCTCTTTAATTATAAATGATGGAATGTAAATCATTGTTACCATCTTGTGGGGAGGCAGTGATATTTTCTATACTATGATCTTTTCGTGACCTCTGATATCATATATCACCTTTCAGTGCTGACAGTCATTTTTATGGAGATTTCTGCCCCAGCTTATTAAGTCTTCATGGGCAGATTATATACAACATACTTTCTATGATCTGATTCTATGATATATCAGCAACTTGTTATTTTTCACAATTGTCCTAAGTTGCTAAATGGAACAAAGATTCATAATAATGGAATAAATGGAACATAGATAATCTTCAGTTTACACATACAATATGCTCACTAAAGGAGAAAGAGTGAGAAGCTTGGATTTCTGAGAGTGGCTCGGTGCAGAACTGTGCTCTGGCACTTTAAAAGAGCTTGTTGACAAGAATTTTGGCATATAAGAACATCCCCCGCATGGTTTTGTGTTGAGTTATTCAAGGACATGCCTAACTGAGAGAAGAACACCGGGCTGAGCCAGAACATGCTGAGGGGATTATGAGTCTGGCTGAGGAGCACCTGGAGTAAGTATTGAAGAAAGGGGCATCTGGGTAGGATTGGAAATGGGCTGGATGGAGTGAAGGTCCTCTTAATCTCCTTAATCTCAAACTCACAAGCATAACAATTGAGAATTTATTTTAAAAAAAGAAGAAGAAGAAAAACAGGCTTTAATTATCTTTATTTTTATATTTCTAATTTCCATGTTGGCAATTATATTATGCCTTTAGATGTGGTAAATGTTTGGGATAATCAGATATTTGCATTTTGAGTAACAACCTAAACCCTTTATTTTGTCTTTTCAAGGTCCCAACAGTTTAGTCATCAGGAACTTGCCTCCTTCGAAACATGTTACACTTGCCACCTGAAGTTGTGGCTTTATGAAGGTTAAACAAAACACAACAACCCAAGGAAGTTCACAGTAATACTGTGAATGCTTACTGGCTCAGTCTAAATTGATGGTTTCTCCTCCTGCAACTGTGTGGCGCACAATAAAGAAGACAAAAGAATCAAGAATGACTATTTGATCCTAACCGCTCAGTCTGTTTGGTATCACAATCCTACAACACTGGGCTCAGAAATACAGAGGAGAGAGTAAACTAGCACAAACACGACAAAATGCAACCTGTGCTTACCTAAACTAGGCCTATGTCAAAACCTAAAATAACCTTAAACAGAGGAACAAGATTTTTTTTCATGTAATAGGAGGTCAATTCAAGTTTGTTACACATATAGGCTTGACGCTCCTCCACCCTAAAAGGATATTCTGCTGGTGGCTTCCCTGCAGCAGACAAAGGTCAAAACGTTTTCAGTTTGTAGAATCATGGAGGAATTCTGACAGGGAGCTCAGCTGGGAGCTGTCCACGAGGCAGCCACAGAAGAGCAAATTTCCGCAAAACATGTCAAAGTTAAAATTTTACTGGTCACTTTTTCTATCGACGGATGCTTCCTGTGCATGTACTATTGCTTCACAATTTTAGCTGCTGCTAATCAGCTGAGTCTGTCCTCTGCCCGACCTGGAACACCTGTCCAGATCCTGCTGCCTCAGGAAAAAAAAGGCCATCACAGGAGACCCCTCAAACCCTGCCTAGCCCCTGTTTGATCTGTTGCCCTCTGGGAGACGCTACAGGTCCACAAGGTCCTGCACCTGCAGGCTAACTATGGAAGCAAATCGTGATCAAAATTCAAATTCAAATGCATTTGCAGAAATGCTTTTTCATTTTAAGAATGTGGCTGCATTATTTGACTCATAAATAAAATTACTAATCAATCATCCTATTTGCATTTCAATTTTCTTCTTCAAGACTGCTCATTCTTTCACTTAATTAAAATGAAAAGGACAAAGACATTTGAGATTTAATTTTGAAATATGCCTCAGCAAATAGATACCAAAATTCAATTTGAAATGTAAAAGTTGAAAATTCAAATGCATTTGCAGAAATGCTTTTTCATTTTTAAGAATGTGGCTGCATTATTTGACTCATAAATAAAATTACTAATCAATCATCCTATTGCATTTCAATTTTCTTCTTCAAGACTGCACATTCTATGCCATTATCAAAAAGAAAACAAAGCGGACATTGCTTTTTCATTTTTCCTGGTCTGCATGCAAAATACTGCCCACAATTCGATAACGAAAAAGCAATCTGAGCGGCGCAGGAGAGTGACGTCACGCCTGCTGACCGTGCTACCCATCATGTAGGCTACGGTAGTGGGCGGTGTGCACATTTGCTGTATGGATGCATCGCAGATCATGGCGCTCCCTGAGATTGTGCAAACATTGTTAGCTGCCCAGGTGGAGTCAAACAATGTATCTGATTCTGATGCCCGTGACCGGGTTGAACGGGTCACTAGAGATGGGATTTATGGCTCTTTTGGGGGATCCGGCTCTTTATGGCTCGTTCCTTTCAAAGAGCCGTTCAAAAAACTGGCTCGTTTGGCTCTTTTTTTTATTTAAGTAGTTTAGGCTTATAATCAATTTCCGCCATGTCCGCTCGTACCCATGGTCACTCAAAAGATTTTCTTAGTCTTATTTGACAGTCTCTGGTTACTCCACAAACGCAAAGTCCTGCACACATTTGGGAATGGGGCAGAAATCATACATAAGATGCATAAGTTACATTTAGCTTTGGTATCCCCCTCAGCTGAAAAGTGGTCCCAATATTGCTCCTCTTTCTCTGGCTCATTTCGAAACAAATTTGGCTGCTTCCCTTTCTGCGAGCAATGAGTGACTGACTGTCTGACTAGATTCCTATATTACTTTTCCCTCACGTTCCCCCTACTCGTAGTTGTCCTATGTGGGGGGAATCCGCAACTAGATGTCCCCTGGGAGCTGCGTGAAACACGCACGAGTAAAAAAAAAGAAGAGAAATAGAACGGCTCCCGCGCTGCCGTGACTCGGCTCCCTTCGTTCATATCAAAGAGCCGTTCAAAAGAACCGGCTCGTTCGCGAACGTCACAACACTACGGGTCACAGAGAGCTTGGCTGCATACTCTGCCGTCACAGATTCAGAGGTTAGTGCAGCAATGGCTAGCGCACCGCGGCCACGACCGGCCATGACTTTCCGAGGCCGCAGCCACGACCGGCCATGACTTTCTGGCCGCGGCCATTACTGACGGTAGTCGTCCACTATTCCGGCACGTCAACTTAACTCGCCAGATTGGATGCCTAGTCTCGCCGTTTTGCTACTACGGTGGGTGTGTACAGAGGGGCGTGTAGAATGGCTCCGGGGGAAAGTAAATAACTTGTGATTTTAACCAACCGAAGTTTCTCCCTCTAAAAATTTGAGTTTTGGAGGGAAATTAATGTGTATAAATCGTCAGCAATGGAACATTATTTCATATTGCACCATGGATCCGGATCTGCGAGCGAGGAGAGCTGCTATTGTGCTGCTGCTGCTGCGACACAGGAGATCACATGATCTACTGTCATTGGATAACGCACTCCATCTGCCGTGGCAAATTTGCATAAACTTCGAGCGAGCCCAACTTTTTGACGTGCCGCAGGTCCCCCGCTCGCCGTGCCGGAATCCCAGCATGCTTTGCGAGCACGGCGACAACGATCGGCCGGATTTCATTGAAAATGAATTGAATGGGTTGGATACGGCTTGACGTGCCGGAATAGTGGACGACTACCGTGAGGGAGCAGCCATTAATGAGGCTGAGACAGACGTTGCGGACAGGAGCCGGGGGATTACCTTTCACAGGTAGGATTCAACATTATTATTGGTTGCATTTTGTCAATGGGCTGGTTGTGTTACAGGCAGAATTGTTTGTATTATTAACTTACCTTTGCTATCATGTGTAATTGAAATCAAGAGCTTGATCACCAGGCAGACATTGCTACAATCAGTGCTGTAGGTTTGCTTTGGTGAAACTTCAACAGCTTCAAAGAAAATTAAACAAAAAGCGCATTAAAAACTTCACCCAATGCTTTGGTATCATGCTGGTTCACAAAGGCTAAATCATATACAAATATAACTTTATTACCAAGGGGGGGTTAGGGTAACCCTATACTTATCCCTGTGTGTGTGTGTGTGTGTGTGTGTGTGTGTGTGTGTGTGTGTGTATTTTTATATATTTTAATATTATGCTTCTTCATTTTTACCAGAAAAGGGCAGGACTACATGTTCTTCCAGAAAAGCTGAAGAGAGCCTGTCTGTGACCACTAAGGATGACCCAGAAGCTTCAACCTCAAACTCACTAACTCAGCCTAATGATGTGAGTATTTCTTTTTTAAACATCATATCAAAATTACCGTTCTAAATATGTTAAATAGCTACTTCTCAATATTTATACTGGTGGATGTTGTGGACAATGCTTTGTACAACATCGCATGGTTTGTAGTCCACCAGATTCTGCAAAAGCTGTCCTGTGGTGTGTGCCATGCAAGCTTGGTCAGAGATGCTGTACCTTCATCATTTCATGATAGCTACCACTTTCTAGCCCTGAAAAACAACGGTGTACTAGTGATTCCATCATGTGGCACAGTGAAGGTGCTGAGAGCTGCAGAGTGGGTGATTCTCCAAGCTTCAGCAAAGCTGTAAAGACGGCGACAGTCACGTACATCATCCGGGAGGAGAACGGAGGATGTTTTTCAGCTTGGGGAACACATTGAGGAGACAAAGTTTGGCATCAACAACCATTATTCCAACTTGTTGTCATTGTTTGTGTCTGTGTTTCTGAAAATAAGGCTCCACCAAATTGGCAAACTGACCTCTCTTGACCTGCATAAAAGGGAGCATGAGACAGAAACTCTGCAAAACACTCCTCTTTCAGGGCTTTTAGCTCATTTTGTTTTGCTTTAGGTTGATACCATTCAAAATATTAAAACTTTTGTATATAAAACTACCTTCTTGTACAGTGTTTTTTATATTCTTTATATTTTATTATAGTATTTCTATTTTTCTAGACTGTTAACTCAGAGAGATCGCTGAACAAGTAATGCATGTGTCTTGACTGCGGTTTATGCACAATTGGCAATTTAAAAAACATTGCACCTTGAACCTTGATGCTATGGTCATAACTAAGTTCTGTCAGAACCACTCTCGTCAAAATGAGACGAGAAACAGAGATAAATTTCAGAAGCTTATTCTGAATGCATACAATTTGTGTTTGGCGGTATGGCTCTGTTCGGAGGAAGTTCCCGACTTTCCCATGAGCTCCATGGAAGCCAAGACAGGGAACAGCAGCATCCTCAGGTGGAGTGCCTTCCATTTGCTGTAAAGGCAACAAACCCCCCAACAGACCATACCGGAACGCAGACCAGCCAATTGGATTGTTGGACCAGGGTGTCCTACAACCCCCCAACGAAATATTAGGCTACCAAACGTGTGTCACCATTATGATTAGTAGTAGTAGTATTACAAAAATAATTATTATTAAACCGCGACTATGCTTGACGTTAAAAGGTGGAACTGCCGTAGGCCTACATGAACACAGACTGAAATGTGATGCGAGTATTTAATTGGGACAAGCATTGAAACTCAACCACTTAGGTACACCATATAAAATATAGTCGGTCTCCACAGCAGCGACAGCGCTTTGCGGCAGGGCAAAGCAGAGCAAGATCCAAGCAAAGCAGAGCAAGATCCGATCCAAAAACAGCAAAAACGAGATCCGCTTTGTACTTTATATTAGCCCATATACAAGTTTTTTTCAACACCCAAGTGTGATAAATTTAATATTTGGTCTACATACATGAGCATTCCACTTTTAAGTACATTAAAACAGTGTTTCCCTTGGGATTATTGTAGCAGCAGAAATGTTTTCCCCCCATTACCACTACAATACAAACATGTATATCAACTGATTGCTATACAGTATCAAATTACAGAAGCTGTATGCGGCGATTGCTGTGCTGCAAATCTCTTAACAACTCATCCAAATCTAAATTTTTTGCACATTTAGACTCAATACTGAGAATTGCTAAACCTGTGAGTCTGTTCTCTGACATAGTTGAACGCAGGTGATTTTGATGAGTTTAAGAGCTGAAAACTCTTCTGTATGGTTCCAAACACAGTTCTGCTAGCCTTAGCCACCACTAGCATTCTAGCCAACGCCAACTAGCAGACTTTTTAAGAACGGTTCATAGAACAACAATGATATGAAATGCCACAGTTCAATTGGTTCAGTTCAAGATGTCAAAGGCTAGCCAGTAGCTAGCTAGTTCAACGTTTTCAGTTAGGTAGCGCCAGCTATCTAGTTACCGAACTGGCTTGAAAAGCTATCTTGTGGCTACCGTGACATGAGGTACCCCATAGGCACAAACACTCCACACCCCGACACGACAGGTGCGCCGCACCCATCAGACTGTAATGCATACATACCAATCAGCACTGTGTAGCCTTGTTGGGGAGGTGAGGCGCGCGCTCCACCTTAGAAGCATCACCACGAGGATCCAAACGGACCAATTAGGAGGATGGTTTGTAATCCAATAGTGTGCCGGCGTAAGACCCGCGCCACACAGCTACAGTCACGCAAAATCATGTGAAATCGGTGTAAAATAAGCCGCGTGTCTACACACGGCTGCCCTGCCACATTACAGGAGCCTGGCCGCGGCCTACCTCGACTCTGCCCGCGGCGCGCTGTGACAGCCCGCCCGGTGTCGCTTCTTGGCTCGGCTGGACTTGGGAAGTTTCGGTGTCCTCCACCGCATCCATCTCAGCCGAATCTTCCGACTCCGCCGGCAGGCGGGGATCCATGCCGGACGACAGGGTAAGCAGCAGCAGCAATAATAATACTAGCATCGGCGCGTATGCTAGTCGGAGCTACGTCTTGCAAGCAGAAAGCAAAAAGAGCAGTGACAGCAACCAAGTTTAAATTAAGCGCCCCAAATGCCAGCATCCAATTGCGAGCAGCAGCTGATTACCCATAAGCGCAGTTGGTTTGTGGAAAGCCATAAAAGTTGGGTCGGTGTCAGCCAATAGGCAACGGGCGCGTTGACTACATGGTCTGCCAGAACTAACGCGGTGCTCCATTTATGCTGTGAAGCCAAAAAAGCAAAAATCAAAGATATTTTCTTACATTGTTTTGGCCTTGTGAAATACTTTATTACAGATTTGATCATAATCATAACAGCTGTATAGTCTTTATTCCTCTTCAATGATACAAAGCTTGTAGTACATGATTGGAAAATTCGTTAGGTCAAACGAATTTCGTTAGATCTTCAAGCAGTGTGTATACATACGTACTCATTCATTCGTAGGGCACCATAGGCAATCGTCAAATAAATACACATACAAAACAAACATCCAATACCTTACACAAGAAATATATACATACACATACATATGTATATAACAAAGCTGGATTCTCATTCCATCCGTTCCAAAGTACAAAATTACGACAAGGCTCGAGCTGCCAAAACAGCGGCAGCTGACAACGAGCATCGGTGTCTTATAAATATAGCCTACTGACCAGTCTATCACACACTGTCATTCTGCTGTTAATGTACGGTACCTGTAGTTGGTGTTCTGGCCCTAGTCCCCCCCCCCGCCAGAAAATGCGCTAGCCCTTGCTGTCATCCTGAGTGGTCACAGACAGGCTCTCTTCATCTTTTCTGGAAGAACATGTAGTCCTGCCCTTTTCTGGCTAAAATGAAGAAGCATAATATTAAAATATATAAAAACAACACACACACACACACACACACAGGGATAAGTATTTCACCCCACCCTGTAATTGATAATATTTCAATCGTTGGCCTAATAGCCGTGTGAACAGAGGTGTTATGCCGAGAAGTGCTTTCCCATTCACGGAGCGCGCGTAAACTGTTTCAGGTGTGGATTATTACATTTATCCAAAAAAAATCATATTGAGCTGACAATGGCATTTCATTCGTGCATTTTTTTTCACATCTCTTCATGTAAATTAATAATACGTGTACAATTATGATAATCCGACAATTGTACAGTTTAGAGTATTCCTATTCCTAACTAATTTTATATTATTGGACATATATTCAAAAGTAAGGGCCGTGACTAATACTTTTGTAGTCAACACTAAAGACGGTTGGAGACATTTTCTATTAACAATCTCAACTCATTATAGCCCAGATGAAATTATATAAAAATGAACCTGAAACTATGAAATTTGGTTATTTTAATTTTATATACAAATTTGGACTTGTTGAGATTCGCATCCGTTAATTCAATCAGGTAAACAAATTATGATGTAGTTATATCATATCATTCCATCACAGACTCTCTTTAAATTACGACCAGCAGGGGGTGCACTTCTCGGCTATAAACATATCCTAGTTTAACGTTTGCTGGCTACGATTTCGCCGGCAGACACAAATACAGTACAATAATATTCTATTGACAAAATGCAACCAATAATAATGTTGAATCCTACCTGTGAAAGGTAATCCCTCGATTCCTGTTCGCAACGTCTGTCTCAGCCTCATTAATGGCTGCTCCCTCAGTAATGGCCGTGTCGTCACTCTCCTGCGCCGCTCAGATTGCTTTTTCGTTATCGAATTGTGATTCTGGGCAGTATTTTGCATGCAGACCAGGAAAACGAAAAAGCAATGTTCGCTTTGTTTTCTTTTTGATTATGGCATAGAATGAGCAGTCTTGAAGAAGAAAATTGAAATGCAAATAGGATGATTGATTAGTAATTTTATTTATGAGTCAAATAATGCAGCCACATTCTTAAAATGAAAAAGCATTTTTGCAAATGCATTTGAATTTGAATTTTGATCACGATTTGTTTCCACAGCTAACAGACAGTTTCTTCCCCTGGGTCAAAAAATCTACCTCCTCTTACCGCTCAGCACCTGGACAGCACTGGCTACCCCTGCCATGTCTGTACCTATATCTGCAGCCACTTTCAATCATTTAACCCGACTCTTATATCCTTTTTCTCTATTTTCTCTTTTATATTTTTATTATTATTATTATTATTTTATGATGTCATTTATGTTGTTTTTTTTGCCTTGTTTGGGTGCAGAATGGCTCTGCGAGAGCACCTTCAATTTCATTGTACCTTCACAGTGCAATGACAATAAAGGCTATTCTATTCTATTCTATTGCACATCCCACATTTGGAAATTCTTATACAGTGAATTTGAAATTTTTTAACACCGTAAGGTGAGACGGTACTGGCAAAACCACATTTTTTTTCAATTCACTGTTCAATTTTGAGATTTAGCATTATTTGACTTCCATATTATTTTATTTACAGACTAATAAAAAAGATAACATAATTTGAATATTTATTCTACCGCACTTTGTGAATATTTAAACTAGAGCATATTCGATTAGGTAATACCAGAAGTATTTGACGCCATAACCAACAGAAAGCCCTGTGCTCAGTTTGCCGAGTTGATATTTATTCAACAGAAAGAATCTTAGATGGGGAAGCTGGTGAAGTCTTCTGAAGACAGGGATTGAGAGAAAAATCTAAATTCAAAAACAGGACTGTGAGGTTGGCTGAATGTGAACTGTCCACTGCTGGAGCAAACAATGATCTTACGAGTGGAGTCCAAAGAAGATATAACACTTGAAGAGGAAATCATTTGGAGGTGTGACAACTGCTCAAAAAACAGAAAGTGAAGGATGAAAAACTTACAAGGAGAGGGAGGCAGAAGGAAAGAGTTAGGAAAGTCACATGATTAGGCATAAAGTACGTGGCCTCATAGCATTAATCTGGTGCATCAGATAGTGTCCCAGAGAATGTTTAACTGCGTCACCTGCAGATTTCAAAACTGACACGGTAGGTTTTACTAAGTAATGATTTATTAAATCAAAGAGTCTGTATGTGGTGGTGTATATGAATGGACTGATGCAGTGTTGAAACCTCAAATATAATAAGAGCATCGTTTTTTTGTCTCCTAAACCTGATCCATAAAAACAGAAATATGGGGTATGAAGCAAAAAAAAAGAAGATCTTAACACAGAAATAAAAGATTTAGCTAATACCTAATGCTTTCTACATATTTCATTCTGTCCTCCCACCCGCTTAAGACAATAGACTCATGCCCACATACAAATCTCAGTTAATGTGCAAATAGAACTGATGCCAGAAAGGCTCCACTTGGTATACCATGCTTAAACACAGGCTCCAATGCAAAATGGCTCCAAATGTCTAACTCTACTGTAAGAAACAAAACGGGCTATTGTGGCATTTCGAGGCTTTTCAGTTCTAGGCATTGAATCACATTGGTGCGGATTTCTCTGCTGAATAATAAGTCATGTTTTTTCATTCTTTTTAAAGTGATTATTTACAGCCTTTAAGGCTGAATTGAATTAAAATTAAAGTACACAACTTTATCATAAAATGAATGCATAGAGCAAAAGAAAAAAATGTTATGCCTGTGACACTTTGAAAAATTGGCCAAACTTTAATTAGCACCTTACAAAACTGAGAGTGAAGGCATCTGCTAAAGCAAAGCTCTTCCTCCCATGTGAGTTGGGGCACAAAGTTATCTTTTAAGTTCTGAGCCTGCTCATAGATGCTTCTCAGTAATTCTGCAGAACCTGCTTTAGGCTTCAAAACTGTTTCATCATGATTTCTACATCCTTTGTTTGTTCTTTGAAAACAAGAGACACACGACATCACGGCAAAGCAGCTGCAAAGCAGCATAGTTATAAACAAAACCATGGAGATCAGAGTACACAGACATGCACACTGTTTGACTGATAGGGGCTGGATGTTTACACTAACATTTGCCAATTATTGCATTGTGTTGACAGTGACAGGCTGTCACCTTCACAAGACAGTCAACTGGCCGTGACGTTTGCCGTTTCCCACATCCTGAACACAGAAATGGAAATAAAACACTGGGGATGCTATTGTGACTTGTTGGAGGAAAAAGCACAAAGCACAAGACAAGAAAAAGGGAAAAAGCATCAAACAGAGACATACAGTCTATCTTTGGGGATGAAAAGAGACAAAAAAAAAAGAAAAGCTTTGTTATGACACATGGTGTCATCATCTGTCTCTAAAGAATATTTGTTATCCCCAGTTTCTCGAGGGACAATCGTTCCAAAGGAACAGCATATTCCGAGTACCCCAAGTTTCAGTTACAAGTTGCTTTTCTATTTTCCATAAGACCAACACATCAAACAGGAGAAAGTTTTGCTCACTCTCACAGCAGCTGACAGCCAGCATGTCTTACTTTTAGATCATTCAGTGCTTTGAATCCACATGAATCTCAATAATCAATATTAAAAAAAGGATCAAGCTTCCTTTATTACTTCCCATGAGCTTTGCCTTTGATGTGTATTTGACAGGTTCATTAATTAGAAACTTGCCTCAGTGTAAAGGGCAGATTATAGTTCTGCGTCTATCGTCTTGACGTGTTGCTTTGCTCTGGTCGCGAACCACTTTTCATGTTATGGTTCTGCAACCTCGGTCTGGAATTTCTCGGGACGCACAGCAGTTTCCCCTCGCGAGAATTTCGGTGGGCGGTGACGAGAACCACAGCCCTTTAACAGATAATAGAGACTCTGCGAGAACTTCGTCGGCGCCGGCAGAAGTGTTTATCTTTCAAAAAAAAAAAAAAGTGCATGCAAGATATGGATCTGGAGTTGCTCGACATCGAAGAAGAACAGCTTCTTTTATTGGAGTTGGCGAAAATGCAAAGGAGGAAGCCACACAGACAACCGGAAAGGCACACCGAGGACCAATCACAGCCGCTTTTGTCTGCGCACTTCCGTTGGTGGTCTGCGTGCGTCTGTCGCGTAGTCAGGATTTTTCTGAGGTGCACGACAACGCGTGCAGAGCCTCTGCGTGGGGGAGTGGTCAAGATTTTGACGCTCGCAGAGGCTCTGCGTCCGAGCGTCAGAGGCTTTGCGTCTGAAGCATAAATCAGGCTTAACACTGAACAGTGTTTCACATGAATAGTTCCAGATAAGTTTTTTTTAATACAGATGTGGAAGTAGATATTTCAAGAAATGAATGAGCCCATGTGTCTGAATTAAAACTGGAGCTCTTTTTAGCTTAGGGGGGTATTTAGCCATACTATGAAGTGGCCATCGCGCTGTGGAAGCTTTCAGAAGTATTTGGCATCTTTTCAGTGTGCAACATAGCTAACTTCAGGTCACTGGAAAAAATGAACAATGCACAAATCAGTTCTCTGGCCAAAATGACATTGAATGAAATTCTGTGAGACCACACCAAACGCCATGGTCTTAATAATTAATGCAGATATGATATGTGCAGATGGCATATTCATTGGGACCATTTTGCAATCCACATATGAGCAGGGCTCTAGACTAACTTTTTGCACTGGTTGCACTGGTGCGCCCAACTTTTTTTTCACCAGCACAAAAGTTAGGTGCACCCAAATTTTCAAACGCATTGCATTTAACACCGCAGTTTTATGGGTAAACTTTTTTTATTTATTTCTTTGTTTATTTTTAAATCACTGTCCAAATATGCAATATTGACTTGTAAACGATAAACTAGCAATCTGGTCAAAATAAAGTTCTTTATTTGAAGCACAATTCTACAAACTTACTGAACTTAACTTACTAACTATTTACTGAAAAAGTGTTGATGCTTAAAGTGCTTCACTCACCTGAAATTTAAACTTAAAACATCTCAAGATAAATTAAATAAAAAGAAAATCTAAATTAAAATTGTTTTAAGGGCTTCAAACTGAACATCTCATGGCTCAATGGATTATCCTCCATTGCAGTCACATGCCCCTCGGATGGCCAACTCCTTTAGTTGGGTTAAATATATATATCAGTTTATTCACCGGTCTTCCTCTCCTCAAGATACGGCCGTACACAATGACGTATTCCTGAACGATCAGGAATGCCATGTACTCACTGTTCGCAGTTAGCACAGACGTCTTTTTTTTTCAACGTATCTGCGATGACTCCTATAAATAGCGCGCACGCGACATCATTGCTGTACGTCGGGTTTATGTTCAAGCCATTTTTCTTCTGAAGAATTATTTCGGACTTGAACTTAGTGAAGGGAACTTTTGCAATATGGTACGCAACGTTAAACTTGATTATCATCTCTGTTTGCTGCTGCCTGCCGCTGAAAGGCAGCGGGGAGAGGGGACACTGAGCAGGTAAAGTGTTTCATAGATGCGTTGTGCTTTTTCAGCGTTTCAATTCAAAATCTATTAGAACCAGTCACAGATGCACTATTTCCACACTTTACAGTAAATGCAGTGCATTATATTATCGGCTTTACTGCATCTTAGCCAGGGAAACTGGTCAAATGTATACACTTTACCCCTTTTAATTTCAGTTGGTTCTGGCTCGGAGTCGATCGTATGTGGCTCATTAGCCGCTTTCGGACAGAGCCGTTCTAAGAACGCAGTTCTAAGAACGGTCCTACTCGAATTTCGTTCTGATAACTGTCCTTCCCCAGCGGAACTGTTTCAGTCTGCATTCGCACATGAGTCGGGACCAGGTCGGGACTGATGCGGCGCGAGCAGCCGTCTGCGTCAGTGACGTGTTACTTTAGCGCCACATTCAACAACAAAACAAAACCCAGTAAAAGTAAGGAGAGTAGAAAAAACACCACCAAGAAGCTAATATGGAGAGCGGGGAGGCCACCGTGTTCATGGTCTGCATAATGGTGATATTAACACATTGACTCCCAAGTCACGTAAAACTACGTTTTTACTGCCCATGCGTTGGCTCCCACATGGTAAAAATACGTTTTTACGTTTTTTTTTTATGGATTTTGAATCTATACATTCTAATGCACATTCTGTGTGATTTTTGTAATTATGTGATGAACAGAACTGACATAGATGGCAGTCAAAAACTGGTGTCATTATCTGAACATTTTGATCATTACGCCAATGGCTTTGCGTCAACTCAAGAACAATTTTGATAACGCTGCATTGATTGTTGTGCATTTCCGCATTTTGTCCAATCGCACGTGTCGGTTTCCAGAGGGTGACGGTAAAGTAACATAAACAAACAACAAGAAGGAGAAGAAGACACGCGACAAGTCTAAGGAGGCGGTCTTATGAACAGGTTAGCTTTGCAACATGTGACACGACGCAAATCCTCTGACCCGGATATGTAAGTATCTAAAGTGCGACAGGCTGAAAGAGCGCACGTTTCACAAAAGCCCCGATCTCAGTTTGTTGTTGATTTTGGTGGATACCCGCCTTGGTTTAGCTAAGGATAGCTCGCTAATGGCGGCACCTAGAGACACGCAGTTTTGACCCACAAAGAGTTTAAAGTATCAGCTTTCAAACGAGCCATAACATGTTTCAGTGGCCCTATCACATAATATGCTGTGACTGTACAAAAAACGTCAAAAAAATGGTTTAGAACGCTAGGATTCTACGACATAATTCTGTAAAAACCGCCGGTATTCAATGTGTTAATCATGGATGAACACATCAGGCGTCTAACATCGAGGCTGGAAGAGCTCACAGAGAGAGTCAGGAGACGAAGGATCGAGCGCAGGCGATACTTCTTGGTTTCATGAAGGAAGGAGAGCAGAGCGCCGCAGTTTAACTTATTAAACACGCGCAGGTTGTGTCTGTGTGGTATGAGTAAACATTTCAGCAGTGACAGCATGACAAGGGGCGTAGCTACCAACACATCCGTCGGACGAATCAGGCCTTAACCAGAGTGGTGTAGAAAGAGAGTGGCGACACTCACATAGACTTCTATAGAAAGAAAGGAATGCGGAAGTCACGTGGGTCACGGAGACGCCACAGTTCCAAACAAGAGACGCAGCTCCGTTAACCTCAATTACTCGTCAAGAACAATTGGTGGTAAGTTAATAAAATAACAGCATTTTAAACGTTTTTTACATTTTTAAGCATTATCTATCAGAAGTATAATCTTAGACATCGTTATTTTTACATTTGGTTAGCATGAAATGTCGATGTTGATGTTAAAAATGGAATGGATTTAGAGACCTAACTGAAAGCTTCGTAACGGAGGCTAACGTGAGGTGATTAACGTGATCATTTCACTAAAGTCCGTTAACGTTTTATTGTCAGGTGACATTATGTAAAGTTGTTTTGATTGTTAGGTTTTAAAACATTACCTAAATACTTTATAGGCCTATAGTAATACTACATTTAATACATTTTTGGTATTTCTGACGTATTTTCTCCAGTAAATTGATAAAATTACAACATTTTTGGCATAGTGAGGCATTAGCTGACTGGTCTTTAATTAAGTAAGTTTTTTTCAGCATGACTTTGCAGCTGTGATAATGAATGCTCATTGGGACAACAGGAGTAGATCCTGGGAACAGACAGTAACATCAGGCTCTGTTGGAGGATGTAGATCTGAAGATAAGCTGGACCACTGGCGTGATTAGCTGCCCCCTGCTAGCATGCAGGGGTACCCTCTACGATTTAAAATGGTGATAAATGTGTCTCTGCCGCTCCAAAAAATAAAAACGTTGATAAAATACATCGTCGGTGAAGTGATCAATGCACATTATGGGTCAATATTTACCGAAAATTGCGTCGTAAATGTTAAAGTTATCGTTTTTGTGCTCCGTCCTGCTAAGACCCGTTCAAACTGACTGACAGCGCTGTGATGTTTGGAACTCCGGAGGCTCACATGAACCACGTGACAGCCCTAGCGGCGACTTCAAAGCGTGTCGCAACTCTGTATTACTCTATAGCTCTGGCCTTAACTTAAAGGGATAGTTCGGGATATTTGACATGAATCTGTATGGCATCGCCATAACCAGTGTCGTGCATTCAAACTGACTTACCCCCGACAGTGTCCTGTGAGCCGAGTTCTTGTCCAGTGTTGGTCAAGGCGAAAGTAGTCCGGCTTGTTTGCTGGGGTCAAGAAATTAGCGCGTTTTTCTTCCCAAAACAGTACGTGTGCTAAAGAGTGATTTATTTCATCACAAAAACCGAAGCCGGCAAAAGTCACTCCTCGTTATCACTTGGGCCCTATACTGTCTCTCATTGTGTATCAGTGCGCACGTCATTCTGACGAGTTCACTTTGTTTACTGCTCGGGAAGATGTCTGACAACGAGAGCGACGAGGAACATATTGACTTCCGTTCAGAGCCAAGGGGGTATCTTCATGAACCCGTTTATACTGAGGAGGAAGTTTGCCAAATGGACTTAGATCGGGCAGAAAGAGAGAGGGTGGACAGAGAAGTGATGGAAACAGAAGCTGGAGCCACTGCTGGAGCTGCGATACCCAGGGTGGCCGACAAATCCTGGTGCACTTGTAGGCCGTAAGGTGAACCTCGAAAACTCCTTCAGAACACCAGGCTTGTTCCGCGCTCTCCGAACCAAACACGCTTCAGCTCATAAAAAGATTTGAGTTATGTTGAGGTTTAAAAAAAAGTTTCGCCGCTCAGAACACATTACTTTTTTAGTTCGCAACGTTTAAAGGAATAACTAGTGCCTGGCAAGGCGTATGTACATATTCGGCATGCGTAATAACAATTTGGCTCGCGAGAGGTGCCACGGTTGAGACGTCATCAGAATGGACGAATCGAAGAGCTGGTATGTCAGCTGAGCTGGTAAACAGAAACAGCACCGCTGCAGCAGCGCGATCATCCAGCAGTACCGAAGAAGACGAAATTTCGACCGAAAGATTTGTTACATGCACATATCTTCTGTTAAGCATGAGGAAACACAGAATTTCACCTGCACAAGGTGGAATGGAAGGAATCAGAAGGAACAAATAAAGAAGCACTTGCTGAGTTCTTATACGATGCGTGGCCACATGCTGATCTTACAGCAGTGGGAAGAAACCTCAGCTTGTACATAGCACATCAACACCAATGTCACTGTGTGACTGTACTGGAAGGTGTGCAGTCTGTTCATGCTGTGGAAGACCTGCAGTGTGACCACGAAGAATGTGACACTGGTGTTTTTGCATGAACAACATGCTGCACAGGAACATAAGACTGTCATTATTAAGAGCCCTGACACTGATGTAGCAGTCAATGCTGTGAGTCTGCAGAAAGATTTGCCATGCAGCTTGTACTTTTTCACAGGGAAGGGCAACAGAACACGCATAATGGACATTACCAAGGTGTCATCAGCTCTCGGAGCCAGTGTGTGTTCAGCCTTGATTGGGATCCATACATTCACTGGGTGTGACACCACAAGGCAAAAAGAAGACATTTGCTGTGGCATGCGAGAAAGATGTCTACCTGAAGGCTTTCAGAAATCTGGGGACTGAATTTAACTTGGACCACTCTACATTAGCATTACTTTGCAAATATGTATGCCATTTGTACGATCAGCCAACCGCAGAAAACATCAATGAGGCTAGGTACAAAGCTTTCTGTATGGCATCATCAGCCTTGCCAGAATTATCTATCTCCCCAACAAGTGATGCCCTCCACCAGCACTGCAAAAGGGCAAATTATCAGGCTAAAATAATAAGGTCATGTGTAAAGCAAAAGATTGGACTCATTTGAATCGGTGGTGGAGAGGAGGACACTGAACAAACTGTTATCCATCATGGATAACCCCACCCATCCTCTCCACCAGCTGCTGGTTGGACAGCGGAGCTCCTTTTCCAACAGGCTCATCCAGCTCCACTGTCACAAGGACCGTTTCAGGAAATCCTTCCTACCAGCAGCCATCACCATCTACAACACCTCCCCTCTGGCTGGAAGAGAACTTCAACCTCAATAGGCTTGAAGTCTCTCCTAAAAAACAATAACAAAAAACAAAAAATACTGTAGATTTGTACATAGCAAATGTTTATTCACTATTTCTATTTATTTTATATTTTATTTTATTTTATATTTATTTTATTCTATTCTATTTGCTTGTTTTTCACTACTTTAATTGTTTTCATATACTGTATGCTGCTGCAACAAAACAATTTCCCTAATTGGGATTAATAAAGTATTAATAAAGTAGACTTGTGCAGGTGTTCCAGCTGTTCAAACACCACAAAGGAAACAGAGGATAAAGAAGATGACAGCTGCCCTGACACTGACAGTGAGGAATAGTGTATGTGTGTGTGCGCGCGTTTTTTTTGTTTTTTTTAGCTTTATTCTATTCCATTTGTATCATTCCTTTTATTATGGTTATGTATATAAGTTTATGCCGGTTGATGTGTATGCCCTACTTGTTTTGATTTTGTTATGTGTTGTATAGTTATTAGTGAATAAATCAGTAAATGAATACCTGAATGGTAAATGGCTAAATTGGCTCAATTCAGAAATACATGAATGAGCATTATCGTTGATAATTATTATTTTATGTTCACTTTAAAATGATATTTTGCGAGATTCCTTTCTGTAGGTTAGTTTTGACAGCATCAGACAGGTTGTCATTTTTCCAGTTTGTTGTCGTAAATCGGCAACGTGATTGGTCCAGCGCGGTCACGTGGTGTCTTGTGACGTCAAAATCGTCATTCAGCCCTGCGGAAAATATCTTCAGAAAACGTCTCGGTTTAAAAAAAGTACAGGATTCTGTGACGCGAAACTTTTTTTATATGTGCAAAATAAGTTGGTCATTTTTATCAGCTAACGGGCATGTAGTTCGGAGAGCACGGAGCGAGCCTAAACGAAAACGGGGTTCACCTTACGGCCTATTGTTTGAAGTGCGAAGTAATGCAGACAGAGGTGGAATGTTACTGCTGCCACGAGTGGGATTTAGTTATGCCCCAGATACAAAACCTTTCCATAGATGAGGATGTCGGCGGCCGCGGGACAGCTGCTGCCTGCATCACAAATAACGGTGACTTCCCTGCACTCCTGAATGCAGGCGTCTGAGAACTTTTTTCCATGTTCCCAAGATCAACTGGAAGAGGCGTCCCAGACCAGCTGGACCCGATGGCCAGTTGTCTGCAGAGTAAGTGTTGAGCACTTCCAAAGAACAGAAAGACTCGTGCGCACAGCTCGCGGTCAGAATGACGTGCGCACTGATACACAATGAGAGACAGTATAGGGCCCAAGTGATAACGAGGAGTGACTTTTGCCGGCTTCGGTTTTTGTGATGAAATAAATCACTCTTTAGCACACGCACTGTTTTGGGAAGAAAAACGCGCTAATTTCTTGACCCCAGCAAACAAGCCGGACTACTTTCGCCTTGACCAACACTGGACAAAAACTCGGCTCACAGGACACTGTCGGGGGTAAGTCAGTTTGAATGCACGACAGTGGTTATGGTGATGCCATACAGATCCATGTCAAATATCCCAAACTATCCCTTTAACGAAAAAGTTGTCAATCATTCTTTTCACTTTATCACCCGCGGCTACAAGGTTCATCACCTCTCTGTCTGACTACAACACGCACGTGTTCAAACGTACACGGGCCAATCAGAGGGGGGTCCAGCCCTTCACTATCTCTGATTGGTTTAGACCACGACATGGGTCTAATTTGTGTTTGTTGTTGAACCACAGGGAGACTATCAGAGTCGCGTAGACTTTTTTTTTTTTTTTTTTACCTCGAACCTGCACCTGTGTGACCTCAGATTTTTTTTAGTTACACCATTGAGAAAATAGGTCATACGTGCGACCAAACAGGTCGCACTCTAGAGCCCTGATGAGGTGTAAGCCTTACATCAAATGATTGCATGGATAGGTGGAGAAGGACCCATTCCCCTCAACCGTGTCCATATTCAACAGTGTCTTCTTTTTTGTTTTGTTTCAAGGTTGTTGTTTTTTTCAAACAAATGCAACTGTGATCAAACGTTGTATCTTTTCTAAAGGGGAGAGTTGAGCTGAGTAGAACATACAACGAAGCACAAAAACAGCACTGGAGTGACATTTAAAGTCAGCACAGTGGCAGTTTGGCTGATCAGAAGGTCAACTAAGCTCTGGTTTTAGGCAAAAATACATGTAAATAAGGTCATAAATGTGACTGATGGGACCAGCAAGTGCAGCATTTTAATTTCCCCATAGCTGTCAATCAGAGCCTTTGATGTGGCATGCTCAAAAAACTCCCACCATTCATTGTTCAAACAGATTGAGGTTTTGAGATTTGAGACTATTTTTCTCTTTCTTTAATATCTTTACAGGGTAAAAGATTTACCTCTGTACTGATGTAGTAAATGAAAAACTGTAACTGTTGTATATTTGCATAAATTGTGTACAGTTTTTAATGACATCCCTCAGCACACCTGACTTGCCGCTGGCCTTTAATTTACTAAGCCTCGTGGGTCTTCCATTGTTAAAATGAATATTCAATGCATATTCTTCTGATCACACTGCATCTAGCCAAATCTGGTTAATATTCCCTTTACGTAGATTATTCAGTGCTAACTAGTGCTAATTAGAAATATTTCTCTGAGATAATTGACAAAGAAAAACAAAAAGTCTGTTCAGCACCGATACATCTCCTATTATAGCAGTGCTCCCACGGGTATAGCTTCCAAATTTGAGTTATTCACAACCTTTGCTTTCAGCCTGTTTCCTTGTCTGAGCTGATTAACATGACGCACAGGTCACCTAAAACCTGCACACATGATGTGCCCTCTAATATCATAAAGGATGCCTTTGATGTAATTGGCCCGAACATTCTAGTTATTATTAAATTTTGTTTAGCTTCTGGCACCATCACAGCATGTTTTCAATATACAGTTGTCCAGCGTCTGCCAAAAATCATAACCTTGATAATAAAATAATAACTAGCAGCAAATCTAAATTGACATTTTTTAAAATAGTAGAGAAATTGTTCCGTCACAAATGCATCCATTCAAGCAGGACAGTCTCCCAGTCAAGTTGCAAAGCTCCTCTAAGGGCACTGAAACTGCTCTATTTAAGTTGAAAATTGATTTGCTGCTATCTTTTGAATCTTTGCCATCCAGGCCTGACTAGATTGTAGTGAAGCCTGTGAGGACTGTGGGTCATGACATCCTCTTGAGACATGGTAACTTGATATGAGTATATAAATGAATTGGTTTAAATCCTACAGTAAACATAAGACATTCTTTGTGGTTATTGTGGTCTCTGTAAGCTATGTGAATTCCTTTAGGTATTAGAATTCACAGGGGTTATGTCCCACCATGCATTTATCCCTCCAAAATAATTGTCACTTTATTTAAAGTCATAATATATCAAATAAGAGAACATAAAACATCTGAACTCACAAGGAGTTAGGCTGACAGCCATAGGCTAAATTGTGACTGTCTAGTAGTTCCCCTTTAGGTGGACAACACAGAGTAAGATTAAGACTAAGATTAATATCAGGTTTATTGCCATGTACAAAATTTCTCCTCCGCATTTAACCCATCCAGGTTGACACGTGTTGAACACACACATGCACAGGGTCACACACTCGTGGAGACAGATGGTGAGCGATGATTCAGCCATGCTAAGTGAGACGCCAAACCCGAGAGGAAAAGCAATATTCACTTTAAAGGGAACTGAGAACTTAAGAACGGTTCATCACTTCGCAGCAACATTAACGGCTTTATTATCTGTCAATCATTGTGGCTTCCTTGAGTTCAAACTCAGAAATAAATAAATT